>NC_058411.1:48366934-48720621 GCF_002201575.2 Neomonachus schauinslandi
CACACACACACACACACACACACACACACACACACACACACACACACTCTTTCTTGGTTCTGTTTCTCTGGAGAACTCTAATACAGGCTAGAAGGTTAACTGCAAAGAAAACACAAAATAGAAAGAGATTTCAGTTTATGATGAAGATATATTTTAATGGAGAAATTGGCACATGCTAGAGAGAAAGTGTCTCTACCACCTTGTCCAAGGCTCTTCTCCAGAATTATTGAGAGGAAGACAAGAATAAAAGTGTAGTAGCCACCACTGGGTTCAATGTTTTCTATGCCAGTCAGTTATACAGGTGGATAGAGTAGAAGAACACACACCAGGTTGATTGGAAGAGGCTTGACAGGACCCAGACCAACAGGGGGAAGGCAGGCGATAATGCAGCAGGCAGCCGTGGAGCCTAGCAGGATGACGGTAGGGAGGTGGCTGCAGGGAAGAGAATACATTATATTCAGGATCAGCTTCTGCAGAAATGGGAGTTGGCAGAAAAGCCCTAAATATTTCAAACACAATATTAACTACTCTGGAAGGCAGGCTAACTCTTGGGTTTGAAGAAATTAGTAGATAAGGCAAGAGTAGAATTAGGAGTTCTCTTTTAAAGGTACTTTAGGGGTGGATATTAGCTCAAAAATAGTAGCTTAAATGTTTCAGTGTCACTAATGTACAAATTAGAAAGTGCCTTGAAAAATAGGAAATAATTACAAAACCCATTAGAGTTTTACAGTGGTTGTGGGAAAAATAGTAGAAATAACCTTTCCAGATTTAATGAGGGAGTCCATTTAAAGCAAGTTTTGATACAGTGAGCATGCATTTATGGCAGAGGGATATTTTGCTTAATTATCCTGTTCATGGAGAGTATTTGTGCCTCATATATAAGATGAATTTGGTGGGCTATATGGATTACTTCCTTTTATAAGATGTTCAAATAAAGAAAGTTGGAGGACAATGATAATGAGAATTTTAAAAGAATTTATGAAGCAGAATGGAGTTTGGAATTCTTATAATTAAAAATTATATAAGACATTCATAAATATTATAGAAGACTTGGAAATTAGGGGAAAAAAAAATCACTGACAGTCCCAAAGCCTCAACTACAATCACTATTACTGTTTTGGTGTGTTTTCTTTCTTGTATTTAAATGTATTTTAAGCACAGTGTTAGTTGAAGTCAGTGTACATTTTTCAACTGGCTCTTGTCATTCAACATTTTATTATAAACATGTGACAAAAACTGTAATTTAAAAATGTTTAGCATGTTTTTTCTTTTTTGCTTTAATGGGTACCAACTTTTGTCCCTAACTTCCCCAGACACACAAAAGTCTGAGGTTGCTACAGAATAAATGCCAAGCTCCAAGCCAGAAGTCAGATGCTTGCTGGCTGCTTGCTCCATGTCTGTTTCACCGGTCTCCTTTGCTAACAGAATCCTGATTTTATCTCAGTATTTTCATCCCCTACATGGTTTGGGAGAGTGGCCCAATCTGTGTCTTAAGAGTCAACATTGGTCTGGCTGATAAGATGTGAGGATGGAGAAGCTTTCCCTGCTCTTAAGAAGACACCAGAAGAGATGTTCTTTTACATCATGTCCAGGGTTGTGCCTGTGGATGGGAGAACCAAGTTATGAAAAGAACCTAGGATAATATTGATGAGCACTAAATCAACTAACTCTGAAACCTCTGGGCTTCTTTACTTTTTTGAGCACATTTGAGTTGGGTTTTCTATATTCAAGGAAGGGATGCTAACTGAAAGACCAAGGTCATATTTTGTTTTGACATTCAAAATAGGATCATGCAATGAGGTCAAGAATGTTACAAGTCAGACTTGAGAGATTTAATAAGTCTCTAGTTCCCCTCCTTCTCTCTGTCTTCCCCCATGCCCCCCTCCCCCACCTCACCAGCATATTCACCACTGATTCTGGAAGATGTAACTCGCAGTGTTCTCTAATTGTGTAGTGGAGATACCCCTGCCAATCCCCAACACTTAACTGGGAAATAGAGAAAAAAGATATATCTGAGGGACAGTAAAGGAAAATCCCAACCTTTCTGGGCTCAGGGGATTGTGGGATAGTGGGGGAGTGAGGAGGGGAGAAAAGGGGGCTAAAGTCTAAAGAGAGAGAGAGCAGGGGAGGTGGGGTGGGGGAAGAGATAGAAATAGAGAGGGAGAGAGAAAGGGAGTGTGAGAACAGAGCATTCGGATATGAATTTCCTGAACTCCTTTTCCTAATCTAAACTCAGAGTAGTAGTACATTCTTCTGCGTAATTCTGAACAGAAAGAAAGGGATTATTGCCTCATTTCTCATTGACCACAGTTAGAGAGAAAAGTAATACAAGATGTTCCAGAAAAGGGTAGGGAGCTGAGATTAGTTTTTTGGGTGAGTATTTCCTGTGCAGCACAGCTGCTACACCAGGAGCCAGGGGGCTTGCTCCAGCCCCACTCAAAGCAGAGGCAGGGATGGATGGAGGCCAGTGGTCTGGGTGGGGACCTGGCTGAGGCTCGGAGTTCTTCAGGAATGACTTCTAAAATGAGGCCGGGTTATCCAGAGAGCCTAACACACCTGAACAAGAGACCAGACCACATGTTACAGCAGCTGTGGATCTCATCTGTGAATGCAAATGGGGCACTCTGTAGATCAGAGGATGCCAGCCAGAAAATAGTTAAGATCCAGCAAAGGCTAGGGGTCCTGTTCTCTACCCTCAATACACCATATACCCTTGTTCATTCTCTTATGAAGAGAAACAGGCTTGCTGAGTGGATAAGCAATTTTAACCAAGGAAGTCTGAATAAAACCCGAAGGGAATATCATTACTATTATTAAATAATTAGATTGGACAAAATCCCAAATTGAGCAGAACTGAAAAAGGTTATCTTTTCCCCCCATTTAGGATGACCAAATTCATTACACACAATAAGGATGTTGCATTTTCTTTGTATTTCAAAACTAAAGTGTGAGTTAAATTGTATATTTTTTGTGTTTCAGCATAGTCTTTATAATAACAGCTTATAACAGAGGTCAATTGTTCATTGATTTACAGTTTATGATTTAGTTTAATGACTCCCAAGCATTGTACATTTAGCTTAATATAAATAACACTGTGACAAACATCTTTGAGCATAGAGAGTCCTCTGCATTTTGGATTATTTCTTGAATTAGATTTCTGCATAGGGTTTGCTAATTCCCACAAAATGATCATTTTATTTTAATGCCAAATTATTCTCCAAAAAACCAATTCTTTTTTTTTTTAAGGGAATGGGAAAGAGAGAGCCAGCATGTGTGCATGTGCAAGCGGGGGTGGGAGTGGGGTGGGGGAGGGGCAGAGGGAGAGGAAGAGAGAATCCCAAGCAGGCTCCTCACCCAGAGCAGAGCCTGATGAGGGGCTCAATCACATGACCCTGAGATCATGACCTGAGCTGAAATTAAGAGTCGGATACTTAACCGACTGAACCCCCCCAGGTGCCCTCAAAAAAAAACAATTCTGATTTTCATGGCCACTAGCACCAGAATATCAGTTACAGTTTCACTCTGGCATTTAATATTGTTAAATATCTTTTTCTACGACAGTAAGTGAAAAACATTTGTCTTGTTTTCAATTTGTATTTCTTTGGTTATTAAGTCAATGGGGTAATTTTTTAAAAAATTCATTTTCAGCCATAATTATTTAATGGTTATAATTTATTTCCTTATATACAGTATCAAAAATTTCTTACCTTTGGAAGGCCAAAATGAAAAAAATGCATTCACTATGAAGTCAGCAGTTTAGTAGATTCACACTCAGTACTCTGGGCTGGTTGGGGGACATTAAGAAGAATGGCAAATGGACAGAGCTGTTCCGAAGCTCATGGCGCAGCTGTTTTAGCAGTGCTCACTTGGTGCTGAGCCCCATCCACAAACTTTAGGACATTTCTACCTTGTGCTGTACTCATAGCCTGGCACCGTATTCTCATGTACAAGTTTCTGGCTACAACCTAGATGAAGGACATTTCATAAAACAAACAAACGGTATAGCCTCCCAGTCTTGAAAATCATCCAACAGCCAATATTGTAGAGTTTCATGGCTTTGATCTCTTTTCCTTTGCTTGTTTGCCCTCCATGAATGTGTCCCAGCAGGCGTGGGCTGCTTATCTGACCTGCTCGGTGGGTGTGCAGCTTCCTGCTCTTCTCATCACACTGCCCCACACTGTGTGTGAGGTTGCTCTGCCATCTTCCAGAGTCTAACCGCCCTGATTTGGAAGTCAGCATCTGAGGATACTACAGAAGGGTCAGAAGGATGATGGAGACCTCTCCCTAACCCCATCATCCTTCTCAACTTTCCACAAATAGTGTAACATGACCTGTCCCCACTTATGTCGGTGATCCTTGGTTCACTCTCATTGGACATTTTGGAGAAAAGGAAAATTGCTGTCAGTGCTTGCCATCTGAAGAGCCCACCTCCAGCTGCTCCTGGAATAGACCTGTCGTGGGGAAGGGCATCCGTTTCTCCAGGTAGTCAGTCCTGAAGGCTGAGATCAGAGGTCAAAGTTTCTGTCTAGTCAAGCTGAGCTACACATATGAATATGGAAGTTCATCTGATTTTTTTTAAATTGAGGTATAACTGACAATAACGTTTTATTAGTTTTAGGTATACAATATAATGATTCGACATTTGTATGTATTGTGAAATGATCAGCACAATAAATCTAGTTACCATTGTAGTTATGAAATTTTTTTCTTGTGATGAGAAATTTTAAGATCTACTCTCTTAGCAGCTTCCAAATATGCAGTACAGTATTATTAACTATAGTCTCCATGGTGTATATTATATCCCCATGACTTATTTATTTTATAACTGGAAGTTTGTACCTTTTGACCCTTCACTCCTTCACCCATTTTGGCCCCCCCCCCCACACACCTTGCCTCACCTCTGGGCAACCACCAATTTGTTCTTTGTATCTATGAGCTTGGTTTTGTTGTTGTTGTTTTATTTATTTTTATTTTTTATTTTTTTAGGATTCCACATATAAGCGAGATTATATGGTATTTGCCTTTCTCTGACTTATTTCACTTAGAAAATTACATCTGATTTTTAAAAATATTATAAAACAATCTTACAATATTAAGGAAGAATTTGACAATAGAGGAAAAAGAACTTTTATCTCACCAAACAAAGCTATTTTATTTTTTTTCAAGAGAGAGCACACAAGAAAAGTAGGGAGAGGCAGAGGGAGAAGCAGACTCCCTGCTGAGCAGGGAGCCCAAAACAAGGATTGATCCCAGGACCCTGAGATCATGACCTGAGCCAAAGGAAGACACTTAACTGACTGAGCCACCAAGGTGCCCCACAAAGCTATTTTAATTAGTGTATCCAAGTCTTTTTTTTGGCCAACTTTTGCCAAGTTGAATTATAAGGTATGCACAACCTTGCAGTTTGCATTTTTGCTTTCATGTCTCTAGAAACAAGCTTCCAAGTTGTTACACAGTGTCACGTAGATGTTGACTTCACAAAATAAGAATGGTGACTCCATGTGCCTTGCCAGTGATTGGCCTGGAGGTGCTCAGGTGACCCAGCTGTGGCCAATATAGTGTGAGAGGGATCTTCTGGGTATCCTTCTAGGGAAGATGAGATGTAGAGGAAGAACCAGTCCTTCTGCTGGACACTGTTGTGTTTGAAAGTGTCATTACCATGAGCCCAAGTACAAAACCGGCAAACACACTCAAGATGGCAGGTATTCATTCAGCATTGCTCTGTGGAAGACTTGTTGCTGTGAGTATAATGAGCACCCCATAGTCCCTGCTTTCCAGAATGCTATGATTGACTGGGGAAGACAGAGTCTCAATAATTATAATATAAAGCCAATGTGATGCTTCTTCTAGTGCTTAATTATTGACCTGTGCATGTAAATAAAATCTCCAATGCTTTACCAGTTAGCAGTTCTAGGTTTGAGCCACTTCTCCATGACCTGATCTGGTTACCACAATGAGGAGGTTGGACCATGTGGGCTCTAAAGCTCTTCTAATTATTAATAAAATTATATTTTATATCTCTCCCAGACTGAGTAATAATAACCTGGTATGCGAACAACTGAACGAATGACTCTCTAGAGGGTTTTTTTTTTGTTTGTATTTTGAGAATGTCAAAAAATCATATGAATGTAAAACAATACGATGAGAGAAAAAACATAAAGTGCATAGATGTTGGGTAGGCAGGAGAAAGGTGGAAATGAATAGCAGTGAATTAGATATACTTCACAAATTAGTACAACAAAAACAAGCCAATTCTATTTTGGATTGTAAAAATAAAATAGAAAAATTACAGAATGGGAAAATTATTATCCAGGAATAGATATGAATGGGAGGGTGGCCTGACCACCAACTTTAGGCCCCTGAGAGGCACAGAGCTAATTGATCATCTTCTTCTTTGTCTTGTGTCTGTTCCCTGCCTTCCATTTAGCAGGTCACTGGCACTGATTGGATGGTGAGTCAGAACAAATAAAAGGAAACCTCTTTTCATTCTGTGTTCTCAGCACATAGATTTATTGCCCCTGTATTTCGGCAACAAACATAGAACCCAGACTGAAAATGACAAGTTTACAAGCAAAGCAGGATCTGCAGTTTGACACATACTCCAGAATAATGAAATTTCCTTCTTGGAAACCAGCTGTTACCCTGGAGGTTAAAACCTAGAACTCTCCCTGTGCACCCTGTTCGGCTGGCTAGATCCACACTTTAGATGTATAAACATGGCTAATATTGATGTTGACATGCCAAGAGTTTCAGATCTTTTGATGTATTCGTTGTTGCAAGATGACCACAATTTGCCCGACCTTGCTTGGAAAACATGGCATTCCTCTAATTACTTATTCGTAATTTATTAGAAGAAACGAAATGACTCAGACACTCACTATAAAAGTAGACACAGAAGGAAGATAATTTAAACTTACGTTGGAAGACAGTCTCCCATCTGTGGCACTTCTCAAGTCAGATACTACTCTGTGCTAAAGTGTATTTCTTCAGTGGAAAGTTTGGAAGTTGATGACTGACTTTTGGAAGTTTTTTTAAATGATGAGCCCTAACCACAACCCTGATGCTGGTCTCTGGAAAATTGGAGGCTCTTTCCCTCTGCAGAGGTGTGAGAATGTTTAAGTCTCTCAGGTCACATCTTATGGACCAGTTATATTGGAGCTTCTGCTATGATGGGGTTATGGGCAAGTCTGAGCACTCATCTGGATTGGAAACATGAAGACAGACTGAATTTAAGTCATTGGGTGTGATTAGAAGTGACCAAAATGACAACATTCGAAGTACCCATGCAGAAAGTATCTCAATGTGTTGCAACTGCTGTATATTTTCAAACTGCCTTGAAAAAGTTATTTTTTCATTTAAAGAAAGAAAATGCAAAGTATGTGAAATAAAACAAACAAACAAAAAAGCCAAAAAGTGGCTACTCAGAAAAATAATGCTTCAAGTCCTCCCCAAAAATAGCCCTCTAAATTGTGGCTACTTTTTGTGACACAGCATTTTGTTTGGTCCTTGTGTTCACTAAAAACCAAAATAATGCAAACCCTCTAATTATAAAAACAATTCATGCCTGTATAAAATTTGTGTGACACAAATACATAATGAAAGAAAGAAAAAGCTTCACAATCGTACGCTCAGAGATAATCACTATTATTATTCTGCTGTGTATTCCTTCATGACTTATTATGTATTCCTTTAACACATTGTTTTTCAACATATATGTTTATTTACTTTGTTTTATCTTTTTTTTCAACCTTTATTTCTATTTCACTCTTCTTTTTAATGGCTGAAACTATTTCATTGTAGGTGGTCTGCAAATTTTGTAACACATGAAAATGCATGTGAAGGGGGAGGAAAAGATAGCAGAGGAGTAGGGGACCCTGTTCCAACCAGTCCCCAGAATTGAGCTGGATATCCACCAGACCACTCTGAACACCCATGAAATCAGCCTGAGATGTAAGAAGATATATCTGGATCTTTACAAACAGAATATCACAGGTGGTTGGTTTTGAAGTAT
This sequence comes from Neomonachus schauinslandi, assembly GCF_002201575.2. Lineage (NCBI taxonomy): Eukaryota > Metazoa > Chordata > Mammalia > Carnivora > Phocidae > Neomonachus > Neomonachus schauinslandi. The sequence goes on from NC_058411.1 coordinate 48,374,946, forward strand.
GAAGCGGGGAGCCCTGATTCCCTGGGCAGATATCCAAAGATAAACAGAATGGGGGGATCCTACACCAACGGTGAGTGATAGCCTCCCATGCTGGGGATGGGGCACAGACTCACAGACCAGTAGTAATGGGCAAAGGACTTTAGGGCAGCCCTCCAGACTGAAACCCAGAGTGGTGGGGCCGCATGTCTGAACTGGGGGCGGCTGGCAGTTTTAGAAGCACAAAGGGCAGAGACCTGCCCTGACCTGGAGGCGAGGACTAGAAGCACTGCTGAGGGGTGCACAACCCAGGATGCTGCAGTTTATAGCAGCACAGACAGAAATGGAGATAGTGTGGCCTGGAGTGCTCACTGAAGAACAGACTGTGATCTCTCTGCTCTGAGGCAGAGGGTTGGAAATGATCTCTTCTGCTCTGACTCTTGGAAGAGATGCAGAAAGCCACCAGGGAAAGCAGCCAGAGAACAAAAGCCCCTGAAAACTGGTTTTCACTGAGCACCCTCCCCCACAGGGGGCAGGGCAACTCTGCCTAAACAGGGTTGCCTGAGTAACAGTGCAGCAGGCCCCTCCCCCAGAAGACAGACTGGGAGAACAAGAGGCAAATAACCCTAAGGTCCCTATAAAACAGCTGCATCTTGCTTGGGTTGTGGTCAATAATTTGGACTCTGTACATTTCCTCAACCACCCATCAACAGAATGACTAGGAGGAGGAACCCCCAAAATAGGAAAGACTCAGAGACTGTGACTTCTGCCACAGATTTACAAATGGATACAGATATAACCAAGATGTTGGAAATGGAATTCAGGGTAGCAGTTGTGAAGACAATAGCTAGAATGGAGAAATCAGTTAATGGCAACATAGAGTCTCTAAGGGCAGAAATGAAAGCTGAACTGGCAAAACTTAAAAATGCTATCAATGAGATCCAATCCAATCTAGATAATCTAACAGCTAGGGTAAGCAAGGCAGAAGAATGAATTAGTGATCTAGAAGACCAATTGATAGAAAAGAAGGAAAAAGAGGAAGCCAGGGAGAAAAAACTCAAAATCCATGAAAATAGAATCAGAGAAATAAGTGACACCATGAAACTTTCCAATGTCAGAATTACTGGGATCCCTGAGGGGGTGGAGAGAGAGAGAGGACTAGAAGATATATTTGAACAAATTGTAGCTGAGAACTTCCCTCATCTGGGGAATGAAACAAACAGTCCTGTCCTAGAGGCAGAGAGGACCCCTCCCAAGATCAAGGAAAACAGGCCAACACCCCAGCATGTAATAGTAAAACTTGCAAATCTTAGAACCAAGGAAACCATCTTAAGGGCAGTTGGGGGAAGAGATTCCTTACGTACAGAGGGAGGAACATCAGAATAACGTCAGACCTATCCACAGAGACCTGGCAAGCCAGAAAGGCCTGGCAAGACATATTCAGGGTACTAAATGAGAAGAACATGCAGCCAAGAATACTTTATCCGGCAAGGCTTTCATTTAGAATAGATGGAGAGATGCAGAGCTTCCAAGGCTGGCAGAAACTGAAAGAATATGTGACCACTAAGCCAGCCCTGCAAGAAATATTAAGGGGGGTTCTATAAAAGGAGAAAGACCCCAAGACTGATATAGAACAGAAATTTACAGAGACAATTTTTAGAAACAAGGACTTCACAGGCAACATGAAGACAATAAATTCATATCTTTCAATAATCACTCTCAATGTGAACAGCCTAAATGCTCCCATAAAATGGCACAGGGTTGCAGATTGGATAAAAAGACAGGACCCATCCATATGCTGTCTACAAGAGACTCATTTTGAACCTAAAGATACATCCAGACTGAAAGTGAAGGGATGGAAATCCATCTTCCATGCCAACAGACCTCAAAAGGAAGCTGGGGTAGCAATTCTTATATCAGACAAATTAGATTTTAAACTAAAGACTGTAGTTAGAGACACAGGACACTATATCATTCTTAAGGGGTCTATCCAACAAGAAGATCTAACAATTGTAAATATCTATGCCCCTAACATGGGAGCAGCCATCTATATAAGCCAACTGTTAACCAAAATAAAGAGTCATATTGATAACAATACATTAATTGTAGGAGACCTCAATACTCCACTCTCACCAATAGACAGATCATCTAAGCAGAAAATCAACAAAGAAATAAGAACTTTGAATGACACACTGGGCCAGATGGACCTTATAGATATATACAGAACATTCCATCCTAAAACAACGGAATACTCATTCTTCTCGAGTGCACATGGAACTTTCTCCAGAATAGACCACATACTGGGTCACAAATCAGGTCTCACCTGATACCAAAAGATTGAGATTATTCCCTGCATATTCTCAGACCACAATGCTCTAAAACTGGAACTCAATCACAAGAAAAAATTTGGCAGAAATTCAAACACTTGGAAGCTAAAGACCACTCTGCTCAAGAATGTTTGGGTCAACCAGGAAATCAAAGAAGAACTTAAACAATTCCTGGAAACCAATGAGAACAAAAACACATCAGTCCAAAACCTATGGGATACTGCAAAGGCAGTCCTAAGGGGGAAATACATAGCCATCCAAGCCTCACTCAAAAAAATAGGAAAATCCCGAATTCACCATCTAACTCTACACCTTAAAGAACTAGAGAAAAAGCAACAAACGATGCCTAAGCCACCCATTAGAAGAGAAATAATTAAGATTAGAGCAGAGATCAATGAATTAGAAACCAGAAACACAGTAGATCAGATCAATGAAACTAGAAGCTGGTTCTCTGAAAGAATTAATAAGATCGATAAACCACTGGCCAGACTTATCCAAAAGAAAAGAAAAAGGACCCAAATTAATAAAATTATGAATGAAAGGGGAGAGATCACAACTAACACCAAGGAAATAGAAACAATTATTAGAAATTATTAGCAACAACTATATGCCAATAGACTGAGCAACCTGGAAGAAATCATTGCCTTCCTGGAAACCTATAAACTGCCAAGACTGAAACAGGAGGCAATTGACAACCTGAATAGGCGAACAACCAGTAACGAGATTGAAGCAGTGATCAAAAACCTCCCCCAAAAAACAAGAGTCCAGGGCCTGATGGATTCCCTGGGGAATTCTACCAGGGAATCAACATTCAAAGAAGAAACAATACCTATTCTTCTGAAGCTGTTTCAAAAAATAGAAACAGAAAGAAAGCTTCCAGACTCATTCTATAAAGCCAGCATTACCTTAATCCCCAAACCAGGCAAAGACCCCATCAAAAAGGAGAATTTCAGACTGATATCCCTGATGAATATGGATTCCAAAATCCTCAACAAAATCCTAGCTAATAGGATCCAACAATACATTAAAAGGATCATCCACCATGACCAAGTGGGATTTATCCCCGGGATGCAAGGGTGGTTCAACATTCACAAATCAATTAATGTGATAGAACACATTAATAAGAGGAGAGAGAAGAGCCATATGGACCTCTCAATTGATGCAGAAAAAGCATTTGACAAAATACAGCATCCTTTCCTGATTAAAACTCTTCAGAGTATAGGGATAGAGGGAACATTCCTCAAGTTCATAAAATCCATCTATGAAAAACTCACAGTGAATATCATCCTAAATGGGGAAAAGCTGAGAGCCTTTCCCTTAAGATCAGAAACACGTCAAGGATGCCCACTCTCACCACTATTGTTCAACATAGTACTACAAGTCCTAGCAACAGCAATCAGACAACAAAAAGAAATAAAATGTATTCAAATGTCAAAGGAGAAGTCAAACTCTCTCTCTTCACAGATGACATATTTTATGTGGCAAATCCAAAAGACCCCACCCCCAAATTACTAGAACTCATACAGCAATTCAGTAATGTTGCAGGATACAAAATCAATGCTCAGAAATCAGTTGCTTTCTTATACACTAACAATGCAACTGTAGAAAGAGAAATTAGAGAAATGATTCCATTTATAATAGCACCAAAAACCACAAGATACCTCGGAATAAACCTAACCAAAGAGGTAAAGGATCTATACTCTAGGAACTACAGAACACTCATGAAAGAAATTGAAGAAGACACAAAAAGATGGAAAAACATTCCATGCTCATGGATCCAAAGAATAAACATTGTTAAAATGTCTATGCTACTCAGAACCATCTATACCTTCAACGCCATCCCGATCAAAATTCCAATGACATATTTCAAAGTGCTGGAACAAACAATCCTAAAATATGTATGGAATCAGAAAAGACCCCAAATCGCCAAGGAAATGTTGAAAAAGAAAAACAAAGCTGGGGGCATCACGTTGCCTGATTTCAAGCTATATTACAAAGCTGTGATCACCAAGACAGCATGGTACTGGCACAAAAACAGACATATAGACCAATGGAACAGAGTAGAGAGCCCAGATATGGACCCTCAACTCTATGGTCAAATAATCTTCGACAAAGCAGGAAAAAATACACAATGGAAAAAAGACAGTCTCTTCAATAAATGGTGCTGGGAAAATTGGGCAGCTATATACAGAAAAATGAAACTCGACCATTCTCTAACACCATACACAAAGATAAACTCAAAATGGATGAAAGACCTTAATGTGAGACAGGACTCCATCAAAATCCTAGAGGAGAACATAGGTAGTAACCTCTTCAACATCGGCCACAGCAACTTCTTTCAAGATACATCTCCAAAGGCTAGTGAAACAAAAGCAAAAATGAACTTTTGGGACTTTATCAAGATAAGAAGCTTCTGCACAGCAAAGGAAACAGTCAACAAAACAAAGAGGCAATCCACAGAATGGGAGAAGATATTTGCAAATGACACTACAGACAAAGCACTGATTTCCAAGATCTATAAAGAACTTCTCAAACTCAACATCCAAAAAACAAATAATCAAGTCAAAAAATGGGCAGAAGACATGAACAGACACTTCTCTGAAGAAGACATACAAATGGCTAACAGACACATGAAAAAATGTTCATCATCATTAGCCATCAGGGAAATTCAAATCAAAACCACATTGAGATACCACCTTACACCAGTTAAAATGGCAAAAATTGACAAGGCAAGAAACAACAAATGTTGGAGAGGTTGTGTAGAAAGGGGAACCCTCTTACACTGTTGGTGGGAATGCAAGTTGGTACAGCCACTTTGGAAAACAGTTTGGAAGTGCCTCAAAAATTTAAAAATAGAGCTACCCTATGACCCAGCAATGGCACTCCTGGGTATTTACCTCAAAGACACAGATGTAGTGAAAAGAAGGGCCATATGCACTCCAATGTTCATAGCAGCAATGTCTGCAATAAACTGTGGAAAGAGCCAAGATGCTTTTCAACAGATGAATGGATAAAGAAGATGTGGTCCATATATACAATGGAATATTACTCCACCATCAGAAAGGATGAATATCCAACTTTTACATCAAGAAGAATGGACTGGAGGAGATTATACTAAGTGAAATAAGTGGAGCAGAGAAAGTCAATTATCATATGGTTTCACTTATTTGTGGAACATACGGAATAGCATAGAGGACATTAAGATAAGGAAGGGAAAAATGAAGGGGGAGAAATTGGAGAGGGAGATGAACCATGAGAGACTATGGACTCTGAGAAACAAACTGAGGGTTTTAGAGAGGAGAGGGGTGGGGGGATGGGTTAGCCCGGTGATGGGTATTAAGGAGGGCACGTACTGCTTAGAGCATTGGGTGCTATACAAAAACAATGAATCATGGATCACTACATCAAAAACTAATGATGTATTGTATGGTGACTAACATAACATAATATAATAAAATAAAATTAAAAAAGAAAATGCGTGTGTGTGTGTGTGTGTGTGTGTGTGTGTTAGGATAAAACAGATGAGAGAATTTATGGAAATAATGAAGGTAAATTCATACTTCTTGAAAGAGTAGTCTACAAGCAATATCTATTTTCTCACTGCCTTTTGTGTTCCATTCCGGGTTTTTGTTGGCATTGCCTGCCAAGTCAACAATGACTGTTGGCAGCACCAATAAAAAGTTTTTCTATGTTCTTAATGCCCTCCACCTAAGTTGCTTGAGCCTTCCTTCTTGTAGCATTCTCATCTCTTGGATTCTGTGACACGATCATCCTCTCCTGATTCTCTTCTTTCCTAACTAGGCTCTCTGCTCTAGACAACCTCTACTGGAGTTCCTCAGGGCTGAATCCTGGACCCTTCTCATGTCTATAGTCTCTCCCTTGGTTGATCTGATCCTTCCCATGATTTTAAGTACTATTTCCATGCTGATGATTCTAAGTTTTTATCTGTAGTTGGACATTTCTTCTGGGTTCAGGACGCCTATCTAACTGCCTTCTTGACATCTCCCATTTGATGGTTCACATGCATCTTAAACTTTGCATCACCACGGAGCTCTTGAGTTTCCTCTCCAAACTTGTCCCTATTCAGTCTTCTCCATCCTGGCAACTGGTTCCCCTATCCACCTAGTCAATAGAGAAGAAACCTGGTGGTCAGTTTTGACTCCTCCCTCAAAAAAATGTCTTGGAACCCTCTAGTTCTCTCTTCTTGTGCCAACCCCACGTTGGTGTCAGCCACCATTCTCTCTCTCCTGGACTATTGCTATCACACTTTTCGTCCTTTATATTCCACTCTTGACTCTATTCTATTCTAACTGTAGCAGTCAGAGTTAAAGCATGAATCAAGTCATTGTGCTGCCAACAATCCATCAGAAACTTCTCAGTGTTACGAAGAATACAGTCAAGCTCCTTACCACGACATACAGGTGCTGGGGGCATATATTCTTTACACTTGAATTGTGGTGTTAGCGTCATAAATTTACATTGTGAAAACACACTGCTTTAGCCCAAACTGTGATGTCAAGAGGTAACCTATTTCCGTGTCAGCTTTCTGTGCTCACGTATATGTGTATCATAATGGCTCGTGTTTTTGGCTTGTGCATTTTTAAGAAGTTTGCACTGGGGAGAGGTGCATTTTCTAGTCATCTTCAAGAGGACATCTTGCTCCTGTACTTCACAATCACCAACTTAAAGTCATTATCACACTGGAAAAGTGTGAAAAGCGTGAAAAGCATGTGCACTCCAAAGGTAATAATGTTCTTGAAGCTTTCTTTACAGAATCATTTCTCAAGTGTGTACAAATTCCTTTGTGCTGGCATGGAGAGTTCTTTTAGCATCTCTACTCAGGTTTCAGAGGAAAACTCATTAATTAGGACTTTTTCAGACAAATTCCCTTGCTGACAGGGAAAACTGCTGACACATTGCTGAGATGATTCTAAAGTTCAAACCTTGTGTGTGAATGTGTATGTGTGTATGGGAGAGGGGAGGAGAGAGACAGAGAGATAGAGATATATATATAGAGAGATCCCTTTGAAGCCAAAATTTTCATTCCCGAGTTTATAATGTTTCACTTTTGTTGATTTTATGTCTGTGTCTCCAACCAGATTGAAAAACGTTTGAGGACAGGATAATACCATGCTGTATTATTTTTTCTCCTTCCCTCTCTCCCTCCCTCCCTGATCTACTTTACCCACTGTCCTCCATGAGATCCACCTTGAGATAAGGAGAACTCAAGGGACTTGGATGGGGAACCCTTCTTGACAAAGGACCACATGTTAAAATGGGGGAATGCTGAAATGTGCGGATGGTATTCATTTTCATGAGGCACTGTTACGTAACAATCACATACAACAAGAAAGAATCATAAAGTTGATGTATGATTCCTATGGACATATGACTTATTTTATATGTTATTTCCATTCTGTAATGTTATTTGTGACACTGATGAAATGCACTTTATTATAGCTTACATATTCTAGATAAGTAACATATTACTCATTCTTATATTAGTGAGAGATAGGGCAGTATTCCATTCACCTTCAAAAGATGAAACAGATTGATAGTAGTGAGATAATTTTTGTGTAAGAAGGACTTCTTATTTAAGGATCACAACCATGAGTCTCCTCAGTTGAAGGACCATACGGTTACCCAAATCCTCACGCCAGCTTTCCTTTTGTTCTGGAACATGGACAAGAAGCTGTTACTATGATAGTGTGGAAATAGAAGAGAATTCTAACTTTAAGTGTCATCGACTTCTCACGCACTTAACATTTTCATAACAATTTCTCCAAAGTCCACAGAAAAAATGCTGAAATGTGAATACTCTGAATGAGTCATGTTGTACTCAAGGGAATGAAGTTATCTTATTTTTGTGGGCTATTGAACCCAAGCATTTGATTTATTTCCTGTCATCTCTTTTATAGACTGTATATTGGAGTGAGTAAGGGGTGAGTGAATTTTCATAACACCCCAGACTTGGAAAGAACATTACGGATTGTCTCCAATACTAGAATTCCCAGGATACTATTCCTGACAGTTGAACTTGAGTTGTATTTTGCACATTTTCAGCAATGAATTGACTCATCACTTTGGTCTATTCAGTTTTCAAAAAGTTTGAATTGTTAGAAAGTTCTTTTCCTTCTTTTTCTCCTTCTCTTTCTCTGTCTCTTTCTTCTTCTGTTGTAAATGAAAATCTGACTTACACTTTCACCCTCTGTTCCTCCAAAGCTATATGGAATGATCCAGATTTTTCTTCCACACATTAGCCCTTTCTGTGATTGACACCAGCTCTCTTGCTAGCCCCAGGGAGCCTGGTGCCCAGGATAATCACTCCAGTTTCATCAATCATTCCTCAATGACAGATTTCTTGGACCTTCACTCTCTTGGGAACCCTCCTCCAAATGAGCTTTGGTTTATAAGTGTCACTCTCAACTCTTGGAATCCAACTGCAAGGTAGTGCTGTAGACAGTGGGCTATGCCTTCCAAGTCCTAAGCACTATCTTCTACTAACTAGTAATGTGAACTATTAGACACTCTACTTCCACCAAATTTACATATGCATCACTCACATCATATTATGGATTCATATTGTGCTGGCACCTGAAACCCATTGGTCTTTTTCTTAAAAATAACTCTATCCTTACAACAGGTATAGACTATTGTTATTGTAGGGACTTTCAAAAAATACAGGTAAGGAATCAGAAGTCACCTAAGTAAGTCCTTTATACTTTAAAAATGTATGTATTTAAGTACACGCACACACACAAATTTGTATGTTTTCTAAAAGTGAATACTAGACGTATCACTTTATAATCTGCTTTTTCAACTTTTTTATGTCTTAAAAAATCTTAACATGCTAGTAAATATGAAATTACTTGAGTATATTTAATACCTTTATAGTATTCCATTGTGCAGATAAACTGTGGTTTATTGAACCATTTCCCTACTGATGGTTATTTAAGTTGTTAATTTTTTTCCATAATAATGCTGTGATGAATACTCTTATATACATATTTGCATATTTATTTGATAGATTCTTGGCTGGAGAATTGCAAAATCTGAATATGAACCACTCCAGAAAATGTTGCCCCAATCTGTGCATCCTCTAGCAGCACCCAGATCCGGCTCCTTCTGATTGATCCTGATGATAATGAGGGTGGTTGGGAGCCAAGTGTACTATAGGAACTTGGAAATATGGAAATGGGGAGAATATGCTGGACAAATGCTCAGGTAAGTTGTTGTTGGTGGGTGTGTGTGTGTGTGTGTATGTGTGTGTGTGTGTGTGTGTGTATGTCTGGCAGATTTCCATGCACATGGAAATAGGCAAACACCCAACTAAGTGTGTGCAACTGAGGGAAGGTTATGTACCAGGGTTTAGGGGAGGATGGAGAAAGAGGACAGAATTGGTGATGCCATGTGAGCTACATGGATGGAAATCACTTTGAGGGGATTCTTTTAGGTGCGGGCAAGAATCCTGCAGGATCTGGTTCATGCACCTGGTTCACGTAGTTTTGCACTACAGGGAAAAAGAGCATTTCTGTTGCTGACATCTCTGCTCACTTCCCTGTGTTGTTCCCCTGGCTCCAACACCACAACTACTGGCCATCCAATTGCCACTCCTCGCTAGGCCATTTCCTGGCCTGCGTAGCTGGATTTCCTGCTGAAACCTAGTGTCCTATTTTCACATTCCCGCCTCCTGGAGTTCTGCAGGTAACCTTACCTTCTTCGTGTGCTTTTGTATTTTTTAAAATGCAATGTTCTTTTTAAAATGTCCTTTTTAAAATTAGATTTATGTCTCTGGGAACAAGAACTATCTTTCTCCTGTCATTTTCCAGAAATTAACATGGTGTCTGTATCACAGATTTCCTGGGATATTCCTGATGATTTGAGAAACAAATAATTAAATATGACTTACTAAAATTTGTTTTTGTAAATATTTTTGTGTCAATCGATTAAAAAAAAAAGGGAAAAACCCTTTTTCAAGTTTTCCAACTGGCAGTCGTTTGTCAGGCTAAGGAAAACACAATCAGAGCTTGTCCTTCTTTAGTCTGGCAGCCCTCAGTAGCATCCCATCACTCTCAGGGCCAAGTGCACACTGCTCAGTGCCCTCTTCAGTCCCACGTCCCAGTGAACCCAGCTTTATTCCTTATGCACAGTCAGTCCACACCCTCTTTATCTCTGATATGCACCTTGTCAGTTTTCCCTCTGCACCTCTGCTCCTTTCCTCTGTCTGGATGCTCTGCTTCTCTTTCTCTACCTGTGAACTATTACTTGACCTTCAAGATTGGGTTCAAGCATCACCTCCTCCAGGAAATCTTTTCTGATTTTTCCCTTACTCCACAGCCAAATGGACCCAATGGACCAGGGCCTCTGGTGAGATGGAAATGAGCACACACTCCTCTGGTTTGCCATGGCTGTGTGGTCTCCCTCTCTCCACCATAATAATAAAACCATGGTAAGAAAAGCCACCAGTAGGTACAGTGAATATTAATTAGAAGAAGAGCCACGCATGGTTTTGCTAGCTCCATCCAGAGGTAAGGTCTGGGAAGGAATTTTGGAGGGGCTTAAGCAGTGGACAAATGAAATCCTGAGGTAAGGAGTTTGGTTTGATGTGTAAAAATACCCTGCCAGATTTAGCCGTGGTCAGTGTAGCCAATAAACTGAATATGTGTCTGCCCACGTTGCCTCACCTACCCTGTCTGATGCCCCTGTGCCTGGTGGGGAAGCTGGAGGGAGAGGGGCAGTGGGTCAGCAACCGTGAGGTGCACCAGACCCTCCCAGAGGACTGGGGATCGTGGAGGGCCAGCTGAGGACAGAATGGAACCACCTCACATGGATTCCAACCGTCTCTGTTCCTACATATGTTACTATCACTGCCCCTACAGGCATCTTTCCCAGGACTTCTTCCTTGAGTTCTGCCAGTTTGCTGGACCCCATGCCGATTTACTCTCTGTTTATTCTCTACATCTGGACATTCAGATCTTCACACCTTTCTCACCCTTTTGAGCTTGCCAATGAAAAGCTCAGAATTCCATTTGTTTTTTAGTAAATACCCAGTAGTGGATTTATTGGATCATAGGGTAATTCTATTTTTAATGTTTTGAGGGCCCTCCCTACTGCTTTCCACAGTGGCTGCACCAGTTTGCATTCCCACCAACAGTGCACTGAATAATGTATAGAATTGTCGAATCACTCCATTGTACACCTGTCACTCATAGAACACTGTATGTTAATTATACTGGAATTACAAAAAATCAAAAAAATTAAAAATTAAAAAAAAGGCTCAAAATGCCCCTCAATCTAAGATTAGAGTCCTACATTTGCAACACCAGAAAAGTTAATTAAAAATCTTTCCCAAATGGAGGAGTTTGTTTTCTTGTTAACCTATGCAGCCACTTCAGAAGCAACTATAGTAATTTATTTCTGAAAGCAAACTTTTTTTTCCTGGGCCCACGAAGTGTGGACAGAAATGGAAGAGGACTCGGAGAAAGAAACTTGGTCTCTGAGTCAGAAGACATGGGTTTAAAAATGCCCATATAGGATGCCTGGATGGCTCAGTTGTTAAGTGTCTGCCTTTGGCTCAGGGCATGATCCCAGGGTCCTGGGATTGAGCCCCTCATTGGGTTCCGTGTTCCACAGGAGGCCTGCTTCTCCCTCTCCCATTCCCCCTGCTTGTGTTCCCTCTCTTGCTGTGTCTCTCTGTCAAGTAAATAAATAACATCTTTAAAAAAATTGCCCATTTAACCGGTTGCCCCTGGGACCTGAGGCATGCCCCTGAATTGTTCTAAGCTCCAGTTTCCTTATGCTGATTATAAAATAAGGGTATTAATAACTGTTGTTATGAGGACTAAAGAAAAGAATGCATGTTAAGGTGACCAGGACAGGGACTGGCTCAGAGCAGGTGCTGAAAAATATAGTCTTTTTTTTTTAAAAGATACTTCTAATTTCTTTAAAAATTTTTTTTTATTGTGTTCAACTAGCCAGCACATAGTACATAATTAGTTTTTAATGTAGTGTTCAACGATTCATTAGTTGTGCATAACAAAGGATGAATACCCACCATTTGCATTTGCATCGACATGGATGGAACTGGAGATACTTCTAATCTCTATGATATTAGTCACTGTTATGGCAATGGTCTTATTTATCTTTCTCCTCCTTTGGGTCTCATAGTCTCACACCCCAGCCAACACTTTGCATTATCCAACTTTCTAAATTTTGACAGCTCACTGTTGTAAAGCTACATTTCATTGTTGCTTAAGTTTTTATTTCTCTGATTATTAATGGATTTGAGTGCCTATTCATGTGGTTGGTAGTCATCTGGGGTTTCCTTTAATGTAAATTGCATTTTGTAATCTTTTGCCTGTTTTTCCCTTGAGATTGCTGTCTTCTTGTTTTGGATTTAGGAGTTATTAATCCAGAACTGGTAAGGCTTCATAAATATCTTCTCCCACTCTGCCAGTGCTCTGTTAATCTTGTCCACAATATCTGCTGTTGAAATGAAAAGCTTGATTTTGAGGAAGCCTAATTAGTCAATATTTTGCCTATTGGTTTTTCTTTTTGTAGTTTGTTGAAGAAGTCCTTTCCCATCCTTAAGTCATGACGTTATTCTATATTTTCTTCTACTAGCCTTTTAAAAAAATTTATTTATTTATTTATTTATTTATTTGAGAGAGAGAGCACATGCGCGTGAGCACAAGTGGGGGGAGGGGCAGAGGCAGAGGGAAAAGCAGGCTTCCCGCTGAGCAGGGAGACTGACGTGGGGCTGATCCCAGGACCCTGAGATCATGACCTGAGCCGAAGGCAGACGCTTAACTGACTGAGCCACCCAGGCGCCCCTTCAACTAGCCTCTATAGTATTTAGTTAATTGTTATGGAATGAATGTTTGTGCTCTCCTCTCCCCCATTTATAAATTGAAATCCTAATCCCCAATGTGATCATATTTGGAGGTGGGGCCTCTGGGAGGTAATTAGGCCATGAGGCTGGAGTCCTGATGAATGGGATGGGTGCCATTATAAGAAGAGACCTGAGAGAGCTTGCTCTCTATTCTTTACCCCTGGAGGATACAACAAAAAGATGGCCATCTGCAAACCAGGGGGGCAAGTCCTTACCAAACCCTGGATCCACCACCGTCTTGGTCTTGGACTTCCCAGCCTCCAGAAATGTGAGACGTAAATGTTTGTTGTTTAAGTCACCAAGTCTGTGGCATTCTGGTGTAGCAGCTTGAACTAAGACAATAATCCATCACGGTAGACTTCATGTCGGCCTTTGTATATAGTACTGGGCAGGGATCCAGTTTTATTTTCCTCCTTATTATCTTTGTTTTTCTAGAACTTAATTGGTACTCAGTAGTGTTCAGTAAAATGTTGAATGAAGAAGTGGGGTTTTTCTCAGGGAAAAGAAGTGTGTGTTGTGAGGTGTGAGTGTGTAGTGTGTGGGGTATGTGTGCACACATGTGTGAGCGAGTGTGTGTGTGTGTAAATCTTGTGAAGGATATTTCCCTTCTCTTGAGGAAAACCATGATTAGAACTGATGGGCAGAATCCCTCCTCACACAGATCAAATGTTGACCTATGGTCTGTGTGGGGGAGGGTGGAGAGAAATAGGAGGATAGATTTAAGAGAACACTGCTACATTGATTGCAATTGACTCAACTTTTCTCTTTTCAGTTTAGTTTTATTTGCATCAGGATGTGATAGAGTTGGGGGTGGTTTTAAAAATATCTAACAGCTGGTACTGCACAGGCACTGATCAATCAGAATGAATGCTTTTAATATGTCATACTGGGGTATTCTGGCTGAATATTAACCATGGAAACAGTAGCTGGTGGATATTATTAAACGATAACATATATAAAAGTGCTTTGTGAGCTAAAGATTTACACAAATTCTAGGCAATACTATTATTAGCTCTACTTGGCCCCTTAGAAATGCAATTAAAAAAATCCTTATTTTTCAGGGGTAGACGAACCATGAGAGACGATGGACTCTGAGAAACAAACTGAGGGTTCTAGAGGGGAGGGGGGTGGGAGGATGGGTTAGCCTGGTGGTGGGTATTGAGGAGGGCACATTCTGCATGGAGCACTGGGTGTTATGCACAAACAACGAATCATGGAACGCTACATCTAAAACTAATGATGTAATGTAGGGGATTAACATAAGAATAAAAAAAATCCTTATTTTTCTATGTAATATAGATTCTGATTGCTACATGTCTGTGAACCAGTGGTTTAAAGAAGTCAGCTGATTAAAACAAATTCTCTTTGACTTTCCTGAAAAATTCTCTGCCTCTCAGAGTGACCTGACATCAGGGTCAACCGATGCCAGAGAACGTCACCTGTTTTTTGACCTTCTTGTAGTTTTAGTTTTGGAAAGTTTGAGGGCACTTTTGTGGTTTTCCGGTGTGATTTAGAAATGTTTTTCCTATTTGCAGCTAGATTTAGGGAAACTGATTCCAGTAGATGGAGCTCTTTCTCAATGTTTGTTCCGTTTTCACCAAGGTGGGGACGTGCTTTTCACCTTTCTTTTCTGCAGTGGCTTAGTCTTAACTTAGTACAGATACTTACAACAGCGTCTGAAACCAGCATGAAATGTAGGTTATGTGTTTCTGCAAATGAGCTTTGTCCTAAGATGTTTACTGCAACAGCCATGGTTAATTTCTTTCTGAGATCTGATCAAACACTCGAGTTCGCCCCACCTTTGATTATCTTCATCAAAGACCTCAAATACCCACCTTTTTACTGTGAAGCTGTGTCCAGTTCCAAGATCAAATACTACATCTTTTGATCTGAATTCTAGTCATGCATATCAATGACTTGGCTTTTGTGTTGTGTGGTCTTTGTTGCTGCACGTCTTCTGTATATTAACGATTTTGAATGTGGGCCTTAAAAGCTACAGACATATTTAATAATAAATATGCAGACAGCAAGAGAGTTCTTTCTGGTCTGGATAATCCATTTAGTGCCATATTTACAGGTCTCTCTATCAACTTGGAATTACGCATGGGAAACAGAATTAAAAAGAAGTGTCTAGAGATCGTCACTTTAGAGGCAATAGGCTGAATTGTAAAATGGACATCCATGAAATAATGAGCCAATTCCAGAGCTTAGCAGGATTTTAAGTTTTTGGAAAAAGTTGGCAATGTATTTACTTTAGGTAATATCATCTGATCTCTATATTATGGAGTATAGATAGCTTGGACTAATTCATTAGTAAACATTAAAAAAATTCAAAGCCTTCATATGGAAATCTGTAGAAAAGCTATGATACTGTTCCTTCAGTCAGGCTTTGGAGGTTTTGTGCAAGAATAAAATAAAAATGTAGCTGGAGTGTTCAGTAGCTGTGCCCATTGGTGTGAGAGAAGAAAACACAACACATTCTTTTTTCATTTGTCTTGTCTTCTTCCTCCCCTTTTCTGTTGTTTGCCTTATGGGCAATACAGAAAGCACATCTAAAGTATGTGGTATTTTTCTATTATTAGCCTTGAAGCATGAGGAGTAGACAGGAGCAATGCAATAGTGGGGTGTAGTGGACCAGGTACATCAGGTTGTTTTCTAAGATGGCAAAGAGATGTTTAAGGAGATTGGGGATAAGGAGGAGTAGCTCCTGTTATGATTCACTGAAGTTTCTAGGTATTAGGCAGGAAGACTGGAGACCACCCCCATTTCATTGCTACTGTCCACTCTTCATGCTTCAAGCCTAATAGTATGAAATATGAATAAACTTAATTAAACAAATAGTTACTAAGTTCTCAGTAAACAATGTTAGTAGCAAGACACAGGCATCTGAATAGACATGGATTTTGCTTTTAGGAAGAATACACACAAATGAAGAATTATAATTGTGACATGTTGTGATAAGTCATAAGGAAGCCACGTATATACATATACATACATGTGTATATGTGTATATATATATATATAGTGGAAATCATTCATTTTTCTAACTCTTGGTTTTTTTTTTTTTTAAATATTTTATTTATTTATTCATAAGAGACAGAGAGAGAGAGAGAGAGAGAGAGAGGCAGAGGGAGAAGCAGGCTCCCTGCTGAGCAGGGAGCCCGATGTGGGACTCAATCCCAGGACCCTGGGATCATGACCTGAGCCGAAGGCAGACGCTTAACCATCTGAGCCACCCAGGCACCCATAACTCTTGGTTTTCTCACATGCTTTCCCCCAAGCATGTGAGAAAACATCTGCTATGTTCTAACCAATACAGCAGAGACTTTTCACATGCTTTTCAAATAATTTAATCTCCACAATAAACTATGAAGAAGATATTGTTATCTATAGTTTACAGATGAGGATTGAAACAGTTAGAGAAGCAATGTCCTGTTGACCACATTTTATTACCTGGAATATTCTTTTCCAGTTTCCCATACTGGGACCTAGAGAGTCAGAGACTAGAGGCTTGAGTTAATATACTCAAGATATAGCAGGAACTGCCCCAAATTTTGGGTCTCTAATGCCCATGAAATTATTTAATGTAAAATTATCCTTGTCTTTCAGTAAATTTTTCAGAAGGTCTTCAATAAACGTATCGGAAGATCAGTGATCTCCCATTTCCTCTTGGGTACTGCAAGGATGCCATTGCACTGGGGTGGCAGGGAGGACTGCAAAAATCTCTCAGGAAAAAGTTTCTCCTCCTTGTCTGCTTAGCCTGAAACTGCCGCATGCGGGGACAGTGCTGTGTGTGGGAGTCCCAGCTGAGGGGCCTGCCCGGTGATTCACTGGATTTGGCCAGTGCCGGTGGCCCTCCTCCATCATGGCTCTTTTGGAAACCTCTGTGGGTGATAACAGCAGCTCCTCCTCCCATCCCCCATCTCTTTCAACGTCACATTGGTGGCTTGTCAGGCAGCCTTCGTATTTTAGTGGAGGGCATATTTCACCGGGGGAGGACAGTTCATGACATCTTCAGTGTTGAGTTCCTCAGGGGGCAGATCTGTGAAGGAAGATGGGCTCACCAGGAAGGGGACCCTGGGTAACAGATCCACCCTGAGGTTTCCTTCCAGGAGTTTTGAACGTCTGAGGCAAAGCATAGACTCCTTGGTTCAGAGTGAGCTCATATGCTCCCTGTGGGCTGCTTTATGAAGTGCTTATGATTTCCTCCAGGCAATGTCTGAACAGTGATTTCTCTTCATATGTCTCCTCAGCAGGTCATAAAACCTGGAAATAGCTCTAGAAAAATCTCATTTCTCCAAACTGGGTCCATAGAACTAAGCTTCAGCAGAGTCACTGGGTTGGGTGGGTGGAAGTGGTCACTTTCTGATTCCTGGTGTGACTTCTGAGGTGGCTGCTCTCACTGCCTTAGGGAACAAGAATGGAAAATAGCCTTCCTCCGGCGCAACTCTGGTTTTTCTTCCTGTCTCTTCTCTCCCTCACTCACCAGCTCGATGGCTTCTTCTTGATTTACTTGTAGTGCCTTTGTTCAGTCTTCCTCCTCGTCATTCTTGGGGAGGGTCTTCATTTTCTGTCTCCGTTTAGCTGAGGAAGTTCATTTTCACGTCGCTGTTTTCTTACATAGTATGACTAGAACCCACTGAGTGGATACTAGGTAATTATTTAACCATTTCACATTGAGAACTATCTAATTATAGGGGCGCCTGCGTGGTGCAGTCGGTTGAGCATGGGACTCTTGGTTTCTGCTCAGGTGGTGATTCACGGTCCTGAGATCGAGCCCCGTGTTGGGCTCCCTGCTTAGCATGAGTTTGCTTAGGTCTCTCTCTCCCTCTCCCTCTGCCCTGCCATCTCCCCCAAATAAATAAATCTTAAAAAAAAAAAAAGAACTATTTAACTATATAACTATTTCATGTTTGGAAGCCCCACAAAGTGAAAATTGGCAGTTTCACACAGTGTTAGCTGTAATCCCTATGTAATTAGACTTTGCGTATCCCAAATGAACAGGTAGTTTTGTGTGGTGTTGCGAAAAATGGCATTTGCCCTGAGGTAATACTACTGCTCAACTTCTATAGGCCATTAAAGCCTGGGACTATTTATGGAGGCAGAGAGTCCTCACGCATACAATCTTTCAACGAGCCTCATGAGCCTAAGGCTCTGTGGCTCCAGAACTTGCTATCCAAATTTAATTTTAAATTAATATTCAAATCAAAGAGGTATGTGCATCTGTCATGAGGCAGGAGACAGACCGTAAGAGAGGAAGTGTTGTTTATTTGAATTCTGTTTGAGAAAAGGTGACTCCAGTGGGTTCAACTGTATTCACACACTTGGTCAATCTTACAATTAAGTGCCCTCATTGGTTAGGTAGAAAAAATTAGTACCCTCAGGGAGCGTTGGGAAGAACCCAATGCAGACCTCCCCTCTGTTGGTGCCAGTTTTTAAAGCCTTGTGTTTTATTAACAGTTAATGGGATTTTAGCATTCTGCTGCATAATATATCCTGGATTGTTTTAAAATAAAAATAGTGTTTAAGTTACCCACTTAGGACAATTGATACTTCACGTGTTGCATTTATCGTTGAGGTCTGTGTTATGACCTCGAGGGCATTATGTTAGTGAGATAAATCAGACAGAGACAAATACTGTGTGGTTTCACTTATATGTGGAATAAAGAAAAAGATCCGAGCTCATAGATACAGAGAACAGATTGGTGGTTGCCGGAGGAGGGGGGGCATGAGGGGTGGACAAAATGGGTGCGGGGGGTCAAAAGGTACAATCTTCCAGTTACAATAAAAGGCATGGGGGTGTCATGTAGAGCATGGTGACTATAGTTGATAATACTGTGTTGTATATTTGAAGGTCACTAAGAGAGTAGATCTTAAAAGTTCTCATCACAAGAAAAAATTTTTTTCATAACTATGTATGGTAATGGATATTAACTAGACTTATTTGGTGATCATTTCACAGTGTATACAAATATTGAATCATTACATTGTATATCTGAGACTAGTATAATGTTATATGTCAGTTCTACCTCTATTAAAAAAATGGACAGGCCTGAGCCGAGAGGCAGAGCTAGGTGGCATTTTTCCTCTCTTTGCACTTGACTTGCTGTATTCATGCACATAATTTGCAGGTAGCACTGGCCCCATACACGACACAACATAGCCACAAATACAGTTAGCTTCACTTGCAAGATCCTAGAGTAGTGCATTTGGGGATTAGTTTCTACTAGTTACCTTTCCTAGAGCCAAAATCAGGGACAATTAATAAATGTTTCCTGGTGACTGTTGAGACACAGATCGTATCTCACACTGAATATGTTTTATAAAAAAAAAAATGAGTGCTTTTCATGCATTCAGTCTTCACTTATGAGCAAGTGACCAAGTGTCTATGGGTTCATGTTCCCTAATAGTGGTAAAAATCCTCTGTCATCTGATGCAAGCCAGAGATGAGGATGAGCATAAGAGTAGGAAATTTTTAAAATGCATTACATCCATTTCCACAATTAAATCATTAATGGACCTCAGAAGTCTTTAATAAAATAAACATTCCATCATTGTTAAAAGTCAGTGAAAATAAAAGATTAATGGGACCTTTGAGTTCTGCTGCATAATATATCTTGGAATGTTTTAAAATAAAAAATAGTGCTTAAGTTCCCACCTATGATAATCTACACTCCACGTGTTCATGTTCATCTCGGGGTTTTGCACATTCCTTGGCACACCAGGCACACAAACACAATTTGAGGGTGTAAGTCTGGGCCAGTCCCAGGCTGCAGGTTTTGGTCTAATCCTCTGGATGAGTATTCTTCATGGTTTCTAGGACCCACTCAGCTCACTTTCTTACCTACAGTTGGACTATATGAAAACAGTACTTCTGCGGTTCCTGAATCATCTACTCTGGTCCTTCTCAAAACTTACTCACTGACTTGCTCTCATAGCTGCTGCCTTTTGTTAGTTATTTGTCTTCCTGGTTAGGTCCTTGCCTCTGTGTACCCTCCTGGGATTAGGATGGCTTCCCAAGCTTAGTCTTTACACTTTTCTCCTTGACCTGTCTCAGTCTTTCCTTGTTATACCATTCCTTGGCCACCTAAGCAGTCCATCCCTTCCCCCAGGATACTCGATAAAAACATACCCTCCTCCCGCTAACGGCTCCTCCAGATTGGCTAATACCCCATGACGAGGGCCCAGGGTGGGTCCTGTTCTCTCAACAAGGAAGTGGACACAGAGGACAAGAATGTGTAGTTGGGTAATGCTTTTTCGCCATTGCTTCTTTCATTATGTCCTGGAGCATTGAACTAGACCAACTTTTCTATCATTTTTCCAATTAGAATACTGTTCTCAACCAAACGTCAGTCTGCAATAGTTTTAAATTACCATGCATGATTCACAGTGATTTAATATGCACAAAATTCCTGCCATCTTAATATGATCTGAAATAGGAAGTTGATTGGGAGTCATTTCATGAGTGGAGAAGAACAATTTAAAATTGTTAGAACATTTCACATATCTGAGCACTTAGTTTGGAATGGTTTGGTGCTTGCTTAATGTAGAAGAATCTGAAATTGCTGGGCAATGAAATTTCAGTCAGGGGCTCTGTATCTGAGGGGAGCTCTCCAACAGATAGGCAGTGAGTTTCCTCACCACTCTCTCCCTTTGGGAAAACTCTGGCCTTCCCTTTCACCTTGTCTAGGTGTTTTTGCACGTTTCCAGCTAACATTTAACTAGGCTTAGACATGCAAAAAACTCCGACGTGCTCCAGTCTCCCTATTTCATACCTCAATTCCCTCTGTATTTTCAGTTCTTCTGAAACAGAAAAGGTCATAGCCTACAACAGTTGATGAAAACAAACTCCATTTCCCAAACTACCGAATAATTATTTATTTCTCTGGAAATGTAAGCCTTCTCTTGGTAGTATGTCAAGGATCAGTAGTATGAGATTGTTTACCTGATACCAGGGAATCCAAGTGTGGGCAAGTAGGGGAGATTGTCTTCAGCTTGCAAGTCACTAAACATTTTGATATCAGTTTATTTTAAGTTTATCTCATTGAGTTGAAGATTTCCACTTAGCTCTAAGCTGTGTGAAAAGTAGATTCCATTAGACTTGAAAACTAAGGGGCTTGCTTGTTTCTCAGTAGCCTTTGAGAAAGAAATCCTGATTGAAAAACAAAGTTACCCCGTTGGGGGCTTATCTCTCTCTGGTATGTTAAGATATACATAAGTCCCTGGTGGAGGTCTTACTTAACTATCTTTGGTAAAATGGTAAAATAGGTATGGATACTTCTAAGGTGCCTCTGTCCCCTCTTCTTTTTCTTCCTTTCCAATTTTGATGATCCCTTTCAAACAGTTTCCACTACACCAACATAGTGTCTTTGTTCTTCAAATGACACATTTCCCATCTTCTCTGTCCTTTGAAATGTCATCTCAGTCTTTCTTTTTAAACACAGGGTGGTTTTCTTTCATCTCTGTCGAAATATTTGGTTCAACACTCACCTTCTGGGGATTTTGATTCCTGTTAATGCATTGATAGTAGTAATGGGTTCATTGATAGCCTGTTCCAGCCCACATGCTTATTTCACTTTTTAAAAAATAAAAGGCATACAGTAGTATGATTTAATATACCTATACATTATGAAATAATTAGCACAATCAAGGTAATTAACGCATTCATCACCTCACACAGTTATCATTTTTTTGTGTAGTGAAAATACTTAAGATAGCCTGTCTTAGCAAACTTCAAGTATGCAATACAGTATCACTAACCATAGTCACCATGCTGTACATTAGATTGCTAGAACTTACTGATCTCATAACTGCAGGTTTGGACCTGTCGCCTAACATCTCCTTCCTTGCACTGACCCCCGTCCCCAGTCCCTGGTAACTTCTATTCTACTTTCAGGTTTGAGTTCAACTTTTTTAGATTTCACATATCAGTGAGATCATGCAGTATTTGTCTTTCTGTGTCTGGTTTATTTCACTTAGCATGATGCCCTCCAGCTTCTTCCATGTCGATACAGCTATTAGGAGAAACAGTGTGGAGGTTCCTCAAAAAATTAATATGACTCAGCAATCTTACTTATGGGTATGTATCTAAAGGAAATGACATCAGTATCCCAAAGAGATATTAAGATACCTGTACTCCCACGTTCATTGTAGCCTTATTCACAATAGCCAAGATATGGACACAACCTCAGTGTCCATTGACAGATGAATGCATAATGAAAATGTGACATATATATAATATAGAATATATATATATGGAATATTATTAGCCACAAAAAAGGAAATCCTGTTGTTTGCCACATGTTATTTTTAACAGCCCTTTGGAGATAAGGGGTTAATGCCCAGGAGTGATCCTGACTCTCATAGTGAATATTTCAGCCTCAGAGTAGTTAGAAGGATATTTTTGAGTCGATAGTCTTTTCCTGTCCCTTCCAAGGCCTTTGAGAATACTTTTATCTTTTACCATTGACCTCAAATAAATCCTGCAGGGACAACTGATGTTTCTCCTATGTTTACTGAAGGACAAATCTCAGAGTACATTTTACTTGTAAGAAATGCATAATAGGGCAGGCATGGATTGTTTATTAACTTGGTTCAAAGGCAATTTAAGAAAGCTCAAGTCTGGTTAAATGATACAGAAATTATGTTTCTGGAGAAAAGATCTCAGTTCATTAATTTTTAAAATCTTTGCCCCCTCCCCCATCTTTTAAGATGCAATGTTTTTTGTTATTCTGTTATTTATTTATTTTTCCAAAAAGCTGCTTTGAAGTCTCTGAATTTTCCTCTTGGGTACATTTCATTCCTATTTCAGTCCCTCAACACTATTATTCAAATGTTCAACATTTAGAAGCGCTCAATGTCTTTCCTGGGATTATAACTTTTATTCCCGATTATCTGATAAATGCAAATCAAATATTTATCATGTGATTGTGATTAAAATATATAACCCCCCAAAGATGTTTATATTAAAGCAACCCTTCCTGAAAGATATTCTTGTGTTTTTTAACTGTTACTGGACAATAATGAAATATTCTCTCTCTCTCTCTTCCCCCCCTTTATATATATATATATATACTATAGAGAGATTTTATATATATATATTTATATATATATTTTTAGTGATTTCCCATTAAATCTCAGGAAGCTATCTATGTACATCAAGATTTTCTCATTTTAGTGTTAAAGAGATTTTTAAAGGATTTGAGGCAAAGTAACCTGCCTGGATCTCACTGTGAATTAGGAAGGGTGATGTGTCCCTGACGATACTTCTCATTTTGAACCACATGCAGAGACTACATTTAATGGTCCTTGAAATGAGCTCGCATGGGCACAAGCAGTGGCTACACAGTTAAAGTGAAGTGAAATGTTTGTATTATTCAAGTTAAAAGACATTCCATCAATGGGAAAGAATTTCAGGGATGTATCTGTTTGGATTAGTTATAGCATGTTTATCTGGTATTCGAGAAACTGCTCTGGGAGGGTGGGGAGACCCAGAGGTTCAGATGTTTCGAGGGTGTGATACCAGGAAGTGTCTTGGCTTTATGTGGGAGAGGAAAGCTTCTGGGGGCTCTTCGAGGAGGCAAAGGTGAGTGCATTCAAGTTCAGGTGAAGCTGTGGAGAAAACCAAGGATGAGAATGGATGTTAAAAGGAAGGGATTTAGGGGCAAGTGTGGTGCATGGTTGCTTGAAAGAAGGGAAGAGAAGTGTGCTTGGAGTCAAGGAGGAGGTCGAGGCTCTGAAGCACAGGGAGGGCCCTATTTCTGTGCTAGGCATTCCGCATCAGGCCTCCACTTAATCTCACAGCATCCCTACGAGGCCCGTGTTATTCCCCCAATTTACATGTGGGGACACTGGGATATGAAGGAGGAGAGGTTATAAGCTGCTCAATGTCACACAGTGAGGATATTTCAGAGCTAGCATTCTGGCTCGGGTTTTATTTGTTTATTTTATTTTTTATTTTTATTTATTTTTTTAAAGATTTTATTTATTTATTTGAGAGAGAGAGAATGAGAGACAGAGAGCACGAGAGGGAAGAGGGCAGAGGGAGAAGCAGACCCCCTGCTGAGCAGGGAGCCCGATGTGGGACTCGATCCCGGGACTCCAGGATCATGACCTGAGCCGAAAGCAGTCGCTTAACCAACTGAGCCACCCAGGTGCCCCCTGGCCCGGGTTTTAAAGGCCCTGCTCTGTCGCCCATGGTTTTAAATCCATGATTCTGCTGATTCATAGTGCAAAGGTATGGGAGAGGTTTCTTTTCTTTAATTTGATCACTTCTCTGAAGGATGCGTTTCTCCCTTACCAACTTATCCCTTGGGACGTTCACACATAGTGGCCAGGTCTCCTTATCTAGAGGCTGTTCATGGGGCTCTTTCCTGATTTCTTTTCATTATAATGCAGGTTTTAGCCCTCCTGATTCGTGTTGCTCCTCATCTAGATTTGAGGGAGAGGAGTCACCAGGCTGTCGGCAGCCCCAGCTGGGCAGACCCTCTGGGAGGCTTCCAGAGAGAGAAGGAGTCAGCAGCAAGAGCTGCTGTTTTCCCAGAGGTACAGGGAAGGTTGAGCGAGAAGACCCAGCATGTGCCATCCTGTGACCAGCGGTGACTTCTCCTGCAGCTGCTGCTTCCTCCTCGGGGTGGGAGCCATGAAAAGCCAGCTTGCACCTGCAGCCCTTGATAGGGGGAGGCTCTCTGCGAGGCGGGGGTAGCCAGGGCAGCATCTGCCAAGCTGGTTCCAGATCCAGCAGGGTGCAGAGAGCTGCGGGCTCTCCACTGCTGCCAGTGTCCTGCTGTTAGAGCTCCCCAGAGAGGGAAGGATGGGGAGAGAGCAGTTGATGTCCTAACCAAGTCTGGCATTGTGGTTTCTCTGCTTGGGAGACCGTTTGGAAGAGGTCACTAGGGGATGGGCGCGTATAGAGCTGGACGTGCGCTCC
Source organism: Neomonachus schauinslandi (assembly GCF_002201575.2). Classification (NCBI taxonomy): domain Eukaryota; kingdom Metazoa; phylum Chordata; class Mammalia; order Carnivora; family Phocidae; genus Neomonachus; species Neomonachus schauinslandi. The sequence goes on from NC_058411.1 coordinate 48,400,069, forward strand.
CAGGTGAGATGGTTATGGTGCTGCAGCTGCTACCATGTATGTGATCGTGGGCAGCTGCTCTCTCCAAGTGCTAACTCAGTGAACTCTGGTCTTCGTGACTATAGGGCTCGGGGCGGGGGGTGCAGAGGGCTCAGAGACTGACCCTTCCTGTATGCATAGTGTCCGGTCATTGTCAGGCACATGCAGGAGTCAGGGAGACTAGTAAATATTTGCTGAATGAATGAAACAGTAGTGAATGGCAAACACTATTCATTGCGATTTATTAGGGAGTTTTTTTTTTTTTTATTATGGTATGTTAGTCACCATACATCATTAGTTTTTGATGTAGTGTTCCATGATTCATTGTTTGCATATAGCACCCAGTGCTCCATGCAGAACGTGCCCTCGAGTGAGAGACAGAGAGAGAGAAAGACAGAGAGAGTGAGCAAGTGAGTGGACAAGCCCGGGGAGGGAGAAGCAGACTCCCTGCTGAGCAGGGAGCCCGACGTGAGACTCAATCCCAGGTCCCTGGGATCATGACCTGAGCCAAAGGCAGGCACTCAACTGACAGAGCCACCCAGGTGCCCCATTTAGGAAGTGTTCTTGAAAAAAAAAATCTGGAAAGAGAATGGTGGGGAAATTGGACAAGGAAAAGAACGAAACCAAGTTTACAAAAGTAAACAAGGTCCCACAGAGGCTGACTTTGGCTCAGTGCCCCAGAAGAGCTCTCCAGATAGCATGGGTCATACCTCAGAGCTGCCCACATCAGGCGTGAGGTCACTGGGGTATTTATACCCTGTATCATCCAGCATGGATTGAGAGCCGCCTCCAGGGCATCAATCCCCATGTTCTCCTGCTCTCGTGGTGTGGATGTGTGACGGTAGTACTATTCCCACAGCCCGAGGGCAATCTGCTGATAGAGAGACACATGTGCTGGTCACTGGGAGTGAGTATACTAGGGCTTGGTGTACAAGAAAGCCTCCATACTTCAAGTGTGGCTCATGGATTAGCAGCACCAGCAAAAGCACCACCCAGGAGCGTGTTCAAAATGCAGAGCTGGAGCCCTACCCTGGACATATGAAATTATAGGATACAATATAACAAGGTCCCCTAAGCAGTTTGTAAAAGCCCAATAAAATGTGAGAAGGGCTGTGACAAAGGGGTCTGAGACACTGGGTGTAGCGCTGACGTTGTCTGTTACAGGGCAAGACAGCAAGTCTCTAAATTTTGAGAAACTCCCTACCACTTTTTTCCTAAGGGGAGAAAATGTGCTCAACATGTAGGTCCTTCCAGGGGTACTAGTTGTAGAAAAGGGGTTGAGGACTTAAAAACAAACAGACAAATAAGTAAACAAGTAAGCAAACAACAGTAACAACACAATTCGTATCCTTGAATTGCAGTCACCAGGAAATCAGTGTTTGGGTCTTTAGGAAACAGAGTGCTAATATAGCAACTTTTGTGTAGACCGTGAACTCTACAAAGGTGAACCCATTCAATCTTTACAATAACCTCGAGGCGGGTACTTTTATAATGACTACTTCCATTTTACGGATAAGAAAATAAAAATACCAAGAAGTAACTTGGTCTTGTTACCTAGCATGTGGTGATACTTGGAATCAAATTTAGGTCTTCTGGCCCTGAAGTCTGGTTCTTGGCCTCTCTTCTATACCATCTCTTGGAGGAGAGTGGGGGCTGACAAGGACTTCTAGAATCCTTAAAGTCATATACACTAGTAACCTTGACTGCCTATGCACAAAGTCAGTCTTGAATTTTCCTGTATATTCCCTTCAAATGGCTTAATTTCAGGAGGTATTGCTGGACCTTTAAAAATTCTCAAAGTTTCTAAGAGGCCAACTCATTCAAGGCTAAGGCGGCATAATGTAGTTGCTGTCGCAGACTCTGTGTTAGACCTGGAGGTCAGGTTCACGTTTCATCGGGTCAGATGCTTGTAGTGGCTGATGTAGGCACCAGTGACCTGGCTCCAAGCCTTGGAGGCTCCCAGAGGCAGAGAGGTGGCCTCCTTCCTCCTCCCCGCTCTTTCCAGAACTCAGACACAGCTCCCCGACCTTGACCCCCAGAGGCATAGCCTGCTGTGCAGATATTCTTCAAAACACCGTGGGTAAGGGTCCCTGAGTATGTTGGCATGAGCGATTTCCACATGGGCCAAACTGGCTTACAGCTGGCCTGTGTGGCTGTGAGCCTAACACGGAAAGTAAAGGTAAGGGGAATGAGGCCCTGCAGTGAGGGTGTCACCATGGTTTAATTAAGGGTAGCTAGAGGAGGAATTTCTTCAAAAACATGCCATGATTGTCTAAGGGATTTTTGAAGTGGCAGTTCATTCGCAGCATAAGGAAGAATGATTTCATTCCATTGAGCAAACAGGCAGGGAGATAAAGAGCATTGGTGACTTTTAATTTCACTTTTAGAAGATTATGGAAAGCAGTATGGTAATGATTCCTGAGAGGCAGCAGGAACCAGCAGACTCATTGTTAATGCCAGAGACTTCTGCTTATATTTAAATCTTATTATTTGTCTCTGTTCTTCCATTGATGGGTTGTGCAGTCTTGATCCATTGCCTCCAGTTCCTCCATGAGGATGATGGAATGATTTCATTTCTTGGGGATCTGGCGACTCACAGAGGTTCATCTAGGGAAGAAACTAGAGAGTGTTCCTTCATCAACATTTTCTGAGCCCTTGCCAAGATGGTGGGATGTGGCCATTGGTCTTGAGGCACTCCCAACTCAGGCTTGTCAGCCTGTTTGAGGAAAGAGAGCAAACTTTTTTTTTTTCAAGAAACAGACCAACCTGGCCCAGAGGTTTCTTTACTGACAAACACTGGGAAAGTGGACAGGAGATTGTAACAAATACCCTCTTTCACACATAAGAGATTCCATCATTGGGCCATTCTTCCTTTTTTTTTTAAACATTTTTAAAAAAGATTTTATTTATTTATTTGAAAGAGAGTGAGAGAACACAAGCTGGGGGGAGCAGCAGAGACAGAGGGAGAAGCAGGCTCCCCACTGAGCAGAGAGCCTGACGTGGGACTTGATCCCAGGACCCTGGGATCATGACCTGAGCCGAAGGCAGACGCTTAACCAATTGAGCCATCCAGATTTCCCTGAGCCATTCTTCCTTATCCAAGAATCCTAACAGACTCCTAGAGCCCACATCCACTCCCAGTACAGTTTTCTAGAGGTGAAGTCATCACCAGTACATCAGTGATGTGTCTTGAATTTCTCCCCACAGCGAAATAATTAGATATGTCAGAATTCAAAGATGTATCTTGATGGTCATGTCTACACCTCAAACAGCTTGATACTGTGATTGGTTATTTTCTTTTTTTCATCGTAAGTGTATTCTTTAATCCCCATCATCCCTTTCACCCATCCTCCCACTCATCTCCCCTCTGGTAACCATCAGTGTGTTCTCTATAGTTGAGAGTCTGTTTCTTAGTTTTTTTTTTTTTTCCTCTCTCTCTCTTTCTCTCTTCCTTTGAGAGCAAACTAACTTTAATAGTTTATTTAAGAAAATACTTTGTCTCAATTAGGTTTTTGCTGCTTGGCTGAAGTGTCCACACTGTTGCTGGAAATCTCTGTTTTCTTTTCTCATGGTGCTGCATGGTGTACATCTCCTTTAGATGCCATGAAAACTCCTGTGGTGCTTCTAACCCCTCTCTTTGAATGGGGAGGGGAGTTTCTACTGTCCACTTGTCTTTCTTTGGGTTGGACTGCTCTCAGTCCTTTTTTCCTGTCTCCTGGATGGGAAGGGAAGAGTAAGGGCTTTGATTTTACAGCTCTTTTCTTTCCCAAGGACATGCTGAGAAGGGTATTGCTCCTAGTTTTCCTCAATTCCTCTGCTGCTTGATGGAGAATACTGCTGTGACTTCATGTATGCTTGGGTGCTTGGCTTTGTAGGCATTTTCTTGTAATGAATGATGCCCCTCACCATCCCCCCTCCCACTCCCATTCGTTGGTAAGAGTGAGTGGACCTGTCCTACAAATTCCTGAGGCCTTTTGGCTGTGGCCTCTCCATCTCTTCTTTCCTGTATCACTCAAAGTCCAACCTGGAAAACAGAAACCATTCTAAATATTTAAAATAAAGTGAATTTAATGCTAGGAAATGATTATTATGGGTTGGGGAGGAGATGGGTAATCAAGTAGAGGATAGTAGGTATTCTAGAGATGAGAAAGAACAAGAAGCTGTACTTGTACTACCCCTACCTAGAGGGACAGAAGGTAGTGTTATTAGAGCCCGTGGGTTAAGGTCACCCACAGTTGTATGTAGCTATATGTACAGCATGAGCTGGGGTCAAGGAGGAAGCATAACATCTGCTGGAGATGCTACCTAAGATAGACAGAGTGGGAGAAATACTCTGGCTTCTCCATTCCTCCTGCCTTCCAGTCTCTTATTAGTGCTCCTGTTGGGCAAATCCAGTTGGAAACCTGTTGATGAGAGAACATGGGAAACAGCCTGCAGGGGCTGATCCATCTGCATGAGAGCAGAGCAGAGGAGGGCTGAGAAGAATTTAGGAGCAAGGGGGCCCAGGGCTGGAACCCCCTATGGTAAATACCAACATGGGTCTTATCATAGGGTCTCTCCAAAGTCACTAAGCAGTTCTAGCCCTCTGGATTAGGTGCATGCTTGGTTGTATGTGTTTGGGAACTCAACATAAATGTCTGTGTGAGATCTTCCTGGTTGCTTATTTTGAGGAGTTTCAGAGTTTGTCACCCCAGCACTGTCCCCCCCACCCCCGCCCCATCACCTTTCATCACCTTCATGTTCTAGTTCCTATAATCTGTTTTCCAATGCCACTTGCACACCTTCCTGCTAATTCTGGCCACACATTTCCTGCTAACTAGCTCAGATCTGATCTGCTGATCTGCAGAGGGTTCAATTTCATCCCAAGTAATTTGGCCTTGATTTCTCTCTGTACTCCCATATCCCCTCCTTGGTCATTAAGAATCATTTTCTTTGATAAGGTAATTAAAATGCTGAGCATAATTTATCAGCTAACATGGCTATATAAGGATTTCATATTAATGAAGACATAGTGGTAAGGCTGTGATTCCAATTCCTGTTAAATACAAACTCACCCACTGCATTGACACTGACTGGCAGTAAACTACCATTCATTAAACTCACCAAGCTTATATTATTCTCTGTAGAGACAGCTGGAAAATTATCCTTGGGTGCCACAACACTAATTTTAATTTTAAAGAAATGAGCCATGAACTGCTGAAAATAATAATTCTCAATGATGACACCTGAGAGGCTGTTGTGGGTATCAACCAATACATTAATTTTATCTCTGGTTTCCAAGCTGCAGAAATCCTCTTGCTAGTTATATAAGAATTGTGTTAAGGCATGGCCCATACAGCTCTAAATACAAAAAAGTTTTTTTTTTTTTTTAAATGGCTCTCCATTCTATTGAACAGGTTTCTGCTCATCCTTCACAGAGTCTTTCCATTTGGAATGGTAGGAGTTGACTAGATCTCTGTCTTCCTGATAAGCATGTCACAATAACAGTGTGAATATTCTTGTTTTAGGAGAACCATATTTAAAAAAGATGCCATTCCTATTTAGAAAACTGTGGGTTTTTAAAAGTTTTTTGGTTGACTTGAGCAGTTATGTTCTTTGAGACTGAAAGAAACTGTTTTGCAACCAAAGCGAAAATTCTACAATATACCATTACTAAGTGATATCCATGGCGAGTCTCTGAAATAGTTTGAGATACAAAAGCTTAAAAGAAAATCACCTCTGAATTCCAAAGGAAGATGAGTCAGCATTACATTTTAACTCATCATCACCATGACCATCAATATCTGTTTGCCTCTGTTTATAAATTTTGTCAGAATTTGCCCTTTTTCAGCCTCACTTAATGTTCGAGAGGTTTCTCCAAATATCTTCATAGTGACAAACCTTTGTTCCAATTCTTATAGCTCCTTGTTTAAGGGTACTGTGAACTACAGTGCTGGATCTTATTAGGGAGTCTGTGTAAGCCCTGAGCAGTGAGAGTCTGGCCCTGAATTGTTGCAGTTTTGGTGTGCACCATTTGGCTGCTTCAGAGTCAGAGACGTTGAAAATCTAATAACCTAATTCCCTAGTGCTGAAGGAGAAGAGGCTGCAGTTGCTTATTCTCCTAATTATTTAAATTTCTTTCCTTTCATGTCTTGGAAGCACTCTCCATGGGGCTAACAGTCGAACCACCAAGGAGAAGATTTATTTCTCTTCACAAAGATCAGGTGGTTTGCTGAGAAGCAAGTGGCCACTGGAGGTTTGGATGAGTTTGGTAAGAAGCTCTCCTTTGAAATCAGCGCTTTGCTCTTCCTGCCTCCCCACAAGGTTGCACCGCTTTTCTTGAGGAGATGAGATTTTGCATGCAAAGTGTGATTTGCTTCAGAAATTATGACTTTGCAGCTGTAGATAGTCTTATAAGAGTTCCTTTGATTGCCCTTTAGTCAGCCCTGCAAATAGTTCTAGAAACATCATTAGTTTGCCCATATCAGAAGACCAACATCTAAGTCAATGCCCAGGATAACCATTCTTAAAAATTTCTCCCAGAACACGATTTCTATATATCTGTTTGAAAACCCACCTTTGCAAAGAAAGGAACCAGACAAAAAAGGAAATGTATTATTAGCATACTCAGTTCCAATCTCTCAACTGTTTCTTCTAGATTCTATAGGTCAGTTTTAGAAAATTATTTTATGTTTCTTGAGGACATGGGGAATCTAACAATTATTGATATAGTGATATATTGATATAGTGCTATAGCACTCAGGACAGGTCTGGAAACAGTCGACGCTTGAAATACGTTGATGAACTAGTTGGATGTGATTTTGTTGCGATGATGCAGATTAGTGAGACCTGCCTCATTCTTGGAGATCAGGATTCTGCTGGTGAGGGTGCTGCATTTTGTAAGCAAGAAAAGACCCAACACAAGTTAGCTTGAAGAATAATGAGGCTTTCATTAGCTTGTGAACCTGAAAAGGCCAGAGTCAGTGCAGGGCTCTAGCTCTGAGGTTCTCTCAGCTCTGTTTCCAGTTGGTTTTGTAAGAGGCTGCCAGCCTCAGTGGGAGCAACAAAGGAAAGAGAAAGCACTGCTTCCCATAATCTAAATAGAGTCCTGAGTTCACCCAAGTCTTCACCCCTGGAGATTCAGTTTCTATTGATCTTAAATGAGGCTCAGGAGTTGGTGTGCTTTAAAAATTCCCCAGGTGATTTTAATGTGCAGCCAGGGCTGAGGACTACTGTGGGAGAGGTATATACCTGAGCTAAATTGGCATAATATTTTTCTCCCCTTGGAATTTGAAATCTGGAATGGAAATGCCCAGAGACTGAATGTTTCTGGGGCTGAGTTATGTTGATAATAGTGGCCTGTAGATAGGACCTCTAAATTATCCTGCCGAGGTCTTTATTTACTCTGGTCCCTATACTTCCCAGCATGTGGTCATTCAATTCTCCCTTTGATTCTATGAGGTACTCTCGTTTTCTTCCATCCATCCATCCATCCACCCACCCATCCATCCACTCATCCACTCACCAAATGTTTATTCAGTACCATATAGGTGCTCTCTCTTTCCTGGATTTCATGTAAGGAATCTCTGAAAGTGCTTTAAAAGTTTAGCTTGGGTAAACTTTTACAGCCTGCTATCCCAGTTCTTGTGTTGATTAAGCCAAATCCTTTCTCATTCTTTGGTGCTACTTTCTTCAGTTAAAAAAAAGACATTCATTATTTTATTTTCACAATGTCCTACTGTTCAGTTTCTTGCCTGCTGAGCATTAGCATCCCCAAATCCAGAGACAGTTTGGAGAAGGGACGGAGCATGGGCTCTCAAGCCAGTCTGTCTGGGTTTGACTTCTGGCTCCTCTTATAAGATACCTAGTCCTTTCCATCCTTCCTTCCTTCCTTCCTTCCTCCCTCCCTCCCTTCCTTCCTTCCTTCCTTCCTTCCTTCCTTCCTTCCTTGTATCACCTTTACTGTGATACAATTCACATATAAAATTGTAAGATATTTAAAGTATACGTTGTAGTGATTTGATATCTATATACATTGTGCTTAGTTTCTTTCTTAAAATGGTGCTAATAAAAATGCTGAATTCACAGATTGTTGTGACAATTAAATGAGGATATCCATGCCAAACATGTAGCATTTTCTCATGGTAAACACTCAGTGAGTGATAGCAATTATGGGCATGATGATCATTAGGTGTTGTGTTGCTTGCAGCAGGTGTATCTGTTGTTCCTGTAAAGGGTCATAAATTTCCTGTGGCATGTAGTCAACTCTGCCATTACAGGGCAAAAGCAGCCACAGGCAATACGTAAGCAAGTGGCGTGGCTGTGTCCCAATAACACTGTCACAGAAATAGGTGGTGGGTTGGAGATGGCCCAGGAGTCATAATTTGCCAGCCTCTGGCTTGGAGCAACAGGGGCTACAAGTGTGACATAACGTAGTTATGGAGGGAGGCTCTTATTCTTGATAGTGGTAGCTTATTAAAAACTTCCATTATTTTTGAGAACTAATAAAATTCTGGGAAGAGAGAGGATGGGTCCGGCCTCTAGTCTTGGCAGAACTTTAGGCTGTAAAACATAGGCCTCATCATTACTAACACAAATTTATTGCTTACACCGTGCCAGCCAATAGGGATAGAAAGCTCCATAGGACTCGGTTCACTGGGAAGAGCTTCTCATTTCCCCTTGCTATGCTTCTTATCCCAGGTGTGGCTTCTGATGGTGGCCATGTAACTGGGATTCCTGGGGAAGGTAGTTGTAAGACCAAAGTTTTCTTGTGGGAAATCATTTTATGGGGATAAATATTTTTCCTCTGAAGCGCTTATTTAACCACGTGGAAGCTACTCCGGGTCTATGCCTAGAAAGGAATTCTTTAAGGGCCTTCCAGCATGTAGTTATAGTTTCATTTTTCAGTGCAGTGGAGCAAGGCTGTGAAAGTGTACTCTGCTTTTTAGAGGGGAAAAATGTGACACCTCGCTGTCCCATTTATCAGGGGCCTGGCACTTTTGTGGGCAGCAAGGAGACTTATAAAGAAGACAAATAAAACCACTGGGAACAATAGTGATTCACTCCCCGAGAACTCCTTGCCCAGCTGTATTCTCTCATTTCCTGGAGTGTAAAATCCCTGCAAAACAAGAAAACCAAACTGAAACACCAAAGTGAGACAGGGAGAGAGGGAAAGAGACTTGAGGGATGGAAATAGGGGCAGAGACGCGGAAGGAGACAGCTAGGAGTCCGCCCCATTGTCCCAGATCTGTTCCTACGCGGGCGGAGACAGGGTAGGAGGAAGAGGCACTGAGCAAAGTGACCCCGAAAAAAATGAAATGAAAAAGAAAGGAAGGAAGGAAAGGGAGGAAGGAAGGAAGAAAGAGAAAGAAAGAAAGAAAGAAAGAAAGAAAGAAAACCCCGAAGAGGCTGTGCGTGTTCCGGGGTGGGATAGAACAGGGCATAGTTCACTGTGACACCTGAAACTAATTTTCATCATGGATGGACTCATCCCGCTGGGCTGCCCTTTATTTTGTTACCTGTTGTCTCAGAGGGAGATGCACAGTAACCGGCCATAGGATAGCATCTCTAATGTGCCCACCCGCCCAGCTATCCTGTTTAAAAAGCTAGCTCATTGGTAAAATAACGGTCCCCCTAGGGCCCTAAAGTTCATAAAATGATATATATTGGCTATTTACAGCTAATTCTTCTCTCTGCTCAGTAGGTATCATTTCTTAAGGAAAATGCATAGGATTGAAGCTTAAAATACCTTTTCCCTTTCTGGCAACAGGTGAGAAGCATGGCTCTATGTGCTGCTCATAAATCATGGGCTTTCAACAGAAACCTCCATTGAGGGAGGGGGGATTGTTTTGTTGGGTTCAAAATTTTTTTCTTTTCCTGTAATTTCATTTATGGAAGAAAATTTCTTGTGCTGTTTGGCTGTAGCCAATAGAAATTTATTGTTTTCCCCCCTTAGAGATCTTAAAATTTAATATGGCTAGCTTTTTGGTTTTCGCATATGGAAAGGGCAGAGGATATGGGGGGTGAGAAGAGAGAATTTTCTGCAAGCTACCTCTATCTGAAGAGTAGAGGAACCCGAGATAATAAGCATTGCAGTGTTCCTCAGGTATCCTTTTAGAGTTCCCAAAAGCTTTTGCTGAAAATTTTTGTATGGGTAATTTTGAAGATCAGAAAGTTTTGTTTTCCTGTGGAGTAGATCAGCCTTAATGGTAGCTCAGGTTCATAGGCCATAGGACTTGAAAGATTCACCTAAACCTAAAAGAAGCTAGAACTTTAGTCAATAAAGTTCTTCAGTAAAAACTGATGGTGGTATTTCCTTGGGCTACAGACATCACTTTTATTAGAGCTATGTCCCACATTTGATTCTAAACTGTGGCTGAGGTCTGCTTTTCAGAATGGAATGAATCACATAAGCACTACTGAGTAACTCACTTGGGTATGTGGGCTGCAGTTCCTGTGGCCTGTGCCCTGGGATGTGTCAAGCCCATTTGTATGAAGTAGCAAGAGGATCCAGAGGGTAAGGGTGGAAACAAGTTTTCATGGGCACTGTTTGTGAACAGAAGCCAAATATAGATGCTTGTCTGGGGGTAGAATGATCATTCCCATCTGCAACTGTTATGATCCCTGGGTAACAGGCATAGTTGAAAGGGAGTGGCAGGGGAAGCACGAGGAGCATTCTCCTATTTGGAGAGATGGCATAAAAGCTCTTGGAGATGAGAAAATAAACAAAAGCAGGTTTGAATGTCTTCTGCTATAGCAACTCAGAATATTTCAAATTTCCGCTGTGAGCCATGTTGTCTCAGTAGACTGCCTCGGAATATCCATTTAGGATATTCACTTCATCAACAGTGAAATGAAGATCAGATCTTCCTTCTGACTTCCATTATCCCTGTGGACTGCTGGGGAGATGTCTATCTCCTCTTGGAAATGAAATATATACTACCTGCTTAATAATTAACCTCGAGTGTCATATAAACTGTGGGAATTAACTCCTTGGCTCTGGAAATCAGAGTTTATTCAAAGGACATCCTGAACTGAGCAATAAACTGTTCATTGATTCTGAATGAACAAGAAAATACAAACAGGAGCCTAATAACAAAAGCAGTTGGCAAAACAAATGAGTTGTTTTTGAGCTCTGTAGTGGTTTGCATAGCATCTACCCACCCCCCTTCTTCTGAAGGACACTCATGTATAAGTGACATTCATGACTGCTGATAAAGATCCTTGTCATATAATCAAAGCACTATCCCTAAGATATTTTCCTTCCTTGATTTGCATATTCTAATGACTTAAGAAAATGATTCAAGCGGGAGATATGATTTTATACTTGATTGAAAGTTATGGATGTTTATTTATAATGGGAAGAGTTTCCTACCTTTAACAGTTTTGTGTTCATAGCTGCTTCAGACTTTTATTTATAAATAAAATAGTTGTATGGGGTCTAATATTCATCCTAATCTCTAGTTAATATGGAAATCATGCTGGAGTTCTTTATTCTTGGGACCTACTCATCTTCAGACAGCTACTTGTACTATTACAAAGAAAACGACCCCAGTAGGGCTCCTGGGAGTCCTTTTTTGGTGTGTGTATGATATCAGCAATGGGGAACACACTCCAATTATAGCCTCAAAGAGTCTATGGGTTGCCATCATCTCTTCCACTGGCCCACCATCACCCCGTGGCTGGAAGGTTATGCATTTTTTACAGTATGGAAGATATTTTTGCTCTTCTCTTTTAAACAGAAGTCTCTTCTGTCCAGACGCCTATTTTAGTTCAGCAACTAAATAGTTGCAAGAGCTCTTGAATCTGGTCTTTTGGTGCTTCTGACCCAGCAGGTGCTATGATCACAGATATATACTAGTAGAATGTGATAAAAATGCTAGCAAGTATAAATCTGGTAATCTTGGATTCGTATCTCTTCTTCCCACTTGGCATAGAAGGATTTGAGTACTTGGTGGGGGGAGGGGAATCTTGATCTGATGTCTTGATCCTTGAGATGAGTTTGAATTAAAGATTAATAGAGATTCATGGGACTTTGACTTATCCTTGTTACCCTCTTTAAGTGGCAAAATGACATAATAAGAAACATAAACCTCCCATGAATGTGGCATTTGCTGGAAGAAACTATTGGTGTTAAAAATCAAACAAATACACCGTCTTTCCCCATTCAGACCGGTGTACGTCCCAGTCATTTTAGCTCACATTTATTCTCCTCTGATGTGACAGCGTCCCCTTGCTGTGGTGGGTAAAATTTCTCTATTTCTGAATTTAAAAAGCTTTGTTAAGATTCTAATAATTCCCAGACTTCTAAGAAGCTCTAGGCTTCTTGAGGGCAAATACATTTATAAATTCATTTTGTTTACCTCTCTGTGTAGTGCAAAGAGGGAGAAACTGAAAATAATCTTAGAGAAAAATGAATCTTATTATATAATGTGTGACTGGTTTAAAGTTATAAACAAAATTTGACCTTTGAGAGGTAGTTAGAATATTTTCTGCTCTGAAGTCCTTACTGATAGTTCATGTCCCTTTCTCTTTCCAAACAGTCAGAAGTGGGTTCTCTCTTTTCCACACTCCTGTCAGCAACTTTTCAGTGGTGCTAACATCCGTAGCCTGTCAGGTATTACTATTACTTGTGTTTGTCCTTCATATTGAATCATAAACTTACTGAGGGAGTTTTGTCTTGTTCATCTTTGTATTTGCTCCAACAAATCAAAAACAGTGACTTATACATAGTAAGTGCACAATAAATATTGAATAAATTAATGGTTTCTCTTTGTCCTTTTGAGAATTTTGAAACAGTTCTTCAACAATTCATCTTAAGATGAATGCTTATTCAAAGGTGTTTGTTTACTATACTACGTGCCTGGTAGTGTCCACGTTGCTGGGGATGCAGCAGTGAATAAAACACAAAGATTTTCCCTTGTGACTAAATAAGGAAGAGGAAGTAAATATATATCTTATTTGAGATGGGTGATCAGAGTTAAGGAAAAAAATAAATCAAAGGAGGGAAACAGGGGTTGTAGGAGGGCTTTTAGGGAAAGCCTTCCTGGTGGGGTGACAATCAAGGAGAGACTGGAGGTTGGTGATGGAGATGCCAACGGGGAGAAAAGTCTCCTAGGCTGAGGGAACAGCAAGTGTAGTCTGAGGTGGGAGTGGGCCTGGAATGTTCAAGAAAGAATAGTGGACCAGTGTATATCTATAGCCTGGGGACTGAGGGCAGAAGGAGTGGAGCTGAGGGCAGAGAAGTAGCGAGGGGTGACATCTGTGCCTTGTAGGCACTTATAAGAATTCGAGCTTTTGCTTTGAGATGGAAGGCCTACTGGAGACTGTTGAATGTTGGAGTGGCATGATTTGACGGATAAAATTAAGGAAAATTTGTCCGTGATGAAAGTTGTGTTTTCATTATCAGAAATTTCACTCTCAGGTGGAAGGCAGTTAAATGGGTTTAGCAACCTTTGAAGTGAAAGTATGAAAATTAATTAAGGGAAACCTCACTGAAATGGAGTCAGAGGGTTTGGCAGGGGGGTTCTCATGCTCTACCACTTGTGGTCAATTACAAATGCAATAGGAAGAGAGGTACTGTCCACATGGGCACTATGGATACTACTTTATTTTTATTTAATTTTTTAAAAGATCTTATTTATTTATTTGACAGAGAGAGAGAGAGACACACACACACAGCAAGAGAGGGAACACAAGCAGGGGGAGTGGGAGAGGGAGAAGCAGGCTTCCCGTGGAGCAGGGAGCCCGACGCAGGGCTAGATCCCAGAACCCAGAACCCAGAACCCTGAGGCAGGGTTCGATCCCAGAACCCCAAGGTGGGGCTCAATTCTAGAACCCCAGGATCATGACCTGAGCCGAAGGCAGACGCTTCAGGACTGAGCCGCCCCGGCGCCCCTGGATACTACTTTAATATCCAAGCAGGAGGAAGGAAGTCTTCCTCCTCCCCCTGGCAACAGCCCAGCCAATTCAGCCAACGAAAAGCCACTATACTTCAAACTTCCAGTTTACTCCAAAGGACTTTTTGTTTACAACAACCTTCCCAACTTTCCACTTCCTTCCTGCAATTCTCTGCTATTCTGGGATAAATCCATCTTTTGCTGGTGAAATAACTGGCAGTTTTATTTTTAAGGTTAACAAATGCATGCCTTAATTATGCCCAGCATTCTAAATACATTTAGAAGCAGAGTACTGGAACCACTGTGGGCATCAGGTTGTGATTCTGAGGTGAATATGAACACTTAAAGCCTATATTTTGTGACCTACATTTTAGTGGCTCTTATATTTCTTAGTTAAAGCTTTATCGATGCACTATTCTGAATGTTTTTATTGCTCCCTTACTTATCTGCCAAAGATTTTCTGCTACTTGATGTACTCAATAGACACCATAATAGTTGGAAGTGAATTCTCACTAGGCCAGAAGGCACTGTAGACCAGTGGTCACAAACACTTTGGATCTTGCCTCTCTGTCAGTAAAATATTTTTGAACATACACCCACAATCTATGTATATTTATCATTTATATACATGTACTACAATGGCCATATTTGTTTATTATAAAACATATACCTAAAGTGATTAAAAACGGTGACAAATACGTCTTAAAATGATATTTTGTTAGTTGATGATAATTACAGAGTATTTTTGCTCTCATTAAAATATTATCATAATTTTTAAATGAGAGCAATGTACTTGCATGTGCTTTATTACTTTGTAGACTATTAGTTTAAAACTTTGCAATGAAGCAATTAGCAGGTATGTTTCAAATTCAATTTATTTCAAGACTTGGTTTTCAATTATTGTCATAGTTCAAAAATATCCAAGTGGAAGAAATCCATCATGGACTTCACTTACTTAATCATGTAAGTTAATTTTCAACCCCAAATTCATCTTGCAATGGTTTTTGTTGAAATATGGTTAGCAAATTTCCATCTTCTGTGATCTTAATCAGATGTTTTTGCAAAACTAACTTGAAGGTAATGCATTTTAATGTTTTGAACAAAGGTGTTCAGAACCCACTGAAACTCTCCATTTGGAAGATTTAAAAACAGTTGTCAGACAGGAGAGTGTTTATAGCGATATACTTAGTGTTTTCTTCAACAGGATCATATAATGATGGAAAGATTTCCAAACGTTCATTTTTCACAATGTTCTTTCCATACATGAATTCCTTTTGTAAAGCAGTTGCTTTCTCCCTTGGTGTTGAAACATCTAACTCACCTAGGAATGGAGTTAGTATGGAGCAGAAAAAGAGCTGGTACTGGAAGTAGGAGAAGGGTGAGCGTTGCCATTGCTGTTTTCTTATATTTCTACTTGCAGCATTATTAGCATGTTGGGTTTTTTGTCGAAATATTTTAAAGCCATCAGAGCATTCATTTGAATCAGAGGATTCGTTTGATGAAAACTAGGTACTACCATCTGTGAATCCTTTTAATTGGGCATATGTAAACCGCAACATAGAGCAAGATGTCAACCTCCAAAGCAGCTGCAGGGGCGGGGCTGTCTGTCAGCTCCTCCCACTCCCCTTTCGGACAGACTTCAGACCCACACATCTCCTGGATGGGTGAGATCTGACTACCTGGCAACGGACATCTGTGCTGAGTGAGAGTGCCAGAGCTGATCCATAGATCAGATATTGGTAGACTTTGATTTCTTTCTCTTTTTAAGGATTAAAATACATTAAAAAATAGAAATCTTAATATTTTGTTCAGCATTCCTGAAGATGGTGTTGCACATCGCTGGGGGTTTGTGCACCCCACTTTAGCGACTACTGTATTAGATGCTAGCATTTTCAGTTGGGGGTCTTGAAAATCCTGATGAGCCATAAAGTGTTAAAAAGTCTTGCTGCTCCATCGTTTGTAAGATCCCATCAACAAAAGATCAACCAAAAAAAAAAAATAATGGTTTGGGGGACAGAGATAATTAATTACATCACAGTAGTAATTGAAAGCAAAGTTAATTAAACTTCCTTTAGGCTGGTCATTGCTTATGTTCAAATGCAAATGAGTGTCTACAGCTGTCCCCAAAGTATCCTGTTACTGATGCTTCTAATAGCTAGCTGTGATCGGGATGGCTTTCAGTACAGCTTCTTTTATAAATTCCATTTTCCAGCTAGCTTCTATCTTGCCTCTCCTTTTACTTCTCCCAGATTGGGTATGCCATTGCTGGGGGTTCATTTATTCCTTCCTTGCTTTTGATAGCAAGTTATCAGTGTGATCTCAGGAAGGAAAGTTGTTGGAGCCCAATGTACTACCCATCTTGAATTAAAGAAATATTTTTAGTGACATCTATTTTGTGATACCTTTGTTTTTCCTTTTTTAAAAAAGTTATTTCCCAAAATGGGCTCTGGGAAAACAAAGCTTTTCTTGTTTGTTTGCTAGTTTAATGGTGTGAATGCACCTCTCAGAGTTTAAAATTCCCAGGGCTGCTGCAGAGCAAAATTTTTCTTAAGCTTTTCTTTTTTCCCTTTCCTGCAAAATATCTTGAGGAAAGAGTAAACTGTTAAGAGGAATTGCAAAAGGCATGTGGCTGTGGTGTTGAGGGGTGTTGCCACAGCTCAATAATGTTGGCAATCCAGGAACATGAAAAGACAGTAGAAGGAAAAGGGTTTAGTTTTATGAGCATGCAGAGAGATGTGTGTGGGCAGAAAATTGTCCCTGGACATTTCCTTCCTACCTCCTTCCCTCCCTCCCCTACCTTCCTCTCTCCCTCCCTACTTACCTTCCTACCTCCCCTTCTTCCTTCCTTCCTTTCCTCACTCCTCCCTCCCTTCCTTCCTGTTTTCTTTCTATAGATCATACGAACATTGACAGCAAATTCTGTTGGGAACAAAAAGAGAGATAAACTACTTACTCCAGATATGTGGAGTTTAAAGGAACCCAAGCATCCAAGAGATTTCAGAGCCTGAGTGAGGTAAGAAGGGTGATCTCATGAGAGAGTAGCTCAGTGTGGAGTACTGGGGCCAGAGAAGGTTTAGCTCGGCATCCATACAGGTGGGGGACTGATGGCCTGACATGGGGTGTTGAGCCTGATGGGGGGCTTCTGCGTGTAAGGAGTCAGCATAGGATATCAGTGCCCCAGGCAGGTTAAGGAAGGTATGGACAGAGTGTGACACCCTTTTGCAAAACTCAGTTTTCTACCTTTATGCCTCGTAAGGCACGGGAAACATTTCTCCACCTCTGGAAGCCAAGGGAAGCACTGCTAAATCAATAAAAGGTTGACCTGCTGTACCTTCACTTTAGACTGTCACAAAAAGGGATGTGAAAGTTTAAGAGGGAAGCGCTGGACACATAAAGCATATTCCTGGGAAAGAAATAGGAAACTCGTGTTTCAACAAGTTTGGATAAAAACATTTATAGAGTCAGGACTCCCAGTAATTCTGTGTTCATGCTTACAAAGCATGAACAAAAACAAAAAAATCTCTTGAATATCACCTTCAGAATGGGAAGCAAGAAGCTGCTTTTTTCTCCCCCTACTCAGCATGACTTTGGTATGACAGAGAGGAAAGGCTTTGGAATCAAATTTTGTGTTTATATTTCACGAAGGGCATCATATATTTCATGAAGGGCATTATTGTGGAGCTGTGGAAAGAGAAGACATTCTGGCTTGTGAAACTGAGTAGATCTGATATGCAGAGCGTCTGGTCCTTCTTAGGAACACCGGGTCTGGTCTTCCCAACCTGATTTACATGCACCATGATTTGGAAATGGTACAGTTAGAGAGGGCAAGAGGCCTGTGTCCCTCTCGAATGCCAACCTCTTTCCATACTATAGCTTTATTCATGCACCTGCTCTTTAAAGGGGGATCTATTTTGAGCTAAGATACAGAGAGGTTGCAATTTTTTTTCTTCATATTCTTCCACTGCAGTAGAAAAAATTTTGCATTCTCTGTGCTTTTTGGCCATTTCACTAATGGCAGTCCTTGAGACTCTTATTTTTCTGATCTAGAATTCACTTAAAAAAATGTATCTCTTTTTTTTTTCTTCAAACATTTAATTTTTAATTTTTTAAAATTTAATTTAATTTTACTATGTTATGTCAATCACTGTATCTGACTCTTAATGCATTCAAGATAAGTGAGCTACAGTAAGTGGTGTGCTGGTAAGCGTTTAACAACCAGCTTTCAAAAAAAGAGGAAACAAACCCCCCCGATTTCTAGCTCTTGCCCATCACTGTGGTGTAAATACTCCCATCATGCCTAATTTCAAGCTACCGATGTGACACAACCAGCTCACAGAATTCAGCAACCAGTCATTACAAGCTAGTAAACACCAGCTCCAGCACACTCCTGAAACCCTAATCTGGAAATGGTTCCTGTTTGAGCTAATTTCAGAAAAGACCCAATCATGTAGGAACTACAACCTATGTGATTGGTCTTTTGAAGTTGTGATATAAAGTGGTAACAACTCTCACCATTTTTTAAAATCCATTTCTTAGTAAGAAGTAAAAGGAGAACTAGAACTTAACTATTCTTAGATATCTTTAAACTTGATGTGGTGATATTATTCTGTTTTTTTTTTGTTCCTTGGATGAAATGAAAATAGGGATAAAAGGAGAGCTATTTTTCTGATTAGATTTAAAAATAAAATGAAAGCTTAATGAGCCTATGATTAACATTTCTGGAGAATTATGAACATAATAGATTTAACCCTATCCAAAATTGAACATGTCAGGTCTGCCTGTTGGCTAAGAATATTCCAGAATGAGTGCTGAAAGTTTCTTCCAGTTCTTTTTTGGTGTTTGGTTTTATTGAAAGAGAGGACCATATTTTATTTTCTTATAAAATTCTGAGATTACTTTTACTCTTCACTGTTTGTTTCTATGTCTTATTCAATACACCTTGACCTATCAGTCCACAGTTTGTACTATTTTTATTATTGCTTTTCTTAAGTGAGTTACATGAGAGAGAGAGTTATTCATAGCATAACGAGCATAAATTCCAAAATGAAGGCAAATTAATAGTCAAGTAACTTCCTTTACTTAGATGTACTCTGGGCTTTATTTTTTATTTTTTAAAAATATTTTATTTATTTATTTGAAAGAGAGAGAAAGAGCACAAGCAGGGGGAGCAGCAGAGGGATAAGCAGATTCCCCATCGAGCAGGGAGCCCGATGCGGGACTCGATCCCAGGACCCTGGGATCATGACCTGAGCCGAAAGCAGACCCTTAACCGACTGAGCCACCCAGGCATCCCTACTCTGGGCTTTATACTGATTATTGACCTTGGATTATCTAGGAGCTTTAAGTGGTTCTGAATCAGCTCATCTGCCCCAATTTTTAAGATAAAAAAATAAAAATTTTCTGAAGTGATACATGAAGAGATATGCTTTTTAAAATCATGTGTGGAAGTTTCTGTCTTTGTTCTCCTAGCATTATGTATTTATTTGGAGCAGGTAAGTATCATATTTTCTTATATAGGTTAAAGTTCAAAGTTATAGTATAATATATAGTATAAAATCTACAAATTTATTCTCCTGTACTACTTTTTAATCTACTCTTTCATTTTCTTGCTGTTTCCCTTGGTCCTTTCCTCTTTCTGCCTTGGTTGTTATAGTGCTAGCAGGCTCCGAACACTCTGAATGTAAGCTTGTCTTCTTATTCATCTTTGATCCACAGCATTTGAAACTATGCTTGGCATATGGAAGGTTTTTAATTCACTGAAATCCATTTTTAACTTTTTCAGGTAATTCCTTGCTTATTAGTCAATTTTCCTTGGGTCTTAGCCATTTTTCCCTGAGTCCTTTGGATGGGGAATGAGATGCAAAATAAAGAGCATATATGGAGTAGGTGAGAAATAGTGGATTTTGATTTGAGATGGATCGTCAATAGCGAGTGTAAGAAGAATAAAAAGAACATCCTTTTTGGTGGGTTAAAACATACTTATTGAAAAAATTGCATTCTGCACTAGACTGATCAACTGTCCTGGTTTGTTTGGGACAAAAAGGTCCTGGGATGTGGGGCTTTCAGTGCTTAAACTGAGAAAGTAGGGCAAACATGGATGAGTTGTTCATCCTAGAACTGAACTCTGATAGTAGGATGGAAAAATACTCTACAGTAGTGGTTCTCAACCTTGAGTACACTTGGGAATCACCTAGGGAAGACTTAAAAAGTGGTGACACAGCCCCAGAATTCTGACTCAGTCAAGATGCTGCCTGGCATCTGGATTTTAAGAGCTCTCTGGGTGATCCTAATGTGTAGCTAGAGTAGAGAACCACTCATGTCAGGCAACGCTTGGTGTAGGACAAAGTTGTTCTCATGGCTTTGGCAATGTACAAATTATCTTGACTTGGTGACCTAGACTGGGTGAAACAGTTTGGTTTGGGTTTGGAGATTGGTGAGAATGGTGACTTGGATCATGTGAAGGCTTGCTTTGGTTTTTGCTGCTGTTTACTCCTGAAGTAACATAAAAGCAATCAAAAGTTATACTCCAGATTGGGAAACAGGAGAGTGGATATAATTTACCAACTCCTCACATGCCCCTCTTCGAAGGCATCTTGACACGGGTCTTGTGGCCCTGGTGACTGGGAAATTCTCCTGATTAGAATTCAGAGCTCTGGATTAGCAGCTTGGGTGCCATGAGGGTGGATGAATAGCCACCTCAACCCTAAAAATCTACCTACCGTATCAGGATATCCACTGCTCACTCTCAGTAACAAACTCCTGCATTCTTTTTTCTTACTGAATCATTGTCTTTACCAGGCTTGGTCATGGTCCTAGAAGAGCAGAAAAATACAGCTGTGGATTCCATTTGTACATTTTTCTTACAGTACACACCAGTGTGTTTTACATCTTCAAAAATGGAAGTGTTGTTTAAATTTACCAAACCCAGCCAATGAAGATGAGGTTAGAATCTGCTTTCCCTGAGGCCCTGGGAAATTCTACCTAGCTCTTTCTTGATAAAAGCTTGATAGAAAATTTAGCCACTCTGCACTATGTTTATAAAGGGGCCAATCCCTTCCTAATGAGAGATGGATGGAGATAACAAACTCATAATCCATAGGCTACCAGAGAGTCATTATGTGGAAATGACTTTCGTTCACTTTTGATCTGGGTAGTATGGGGATATACAAATCTAGTAATAAAAGGCCTTAGCTCTTGCGGGTAAGCCCTGAGGTGCTCAGTCCCCTAACGGCTTACTCTTTTAAATTAAATTAGAATTATCCCTTTATCATTTAGGCAGCAACATTGCATTCTGGTCAAGCTCTGTGAATTTTCCTAGAGGTGGGGGGCACAAAAGCCTGTACAAACTCTGCCCACTTTCAATTTATTGAAGAATAATGGAAGAGCGAAAGAGTTCAAAGGAGGTAGCGGTGTTTTGCAACATTTTAAATTGTCCTGCTTGGAGGGTCTCGTCCTGAAAAGTGGCAGGGAAGAGGGGACACAATCATGGCTGTGCAGTGTGCCTTCTTTCCAGCGGTTTGACTTTACCCTTTGTGGCTTTGCAGCTTTGGCATCGGTAAGTGGGGCTGTTAGAACACAGCCGTGTGGATGCTGCTTTACTGTAAACATGATCATCTTGGCTTCAAAACATCATTAAAGTTTGAACCTGAAAGCTACTTATGCTTTGTCTATATTTTATGTCCTTTTAAGGACCTAGTCTTTTCAGTCTGCCATCTATTTTTTTTCCATTGGAAACACAGATTTTCCAAATTGTGGGATTTCACTGAAAATCAACCTGCTGTTTGTGAACTTTGACTTCTTGAGAGGTTGGCCCCCTTTCCCTATAATCTGTCCAGCAACAGCAGCTGCATTTTTCTACAGCAAAACTCCTTAGTACAGGCCCAAGCTGTCTCCCTCTGCATATCATTTGCTTTTACACAAGCCAGTTGGGGCTCTGCCTCTGATGTGAAGGGTGACCTATCAGAAAAGTCCTGGGAAATGATCTGACTGGCTTCAGTTCTTCTAGAGAGAGGTGCAGAGTCCTTTCCTCTCTTAAAATTATCAAACCCCTCAAAAAGTGATGCACAAGGAGAGCATTTTTTTAGTAATCTTCAAAAGCGACGGAGGAAAATGTCTTAGACAGGAAGAAAAATCTCTTACCCGGTGAATGTGATATAGGTTCAAACTGAGGAATGATTATAAACTGTGCCAGTCTTCAAGTTATTAAAATCCTGCCCTCTTCAGTGAGTGGGTTTTCAGGAGCTCTTCTTTAAATAGGGTCACAGAAAGCAGCCATCATCCTAATAATGAACTCTGTCTTTCTGATGAGATGGCAGGTAGCAGGTAATAGGCTCTGTGATTTCTGTATCTGGTACATAGGAGGAAGGATGTTTTCTCATATGATGAAAATGTTTATTGTATTGTCACAGTAGAAATGTCAAGACCTAAAGGACCAGCCTATAGGCTTAAAAAATGAATTTCCATTGCAATCTTGAATCCTTATTATACAGTATAATGAAAATGTTCTGATGACTGGAAGTAAGTGGTAAATGGTGTGAAGTTTGGAAACTAGTTAAAAGGACCTTGGCTTTGCCCATCATTTTGCATAGTCCTTGATTGTTAGGCAAATTAGAAATGGAGAAATATGTGATTAGTGATGTAGAACATTTGCTAAGACTTTTTAAACAAAGATTATTATGTATTTGAACACTTATTATTTGTGCACTTCTTATTTGTTAAGAATTATTTTAACATTTAAGCATAATTTTGTTATTAAGAAACTTATAGGCCGATAGGACGGATGGATTATATCTCCGCCTAAGGATAATTAAATTCGGTATGTGCAAAGCACCATGGGGTAGGTAGAGTCTGAGTAGCTGTGGCTGTTCAGTGGAGAGAGGACTCATTTCTGGCTGTGTGGATCTGGAAACTTCATGGAGGAGGGGGCATTTGAACCGGGCCTTGAATAGGTGGAGGTGGCAGAAAGCCAGGCCAGACAAACGTGGCAGCATTTATAAAGTACAAGATGCAAGAGAGTGATGGGTATTTTGAGTAATGGCTAGTAGCTAAAGTCAACAAGATTGTAAAGTTTCTATGAGGCAGATGTGGAAGATGAGGTGGGCCAGATGGTGAGGAACCTTGACTTCAACATGTGATAATTCATTCTTAATTCAGTCGTCATCATCAGGATTTCCAACTGGTGTGGATCATGACAAAAGTGCTTTCAGAAGGGCACGTCCCTCCTTGCTCTTCGTTCTGAGTATGATTGGTTGGGAGGAGAGTCAAAGGTAATCCGTAAAGTATATTGAGCTACTAACTGATTTATTCTCAAAAGAATTACATTAGATTTGATGAGCATTGAACTCTGAAACAATGTCATTCTCATTCACAGGGGGAGGGTGAAAGGGTTTCAAGATCTTGGATAAGCTCAGTGACTCTCACTGACTTGTGTACACGGAGAACTAGGAGGATGAGCATTGCCTTAGTAAATGCCTCCTCTAAAGATCTAAGAGATTTCTTTCAGACGTTCCAGGTGACCTTGATATTTAGAATGATCTGAAGTTTAAAATCCAGGATAATGGATAAGGAAGGACTATATGGATAGTGGATAAGGAAGTAGAATATAGGCCCACTAATCTCTAAACCTGAATGAATAAAATAAAAAAATATTTCCTATACTGTTCAATACTTTTTTCTTTAATCAGTCATTTAACTGTGGTTCTGAGGTAGGCATGCAGGAGTGGGAAAATCATGTTGGTTTTTCTTGTGTGAAGAAGGATATTAATGGCGAAATCTCTTTGTGTGGGGAGGGACCTATAATAGAGGGCATGGTACCTCACTCTTTTCTGGAAAGACTGAAATGATAATGTCATGGGCTGTGTGTTTTATTTACCCATCTGTCAGTTAATAACCACTGGTGTGATTTCAGGATTTCCCTAAGTTCTTCAGAACATGTTGACATATTAACTTATTTTGTTATTGCACGACTTCTAATTTTCACATAGATTTTTTGCTGA
This sequence comes from Neomonachus schauinslandi, assembly GCF_002201575.2. NCBI lineage: Eukaryota > Metazoa > Chordata > Mammalia > Carnivora > Phocidae > Neomonachus > Neomonachus schauinslandi. Next base: position 48,423,959 of record NC_058411.1, read on the forward strand.
GATGTTAAGCGCAGCACACATGTCCTATTCTTGCCATTTAATGCACACTTAAAGATTTTATTAATTTATTTGAGAGAGAGAGAGAGAGAGAGAAGGAGGAGGTGCAGAGGGAGAGGGACAAGCAGACTCCCCGCTGAGCATGGAGCCTGACAGGGGACTTGATCCCAAGATCCTGAGATCATGACTTGAGCTGAAATCAAGAGCCAGATGCTTAACTGACTGAGCCACGGAGTTGCCCCCATTTAATGCACATTTAAAGGGCATTTTGATCAAAGAGTCCAAAGGATCAAAAGCCTCTTGTGGGAAGAAATGAACATTTATTAGCTATCTTAACTATTAAATGCCAGATAGTCCATTGAGCACTTTTCATCCTAAACATTGTCCTAGAGTTTAATTTTCCTACAAAACTAAGGGAGATATTATTAGACCCCCCCCCTTTGTTGGATAAAGAAACTGAGGCTCAGCCTGTGGAAGTGATTTGCCCAAGCTCTAAATAAGAACAGCAGGGTTTAAATCTGGGCAGATCTGAGATCCAGCTTCTTTCTTTCACCATGCTGTCTTTTGAAGTTTTGAAATCCATGAAAACTATAGCTTTTCTGACCACAGACAATCTGCTAAGAATCTTAGAAGTGAATTGACAGGTTGCTCTTTGGTTCTCAAATGTGGTAATTATTTTATTCCATCTCTCTTTCTCCATCATCTGTGCCTCCTGTGGGCTGCCCATGGACATTTTTCTCTCCCGTGGTTCTGAAGGTAGGAAAATAGGAAGTAATGCGTATCACCACAGGCCGGGAGTAGATTCACCTGGGTGGAGTTGTGTAGACTGAAAGTTCCTTAGCAGCAGAAGGATGTTTTAGGAAAATCTTCTGACCACGGTGCCAATTGTTTTTCACTTGGGAGTTCCTCAAGAGGAAGCATCTTTTGATGATAAACAGCCATTTATCATTTAATATTTAGTCTCCTTCCCCACTGTGGGTATTATGTTTGCTTGGCTTTAGCTACAGACCTTTCATGTGTAGCTCTAAGTATGTGTATGTCAGAGCTGATTCTATGGTGGGTCAGACATTGACAGAAGCAGGCTAACAGGGAACGGAGGACAGAGGTGATGTTACAGCCTGTCTCTCACCTTCCTGTTATAACCAGATTGTCAGAGGTATTCATATGTACTGTTTCCACTTCCAGATCCAGTTGCCCCCACCACTCCATTTAAACTGTTCTTACAAGGTCGTCTTGTGAAAAGTCCAATGGACAATTCTTATTTCTTACTGGACTTTTTAAGAGCTTTCCACATATTTACCATTCACTCCTTCTTCCTAGAAAACACTCTTCTTGGCTTCCCTGTCCTGTCATTCTTGGGTATTTTTGTCCCCTAACTTCCCTGGCCACTTATCAGCCATCCTGGGGTCTTTTTTCTCTACTTAATTTTTACATGATAAAGACTCTCAAGACTTAGCCATCCGTTCTTTCCACTTGACATTTGGGCACTGGGTGATTTCATCTGTTCCTGTGGCTTTAGATTTTTCTGCCAATGAATCTTAAAGTTAGACTTTGGGCTGTCACCTCTCTCCAAGTCCAGGTCCATGTTTCTGTCTAAATGATAGTCCTTCTTGGATATACTGTAGGTACCTCAAAATGAGCATGTTCAAAATAGAACTCATGTTCTTGTACCCCAAACTTGCTCTTTCATGATATCCCCAGCTTATCAAATGGCTTTACCATTTACCTGGTTGCTCATGTCAGAAACCTAGTTGGCATCCCTCTCCCTCATTACTCACATCCAACTGAGTCATTGATATCAGATCCCACTGAATCTACATCCCAGGTATTTCTTACATCTCTTTCCACCATCCTAATTTTGAACCAGCACCATCTTTCTCCTGGGCTGCTCCTGAAGCCTCCTACATGGTCTCCAAACATTCACTCTATATAACCTCAAGTACGTTTTCCTTTTGACAGCCAGATTTATCTTCTCAACATGCAATCTGATCATATCACACCTCTCTCTAACATTATCTCCAAGCTGCCGTTTGCTGTTATTATAAAAGCTCATATTCTTGATTGGGCTTGATTTCTGTTTACCTCTTTGATCTCATTTTTTCTATTCTCTCCCTTATGCATTATGCTGTCAGCTTGTGGGCTTTCTTTTATTTATTTTTTTGTCCCCCTGAGGTTCTCAAGTGTTCCTGGACCACTCTTCTCCCCACCTCTCCCTTCTTCTAGCCCCCAAGCTTGATCAACTTTTATTCAGCCTTCCAATCTCAGATTAGATGTCCCTTTCTTCATGAATATTCCTTCGACTGCTCCTTCCTCACTGTTAGGCCCACATGATTATATACTCTTGCAGTACTTTATACATTTCCTTTATCACACTTTATAAACATTTGGATAATTATTTGCTTAATATCTATATTCCTGCCAAGATGACAAGAGCAGAGACGTATTATTTCTTTTCACTGCTGTATCCCTAATGCCTTGCACAGTGTTTGGAAAAGAGTAGGCACTCATTATATATTAGTTAAATGAATGGGTGAATGAATATTCCTAGGGTGCCTATAGAGCTATAGTTTCTAACATAGTAGCCACCAGCATATGTGGCCATTGAGCCCTTGACATGTGACTAGCCCAAATTGAGATGTACTGTAAATGTAAAATACAAACTGGATTTCAAAGACTTCGTATGAAAACAATGTAAAATACCTCATTAGTATTTTTTCTATTTGCTGCGTATTTAAATGATAATACGTTGGGCATATTGGGTTAAATAAGATGTAATATTAAAATTAATTTAATCTGTTTCTTTTTGCCTCTTAAAATGTGGCTTCTAGAAAATTTAAATTACATGTGTGGCTTGCATTCTATTTCTGTCAGTGCTGTTACAGAGTATAACTTTGAACTGAAATTGAACATCAAAGCTTTTAAACTCCCTTATATTAAAATGTTAAAAGCCTCCATTTTAAAACTTTTTGCATTGTTCATACTGCAACCTCATTCTTTGCCTTTCCAGTGTGCTTGGCTACTAGACTTGTGGGGTCATCAATCTCCCTGTCTTGCACCTCCCCACTCAATTGCTAATTTCTTTGTGGTCACAAGGGTGCCTGAGAAAGATCTGTAATTGGCAGTCCCCTTAACAGTGACCGTGGGGAAAATTTGCCCTTGGTACATTGATAGTGCCCACTTGTCAAGGGATCTCTCTATTCACAAGTCTAAAAACTACGTAATTGGTATGTGAGTGAGAAAAAAAGAGTGGTGTTTGTCCTTGAAAACACCTCTTCCTCTGAGTTTGACTTAGCCATGTAGGAATGGTTTTGTCATCTGATAATGATCACTCCCCCTCCCCTTCTTCCTCCCCGTTGCTTAGATTTTAAAAGGAGTTATTTAGAAATATCTCTTTCATTTTCACTTTAAAAATGTGAAAAAAAAATCTTTGTCGGGATGCTTTTAAGTATATTAAACCCATCATATAGGTTTTGCCTTTGCTGCCTTTATGCTAATAATCTATTCTGATTATTTGCCTTTTTTTTTTTCATAATGAAGCAGTCCAGTGAATTGACTTAATTTGAACATTGCAGGGAAAAAGCAGTTTTTCAGTTATTAGCTCGGTGTTATTTAATATATTTGAACACTACATATATTAGCCGGGGTTCTCCAGAGAAACAGAACCAATATATGTAGATATATAAATATATATAAGAGGACATTTATTATAAGAATTGGCTCACGTGATTCTGGAGGCTGAGAACCTTCTGTTTGCAAGCTGGGGAATACTGGTGTTATAATTCAATCTGATTCCAGAGGCCTCAGAACCAAGGGAGCCGATGGTGTAAGTCCTATTCTGAATCTGAAGACCTGAGAACCATGGGTGTTCCATCTCAAGCGAAGAGAGCAAATTTTCCCCTCCTCTTCCATTTTGTTCTCTTTAGGCCCTCAACAGATTGGATGATGCCCACCCACTTCATGAGGGTGATCTTTACCTATTCAAATGTTAATCTCTTCCAGAAACACCCTCACGGATACACCCAGAAATAATGTTTCACCAGCTATCTGGGCATCCCTTAGCCCAGCCGAGTTGACACATTTAATTAGCCACCACACTATAGATGCTTTATACCATTTACAAAATCAGAAAGAAATTCTTCAGCTTCTGTCTTCAAGGAATTTATACTTGGACTCCTTAGCCTCTCAGTGCTGGACATCATGTACAGTCCTGCACTGGCTCTGCCTGGGGTGGGAGGCATTGCATGAGAGAAGTAAACCCTCCTACAATTATCTGCGTTTCACCTGGCTTTATGTTCATGTCCAGGAATTTCCGATTAGGTTCACCATTAATGTTCGCATTTTAACTCTGACCATGTTCAGAAAAAGTCATCCTAACTCCCTACTAATGGCCCGGTTTTTTCACTCTTCATGAGATCACCACCCAGGGCATAATGAAGCGGTCTCCTTTCCATGACTATTGTCAGCCTGAGGCCATCAGAGTGGACTATGGTTAGTGTGGCTTCTGAACTCCAGATGATGTAGAAGAGCCTCCTGTGCAGATCCCCTGGGTCTCTGTGTCCTATGTCCATGAAAAATGTTTGAGGTTTTTTTTTTAACTTTGTGGGTTTTGCTTTGGCTGCGTGGGCTGTCTCCCCAAGGAGTCTTTTTTTTTTTTTTTTAAAGATTTTATTTATTTATTTGACACAGAGAGACACAGCGAGAGAGGGAACACAAGCAGGGGGAGTGGGAGAGGGAGAAGCAGGCTTCCCACGGAGCAGGGAGCCCTATGCGGGACTCGATCCCAGGACCCTGGGATCACGACCTGAGCCGAAGGTAGACGCTTAACGACTGAGCCACCCAGGTGCCCCCCCCAAGGAGTCTTATTGTCCGTGTCCTCTGAGCAGAGCACGAATGAGGCACAGGTCAGTGCTTCAGCTTATTGGTTTTTCTTGTTATGTCCCAGACTCACTGGCCCGTCTGGGCTGTCACAGTGTGAAGCTCCAACCAAACAGGGCTCTTGCAAGCGCCATGCAACACATCCCACTTGTTACCAGGATGTCAAGAAAATAAGTGACACATGGGTATTTAGGGCTTAGCAGCACCCATACAGGATTCATGGGCCATCCTGTTCCACATGCCAGGCTAGAGAAGGAACCCTATAGTGACTTTTTTGTGGGTTGAGGGGTCAGTAGGTAAGTAGCACCCAACTCTTGAGGAAATAAGAATGACTTCAGAGAAACGAATGTCTCTTAATAAAAGTAAAAGTTTTTGTCTTGCTATGACTTTCTCAAATACTTCAAAGACACAATGTTCCAAGTCATATACATGCACACACACACATATATATTTTAAAACTTTGAAGTGTAGTGTGTTTCTTCTTCAGAGATCTATGTGGTGTTAAGCGAGTTTGGGGGGAATGTATTACCATCTAGATATCATTAGTGATGGAGAATTTATTGAAAAAATATATGGAGGTGTATGTAATGAATAATTAAAAGTGAAGACATAGAAAATCAGTATAGGTATATTTAACAAGTGAATGAGGAGAGATTTTATCTATCCGAATGTATTCTCTGAGAATTATTTAATAGAGAAGGTATCAAGAATTTCTAGTTGCAGAGATTTTTCCTATATATTTATTTAGCCAGCTTCGGAAGATGAGAGAGAGAGAGAGAGAGAGAGAGAGAGAGAATTTATTCCAGGTTGTGGCCAAGTTGATCTGGTTGGCTATAGCCCTGCAGATCCCATTGTTTGGTCAGATGATCTCTTTGGATTTCATGAGCTGGTCTACTTAACCTGGCTTGATTTTTTTTTTTTCTTTTGTAACCAAGAGACCTCTGAATCATACACAGTCTTGAAGGCTATTTTTCAGAAGACAGTAGGGATTTGACAACACATGCCTTTCAAATTGCTTATAAGTCAATATGAAAGGCTTGCTAATTTAGATTTTTTTGGGAATAATTTCCAGTTATAGGTACTCATGTGTCTCACTTTAACATAACCCATTATAACAAATATTCTCTTGTGTATGTTTTGGTAGTGTTTAGTATACAGATCCAACTAGTGTAGACTGAAAATCTCTTTTCTATAAAGTCTAATTTTATGACTGGCCTTAGACATTAAATTAAATTTAAACATTAAGTCATTAAGCCATTAAATCACTAAATCATTAAATCATATGGATTCCATCTTTTCTTTTAAAATGAGCATTTTTATTTCCTGAAGCTTTTGGTTGCAGCTGGTGCAGTAGGGTGAAGAATGCTCTAGCATTGCTGTAGATAAGGGTAGCTGGTGGAGAAGGATACCCAAGTAAAGCCTTAGAGAAGAAGAGAGTCCCAGAAGAGGTTGTGCTTCTGGTTTCCAAAGCCTTGGACTGACCATCTTGGTGGCCTAACAGGTAAGATTGGTCCCACTGTCCTGACAGGGTGTCCCAGGTTAGATGAATGATGACCTGCAGTAGCTAGTAGAGAGTTAATGTCTGGTTTGTTTCTTGATTTTATTTCTTCTGAAAGTATATGGCTCTGATTCTAAATTTAAAAAGATGTCTTTATTTCAATTGAAGCAAACACGATCTGTTTGACTGAGACCAAGATGAGCAATATATAATTTATAACATCTGAAGCAAATTTCTTCCTGCCCCTTCCTGAGGGTGGAGGACAGTTGCTATTTAAAGATACATTTTTCATGAACATTTTTTTTTTTACCAGAACATGAATTATAAACATACCTCTGTCATATGTCACCAACATATTGAATCAGTGTCAAAAGACTTTTCTCAGTGTTAAATACTTCTGTACTGGTTTTCCATTTACACCTGCAGTTTATTTGCTGGAAGTTATTTTCTAAGTGTAAGTGGTAGCACCCTTAGATGAAATTCAGCCTGTCTAAGATCATGCTCATTAAGGCTTCTCCCTGACTGGATTTGCCCAGCCTTGAAATATAATAGGGCACAGGCTCATCCACTATATGACTCTGTGGATCATCCTATCTGGAAGGGTTCTTTAAATCAGATAATAAAACATTTGTCGAGATTGACTGAATTAATGTGATCTATAAACAGTCTACCATAGACATTTATATATGACACAGTATAAGGTTAGGTAGTGTTTTTGAAACAAATTTCCAGCTCCTTCTTCATAAAGAGGAGGTGATAATTCTGAACCATAGATTTAAAAATACAGTTTCTTCTATGTTGTTCAGATCCTTTTCTTTGTGCTCCAGTGCTATGTCCTGGGCTGTCCGCCTCTTCATCTACCTCTTGCTTTAGGACCCTTATCACTATGTCCTGGGCTTTCCTTAAACAGTAGTGAACCACTTATTAATCAGGTGATTCCTCTAGAAGATTTTATTTCCATTAAACAGGCAATAGAAAAAACAACTACTTGTTAATGACAATGCCTCAGTGAGACTCAGTATGTTGTGAGTGGATGCTTCCTGAGGTCTTTGTTCTCTTTGTGGAAAATAAGAGTTTTCTGTGCTGAGGGACTGAGGCAGACAATTAAAAATCTTCATTGGTGAGAAGAGTCATTTTCTTTCTTAAGTCTGGGCCAGAAACAGATTTGTCCCATTTTGCATTCTGATACGTTTTATAAAGCCCAGAAAGCCTTCCTCAGACAACACCTCAAAATCATTGCTTAATTACTTCATGCTCCATATTGGGTGGGCTTTAAAAATCAACCTTTTTACTCCCTATGGAAAAAAGCAGTACTCAGCATTTTTTCTATGTAGTATACAATGACATTTGGTTTACACTGGTTATTTTCAGGTATTTAAAGGAAGTTAAGCTTTTTATTTCTTACTCAGGAGCCAAATATGCCTTTTGATAGAGTTTTGCCTTATTTATCCATAATTTTGGGGGGTGGGAGAGCACCTCAGGAAGCTTCCAGAAGGCTTGACTGAAGTGTAACAGTCATGACAGTGGTCGAGGTGGTTTCATAGCACATACAAACATGTAAATTGATGCAGCCATTATGGAAAACAATATAGAGTTTTGTCAGAAAGTTAAAAATACCACAACCATATGATCTAGCAATCCCACTCTGGGTATATATCCAAAGGAAATTCAATCGATATTTTGAAGAGATATCTGTACTCTCATGTTCATTGCAGCGTTATTCATAATACCTAGGATATGAAAACAACCTAAATGTCCAATGATAGATGAGTGAATAAAGAAATTTTTTAAAAAGATTTTAGTTATTTATATGAGAGAGAGAGAGAGAGAGCACAAGCAGGGGGAGGGGCAGAGGGAGATGGGGAAGCAGACTCCCTGCTGAGCGCAGAGCCCAATGCAGGGCTCGATCCCAGGACCCTAAGATCATGACCTGAGCTGATGGCAGAGACTTAATCAACTGAGCCAATGAGGCGTCCCTACCACAATTTCTTTATATATATATATATATATATATACACACACACACACACACAATGGACTATTATTCAGTTATTAAAAATAGAAGGAAATCTGGTCATTTGTGACAAGATGGATGAACTCAGAGGACATTATGCTAAGTGAAAAAAGCCAAACACAGCAAGACAAATACTTGATATATGCTCTCACTTATATGTAGAATCTGAAAATGTTGAGCTCATAGAAGCGGAGAGTAGAATGGTGGTTGCCAGGAGTTGGAGTGTAGGGGTTGGTCAAATGCTACAAATTTACACTTATGAGATAAATAAATTCAGGTGATCTAATGTACAGCATGGTGACCATAGTCAACAATATTGTATTCTATACTTGAAATCTACTAACAGAATAGATCTTAAGTGTTCTTACCACATAGAAAAAAAGGTAATTACATGAGATGATGGATGTGTTCATCAACTTGATTGTGGTAATGATTTCATAATATATACATAAATCATCCCATTGTACACCTCAAACAAATACAATTTTTATTTGTCCATAATACCTGGATAAGGCTGGAAAAAACCCCAAATACACTGATTGCGCTGCAGGTTCAGGTGTTTCAAAGTTAGCAACATGCTGGCAGCATTCTTAATTACATGATGTGTGCAGACAGTGATGTGGGATAAATTATCCTTTCTGAGGCCAGTGGCATGTGGTGATGCCCTTAGGGCACTGGAAAGGCATGTAAAAGTAAGCCTGAATGGCTTTCTGCATCTTTTTGAATTTGTTTAAGAAATAAAATAGCCTGTCTGAGATGTCTTGTAGACTGAAGAGTATGACAGATGGAGGATTGAGGGAAATGGGAAAATTCAGAGGACTGTGATGAACCTAAATTAGATGGTAATAGGTGACCACTTTGGACAGTGTCATTGTATGAGAGCAGATGATCAAGGACTTTGTGGGTAGGTTGATGGGGAGTTCGATGGACAGTCTATTAGAGTGATTTTGGAGAGTGTCCCAAAGTGTACTAAGTTGGGATTCTGTTAGTTGAGAAATGGATTTTTAAAATATTCATTGTTTAAGAAAAAGATGGCACCAATGTGGAGAATAGAAAGTAATGAAGGTAAATAAGAAATATTGAGATGTAACTGAGGATAATACCATGGAGGGCCATTACTATGTTTCCTATAGAATGGTTCTGGAAAAGTGTAAAGATTAAATACCATTGGACTGACTTCATATAGAGACTGGTTCTTCAGTACTTGAGTGTTTTTGTCTTGTTTTTCAGTCTGAGGTAACCTAGTGACCTGCCCTTTCCTTATAACACTTATATAGGTTCTCTTACCTGGAACTCAATATTAATCAATTAATACTGATTATTAGTATATTGGTTATTTTGAGTCTCCTGTTGAGAGTTACTCTTGTGTACATTGTGGGAGAGGGGAGTAGTTAAACGAGATAATCTGTTAGGATTCATGTAGAAAATACTAGAACTTCCATTCACATTTATTATGTATTACATATGTGAGAAAGAAATTAAGCTTTCCTAATATTTAATATGCAGACTGGCACTGGCTCCTTTCCTTAGTATGTATATCACCTGTCATATGTCACAAGTGAATGAGATGGGTGGCGTTGGGGTTCCACGGTTCAGTGCCCTCACTCTCATGCCCTCTCTAGCATGTTGTGGTATTTTGTAGTTCAGAAGCCCCTGGTTAAGTGAATCTATGGATTAAATGGATTAATTAGATGTAAATAAGAACTCTCACAAAGTGAGCAAGTGGCTTAAAAAGATTCTAAGCAAAGAATTTTGGATTGGAGATAAACTAATGATACCAGGGAACTACCAAGAAACTGCAGTTAATGCTCCTAGTCTTAATTTTAACTCTTTATCAGTCATATCAAGAAACAATCACAGTTTGAAACCACAGTTTAAAAAATACGCCATTGTTAATGATCAATCTCATCCAAAGTACATATTATGCCAAATAATAGTATCAAAGAACAGTAGTACATGTATATATTTATAAATAAATAAATATACACATATTGGAAGTGAATACTCAAAATTTTTTCCCAAGGGGATGGATACGTGATCAAAGTTTGGACACTGCTGCTCTTGATGATTTCTGTAGCATGAATACTACAAGCATGCTTTTCAATCTTCTAACATCTATCTACAGTTAAGATACTTAGATCTACAACCTTCAGTTCTGCTAGAGAAAGTTCCACGTATGTGCTGAAGCCTTGACTACAATGAAGCTAACTTGATTTTGCTCCTTTGAGCTTCTAGGCACTGGATCACTTCCATTTTACTTCTCTCCCAGCTTGTACTGTTCTGGTCTTCCCCACAGCTCCTCTCTTTAATGCTATCATTAGGAAGACTACGTTTTTCAGTCTGAAAAGCACAACAAGGCATGTAATCGTGGAACGTGGAAAACCAGACATGTCTTGAAATCTGGGATGTATGATGGCTAATAGTGTTTGGTATAATGAATGCTAGGCAAATAAAAGCTCCCGGTTATTCTGTTGATTGTCTGAGACAAGACTCTTCTCAAGTACTAGGTTATGTGGAAGGATGGTCTCCCTGTGTTGCCTCTTTAAACACGGCATGCGCTTAAACTTCAGTGCAGTAACCACCCAGTTTTCCAGACTTGTGTTCAGTTGGAATATGACTCACAGTATGTAAATGAGGCAGTAATCGTGTCTGCACTTTAAAAGGTGCTGGATCTGAGATCAAGACAAATTTGGCATGTTTTACATCCTATGTTCTTAATTATTTGATTAGAGTTGATTACTCTTCAGTTCCACTAGGAAATGTAATTGGATAGGCATCTGTAATTTGGTTTTGTGTGTTTGTTTTAGTGCATGTGTTTTTATGTGGATGTTTGTGTGTTTTCCTCCTAAGACTCACTGTGTAAGCAGACACTAAAAAGGAAGATAACTTCCATCCTACCATGACGGCTCTGGGTGTGGATGTAAGTAGTTTCTCTAACTCGGATTCCTGCCCTTTCTCAGCTGATTTATTGTAGTCCTTTCAATAGTTTTTGGTTGTTTATTTTACAACAGGTCTTCCACATCTGCTTTTTAGATTATACTTAGCTTTTAGGATGTCTTAGAAAGGATATTATTTTAAAAAACATTTTTTCCAGAGATTGTTTTATACAGTGGAAGTTTTTTGTTAAGCAAATTTTGTATAAGTTAATCAATTCTATAGTAGAAAAATACAATGAATTATACTAGACAGGTAATAAGCTTGAGGCACAGAATCCATTGTTCAAAGAGAAGTGTAAATTTTAATTTCATGAGGACTTTCTGACTTGTAACCAGCAGGTTGTCCTTTTCACTTTATTTGTTTTGAATGATGTTATGGATTCACTAAATAGGTTTCCTTTTCTTCTTCTTCTTCTTTTTTTTTTACAAATGGAAACTAACTGAATTAATAAATGTCAATTGTAGTAGGTTCAGATTGACCAGACACAGATCACATTTGGATAAATCCAACAAGGTTTATTTATCTAGAAGTTCTAGAAAGAGGGCATAGCAACATCATTCAGGTCATCTACAGAGGACCTCCCCAGCAGGCACACTATTGTGGATGAGAAGTTCAAACGACTATTGGTTACATGAAAACTTCTGGAAGCTCAGTGCTTTCTTCCATGCCCAGACTTTTATACCCGAGGATGGAGCAATTCTGCTGAGTGCTTTGGTTGTGAACTGGGACCACTCATCTGAGCCAAGTAAATCTCACCTGCACTCATGTTAAAAAATATACAGAAGGAAAAAAATATATATACAGAAGGTCTCCTGTGTGTGGTTCAGTAAAGCACACTTGGGCTTGAACACAATGCTCATTTATTATCCTCGAGCTCCCTAGGCCCTCACAGCCTGAACTTCTGGTTTTCCTGAACTGAGAGCTGCAAACCGAGCTTGGGTCAGTTACCCAGACATTCCAGACTCAGGCTAACAGCTCTTGAGACAAGTGGTAGGGTTATCATGCACATGTCCATCATGAACCAAGAGGAGAATTCAAACTACCTATAGTCACTTCACTAAGAGATACCCAGCATTTACATTTTGGGGGGTATTTTTCCAAGCATTTCCCAAACAAAATCATACTAAGATACAGTTTAGTAATTTGTTTTTACCCTAGCAAAGTACTATAGATACCTTTTCATGTTAATAAATATTGAGCTATAATTACATAATTATTTAAATTGCTATGTAATATTCTATTATATAGTTTTGTACTACCACTTAGCCTATCAGCTATTGATCAACATTATGTTATTTTTATCTTTTTTTATTATAAAAATGCTGTTATACCTTTAGCTAGCTATGTTGTCAAATTAATTTCTTTCTTCTCTCCTATCAAATTCTCTTACACATTTTATGTGAACAAACAACTCAAGACGTAATGACATTGTTAGATGCTTCATGAAGGATAAATTGTAACTCTAGATAGTCTGTTAAGCAACTAATTTCTAGAAATTGGCTACTGGTAGAGAGTAGTCTAAAATAAAACTATTTAACCAAGAAAAATCATATTTAGAGCAGGGAGGATTCTTTTTGTCTTTTAGGTCAAGTGCAGATTAAGTACAGATCAAGTACAGAAATATTTACCTCCTTCAGGTGTGTGGTTCTATGAATATCAATAACTGCACATAGTCAGGTAACTTCCTTATTGAACCTTTCCCTCACCCCAAAATGTTCCCTCATGTGTCTTTGTAACCACGCCTCTCTTGCAACCCCAGCTCCTGGCAACCACTAACTAATTTTCTTGTAATATGGTTTTGTTTTTTTCCTGAAATGTCAGGTAAAGGGGATCATCCAGCATGTAACTTTCTTCGTCTGGCTTCTTTTCATAGTTCAGTGCATTGGAGATTTATCCACATCATGGTATGTTTCAGTAGCTCTTTTACTTTACTCACCAGTTGATAGATGTTGGGTTGTTTCCAGTTTTTTTGGTGATCATGAATAAAGCTGTTAAAAACATTGACATATAAGTTTTCATATGGACATATATTTTTATTTTCTTTGGGTAAAAACTTAGGAGTAGGATTGCTGGATTGCATGCTAATGGTATTTTTAACTTTATAAGACACTGCCAAACTTTTCCACAGTGACTGTACCATTCTGCACGACTGCCAGCAATGTATGAGTGTTCCAGGTGCTCTGCATCCTCACCAGTGCTTAGCATTGTCAGTCTTTTTCTTCCTTTCTTTTAAAATTTTAGATATTGTAGTAGGTGTGTAGTTGTATTTCACTGTGGCTTAAATTTGTATTTCCCTAATGACTAAAGATGTTGAGCATCTTTTTATGCACTTTTTTGCCCTCCAGATATCTTTCCTGATGGACTGTTCAAATTTTTTCCCATTTTTAAAAATGAGATTTTTTAAAATTATTGAGTTTTGAGAGTTATTTGAGCTATATCATTTTAAACACCACTCTTTGAAAAGGCTGTTAGAGAGAAGCACTTTGGGAATGGTGTAGTAAGACCTCCAAAAATCTCTTCCATAGAAGCAGCAAGAGCACTGAAAGCAGTTGTGAAAGTCAACATTTTTAGAACTCTGAAAATGAACCAAAGGCTTGCAACAATATGAGGGCCATTTATTTAGGAAAAATGGCTGGATCTCTGTAAGAACAGCAAGCTCTGAGGCATTTTGACTTGTTCTATTCCCATCCCCTTTCCAAGCTCTGCAGTAGCCTTGAAAACCAGCAGCATCACAAGCATGGTAGTTAGGGAAATGCAGCCTAGTGCACTGAAGAGGAAGAATAAAAGCCCATCTCCAGAGAATTGTCAGTATTTGACTTGTCTGGCAGCTCCTTGTAAAAGACCCCTTCGTAGAAGTTGTCTCTATTTGATTTAACTTTGAGCTCATTTAGTGGAAAAAATCCTTTCTCTAGGATGTTTGTCAAAAACAAAATAATCAGCAGCAATTGTTTAAAGCTCAGCTGCATGAGATAATAATGCCAGTTGGGGTAAACAAGAGGCTGGACAAAAAACTTAATAGTAAAATATGGGGAGTGCGATGTATAGGGGGGTTTGGGAAACCTCTGACATATTCCTGGGATTATAGAAGGCTATGCATATGTGCAGGGCTGTGCAGTGCCCAGAAAAGATGTGGGAATATCCTAATTTCTCACCCCTGGCTGACCTTGACCCCCTGCACAAGCAGGAAGTAAAGGCTGAGGTAGATTTCAGACTGCCAGAATGTTGAAGTCATGCCCCAACACACATTCAGGCCCCTCTGCAAAGGCTGGGAGACTTATTGGTTCAAAGGATTCAATGAAATTTCTATTCAATCCTTAGCTGATCACTAAGCTAACTGAGCAGAGACTTCAGTAGCTGCATGTGACATAGAATACAGGCTTTACAGAATTTATAGTCCAGGGAAATCACTAAACAGATATCAGCAGCAATAACAATAACAAGCAGCAAACACAAGACTCCCTGTGTGTGTGTGTGTGTGTGTGTGTTGTGGGGTGGAGGATCTTATTTTCAGAGTTGCCACATTATATTATTTAAAATGTCCAGTTCTCAACAAAAAATTATGAGACACACAAGAAACAGATACTATGGCCCGTTCACAGGAAAAAAGGATCCATTGGAAAACTTCAACAACACTATTTATAAACCAACTAGACCTAAAATAGACATCTACACAACACTCCACCCCAAAATAGCAGAATACAAATTCTTCTCAAGTGCACAGGAACATTTCCACATTGACCATATGTTAGGCCATAAAATATGTCTTAATAAGACCCAGAAGTTTTCCCTGGTGAAGTCTATGAATGTTAAAGAAGAATTAATACAAATTCTTCACAATCTCTTCCAAAAAAATAAATAGAAGAGGATCACTTCCCAACTCATGCTATAAAGTCAGTGTTACTTTGTTACCAAAATCAAAGACATAAAAAAAAAACAGATCAATATTCCTTAGGAATAAAATGTAAAAATCAACAAAATACCAGCAAACCAAATTCAATAACATATAAAAAAGATACTGTACCACGACCAACTGGGACTTATCCCAGGATTGCAAAGTTGTTTAATGTATGAAAATGAATCAAAGGAAACAATAGTGTGAAGAGGCAACCTGTGAAATGAGGAAAATATTTGCAAACTATGTATCTCATGAGGAGTTAATTTCCAGAATATATAAGAAACTCCTACAAGTCAGTAGCAAAACAAAAACAAAAACAAAAAGCCACAAATAAGCTCAAAGGCAAAGGACTTGAATAGACACTTCTCCAAAGATATACAAATGGTCAACAGGTATATGAAAAGGTGCTCAACATTACTAATCATCAAGGAAATGGAAATCAGAACTATGAGATACCACCTCGCACATGTTAGGATGGCTATTACAAAAAAAACAAACAAAAAAAAACAAAACCCAAAGAGAACAAGTGTTGGAAGGTTGTGGTGAAATTGAAACCCTTATACACCGTTGATGGGAATGTAAAATGGTGGAGCCTCTGTGGAAAATGGCAGGAAGGTCTCTAAAAAACTAAAAAAGTGTAAAATATATAATGAAACATTGTTCAGCCTTAAAAAATGAAATATTATCATTTACAACAACATGAATGGACCTAGAAAACATTATGCTAAGTGAAATCAATTCAGTCACAAAAGACTGCAAGTACATACACTTATATGAGGTTTTCAAAATATTCAAACTTATAGAATCAGAAGATAGAATAGTAGTTTCCAGGCAATGGGGGCAGAGGGAAACCGGAAGTTGTTTACTGGGAATAAAGTTATAGTTACAAGATGAGTAAGTTCTAGAGATACACTATACAATGTAGTGCCTCTAGTTAACAATGTGGTATTGTGCACTTAAAAATTTATTAAGGGAGTAGATGTCATGTTAAGTTTGTTACCACAAACAATAATAGCAACCTCCCAAAACAAAAACAATGAACCCCAGAAAACAAAAAACAAAGGGACAGAAGGGTGGGTAAGTTTATTACCTTGATTGTGGTGATGGTGTCATAGGTACCCGCATATATCCAACCTCAACAAATTGTATACATTAAATACATTCAGTTTTTGTATGTCAATTGTACCTCAATAAAACTGTAAAAAGGGAAAATCAACTAATGTCATGTATTAGTAGAATAAAGGACAAAAAAACCCACTATAGCATCTTGGTAGATACAGAAAATTTGACAAAATCCAACACTTTTTCATGATGAAAACACTCAATAAACTAGGAATAGAAGGAAATTTCCTTAGTCTTTTAGAGGGAACTATGAAAAACCCACAGATAACATCATAGTCAGTACAACATGGAGGTTCTAGCCAGGTCAGTTATGCAAGTAAAAGAAATAAAAGACTTGCAGATTGGAAGGGAAGAAGTAAAACCATCTCTATTTGCAGATGACATAGATGACATAATCTTATGTATAGAAAATTCCAAGGAATACACACAATTACACACACACATACACACACACATACACAATTAGCACTAATAGTGAGTTCAGCAAGATTGCAGGATATAAGAACAATATACACAAATGAATTGTTTTTCTATGTATTCACGAGCCACAAACAACCCAAAAATGAAATTGACAAAGCAAGTCCATTTACAGTAACATCAAAAAGAATAAAATGATTAGTAATAAATTAGACAAAATAAGTATTAAATCTGTATACATAAAACCATAAAACATCATTAAAAGAAATTAAAGAAAACCTAAATAAATGGGATGACATCCTATGTTCATTGATTGGAAAAGTATTATAAAGATAGAAATACTATTTATTTATTTATTTGTTTGTTTATTTATTTATTTATTTATTTTTAAAGATTTTATTTATTTATTTGAGAGAGGATGAGAGGAGAGAGAGAGCACATGAGAGGGGGGAGGGTCAGAGGGAGAAGCAGACTCCCCGCTGAGCAGGGAGCCCGATGCGGGACTCGATCCCGGGACTCCAGGATCATGACCTGAGCCGAAGGCAGTCGCTTAACCAACTGAGCCACCCAGGCGCCCTATTTATTTATTTATAAACCCAGCTGTCCTTATAGCAGAAATTGATAGGCTGATCTGAAAAGTCATATGGAAATACAAGCAACCTGGAATAGCCAAACTAATCTTGAAAAAGAAGAACAAATTTGGAGGACTCAGAGCCCAGAAATGAACCCTTACTTTTATGGTGAATTGATTTTTGACAAGTATGTCAAGACAATTCAGTGAGTAAAGAATAGTCATTTGAATATATGATGCTGGGACAACTGGGTATTCACAAGCACAATATTGAGGTTAGAGCCCTAACTAACAGCCATTGACAAAAATTAACTCAAAATGAATCATAAAGCTAAATGTAAGAGTTAAAAATATAAAACTCTTAGAAGAAAACATGGAGGAAATCTTTGTGACCATAAGTTAGACAATGATTACTTAGATATGACAAAGGACAAAAGAAAAAAACAAATTGGACTTCATCAAAATTAAAAGCTTTGACACCATTAAGAAAATCAAAAGACAACCCATAGAATTGATAAAATATTTGGAAATCTTAAAACTTACTAGGGACTTATATTAAGAATATATAAAGAACTCTTAAAACCCCCAAATAAAAAAAGACAAAGAATGCTATTAAAATATGACCAAAGATTTGAATAGACATTTTCCCAAGGGTTATACAGAAAATGGCCAATAAACATGTGAAAAGATGCTCAACTTCATTATGCATCTGCATATGAGGCATATGCAGATCAAAACCACAATGAGATATGACTTTACATTCACTAGGATGGCTATTAAAAAAAGAAAGAAAGAAAAATAAGTGTTGGTGATGATGTAGAGAAATTGGAACCTTTATTGCTGGCAGGACTGCAAAATGGTCCACCAAGTTTAGAAATTAGTTTTGCAGTTTCTCAAAATGTTAAACAGAGATTACCATATGATGCAGCAATTCAACTGCTGGCCAGATACCTAAAAGAAATAAAAACATAACCATATAAAAACTTGCACACACATAGTCATAGCAGCAGCATTATTTACAATATCCAAAAGTGGAAACTACCCAAATGTTCAACTGATGAATGGATAAACAAAATATGCTATATTCATACAATGAAATATTATTCAATGATAAAAGGAATAAAGCACTGAAACATCCTATAATGTGGGTGAACTTTGAAAACATGCTAAGTGAAAGAAGTCAGTCCCGGAGGACCACATACTGTATTTTCCCATTTGTCTGAGATGTCCAGAATAGGCAAATTTATGTAGACAGATATTAGATTAGTAGTTTCTAGAGGCTGGGGTAGGGGGAATGGAAAATGAGTGTTAATGAGTATAGACTTTCTTTTTGGAGTGATGAAAATGTTCCAAAATTAGATAATAATCCCTGCACAACTCTGAATATATTAAAAAGACTCAATTGCACAGGTTAGAAAGGTGAGTCTAAAAAAAAAAGAAGGGTGTGTTTTATTATATGTGAATTATATCTCAATAAAGCTGTTATCAACAAGACTATTAGAATTGAAAGAATTTAAAAAATACCTCCAGAAAAGAAAACTTGCCCTTTAAATGTACAGAAAAACAAACATTTCGCTTCTGAGAATGAATTACAAGACAACATCCTACCTTGGTTTTTGGTTGGCTTTTAATATGGAACATTGTGGGAGTTATACACAACAAACACTGGTCCCCAGAGAATCTTTGCCAGTGTGTAAGCTGTGACCTAAAATATGGACTAGACAAAGAAATTGAAACCAGAAATCCTGTTTTGGACTAAAAACACTTGACAAATGATTATAGAAAATTGTAGAGCCTTAAGGCCCACATAAGAGAGTAATGGAATTTACTTTACCTCTTTCATCTTTCCACAAGAAGATAAAAAAGTATGCTGGGAAAGGTGACTCCCACTGGACTGTTTCATGAAAGCTCATGAAAGGACCTGTTAAATCTTTCAGAGAATATATCTTCTTGAACATTTTCTGCAGTAGAGGAATAGTTGAGATGATGAGAAAACAAAGAAACAATGAAGTCAGGAGGGAGGTGAGGTTGTCTAGACCCCTGAAAAGAAGCATCAGTCAGATTGCCTTAGTATTGTCACCAGGGACTCGCTACCAAGCTCCAAACCAGCCACAATAACCCAGTTTCTGGCCCTGCTTACAGATGCTGCTTGCCACCAGAAGCGAAGGCCAGATGCCAGGAGCTGCAAGCTCCAAGCAAGCACCCCTGACCCAGTTTTCCACCAGTCTGATGTAGTTCTGATGCCGTGCTAACCCTCCAGATGACCTTGGGATCATTACCATCTAATTGTAATAAAAAAAACAATAACACACCAACCAACCCACTGACAGATTGGACAGCGCCCATTCAAGGGAAGAAAAGAGGTGACACTTTGATTCTTCGAGCCTCCTGCCCCTTCCTGGAAAAACCCTGATATCAGCTTGCTTATCAGCCCCCTTAATTACCCTAACCCCATAAAACCCTGACCGTGAGACCTAATGGGGAGAAATGTGCCTTTACAGCATAAGTTCCCCTTGTCCATTCTCTGACCACTAAATAAATTATCTACTTGCCATCAAATACGTATTAGTTACTTGACAAATGGTGTTGAGTAGAAAAAAACACTGCCACAGGGTAACAGTAGAGAAATCACAAGCTGAAAAATTACTGTTCCTCCATTGGGACAATGACAAGGCCCACTATGAGATTGGCTGATGAAATCTCTAAACAGAGGTAGAGTCTCAGTTCTTGACATTTGTCATGGGTTAGATAGGAATTGCCCTGTATTGTTTAGATCTAGAACCATTGGGTAGATTACACTTCCTGGAATAAGGCTTTGAATGTTAGAGTTGTGTATGATGTTTCATTCCTGGATCCTTCTAAATTTGGGGCCCTTTCTTCTGTGTCTAACTGTGTTTTGTCCATTATTCCATGTACAAGATAGCTGTAGACTGAGAGGAAAACAGATAGAAAAGACAAAAAGCCCCAAAAGAGTTGATGGTTAGTCTTTTTTAGTTTTGTGCCCTATTTGTCCAGGTAGAATAAAAGGGCTTTTTTGGGCAGTGATAATCGTGCAGAATAATAATGACTAACATTTCTTGAGGTACTTGTACTTTCCGTGAATTGTCCCATGTAATCCTTATGACAGTCCTATGATTTGGGTAGCATCATGATTCCATTTCATAGATGGGAAGTGGAGGCATGGAGGGTTAACCAACTAGCCCAAGGTCATGTAGCCAGTAAGTGCAACACCTAGGATATGAATGGAGACAGGTTGATTCCAGGGGCACATTCTTTACTATTAATCGGTATATGTTTTATATGACATTTTCTCTATAGTGTTGTTTAGTATCCACACCTCACACAGATCATAATTATTTGATAGCTTACAAAATGAAATAAAATCATAAGCCATAGTAAACAAGGTCATAAGGAACAGTATAGCATCAAGCCCATAGTGAGCTCTCAAGCTGTTGGGTTTTCTGGGAGGAGTGGGGCTTGAGCCAGGTTTAAAAACATGTTCTCAATATCCCTGTACAAAAGAATTAGTTGGTGGTGTTGGTGAGAAATGTGGATCTTTGGGCTCCTTCTCCTAAAGATTGTAATTCAGATCTGGGGGTAGTAACTTGGGAATTCACCTTTTAAAAACAACCCAGGTCTGTTGTTTTGGCACATAATGGCTAGTGATCCATACTTTGAGAGATAGTGTCTTTTTTTTTTTTTTTAAGATTTTATTTATTTATTTGAGAGAGAGAGAATGAGAGACAGAGAGCATGAGAGGGAGGAGGGTCAGAGGGAGAAGCAGACTCCCTGCCGAGCAGGGAGCCCGATGCGGGACTCGATCCCGGGACTCCAGGATCATGACCCGAGCCGAAGGCAGTCGCTTAACTGACTGAGCCACCCAGGCGCCCGAGAGATAGTGTCTTAAAGACTATGGGATTTGATGAGTAAAAAGGAAGAAAAAACAGGACATTCAGGCAGTGATATGGTTATAATGTGGTCCATGTAGGTGAATAGCAGACCGATTTGCCCCAAGTAGTCAGTTCTGATGGTTGTTGTTTCATCTTATAAAGGAGCGGCGGACACAGACACACACACACACACACACACACACACACAGCCAAACAACAGCACAGTGGTGGATGTATTTGCTTGCTATGGGGAGGCTACAAAAAAGGGGTACAAATAAAACCAAGACGAACTTTGAAGGATGGCTGGGGTTTGAACACAGAGAGACATGGGTATAGGGTAGTCCAGACTCAGGGAACTATGTGATGAAAAACATTATCATGGAAAAATGCAGAAAAAGTTTTGGCATGACAATGAGTGTGGATTGGGCATGAAGTGTGTGAGAAGCGATAACGGGGATGCTGACTGGAAGGATGTGTGTAGACTAAGTGGTGGAAGGCCTTAAATGTAAAGGCGGGAATTTGGACTTAATTTTACCAGCAACGGGAGCCATGGGAAGTTTTGGTTAGGGGTGGTGAATTAAGTCAGTCAGTAGTAGTGAGTAAACTGCATTTGTCTGATTAGAGGAATCATTCTGGAATACTTAGGAAAATACAAGCTCTGAAGCCCCTCTGGGGTAGATTCTTATTCAGTAGGTCTTGGGCAAGGCCTTGGAAACCATTATTTACGAAACAAAACAAACAAAATAAAACAACAAACAAGCAAACAAACAAAAAACCCTCATGATTCTCATGCTCAAGAGTGTGTGGGCAACATTGAAATAAGGAAAGCTTAAAGGCAGGGAGGGAAGTTGGGAGCCCGTTGCTGTAGTTTAGATGAGAAGAGGTGTGCAAACTTGGGGGTGCCCATAATGATTCTCCCAGAGCAGAGAGACTCAGTAGCTACTACAGAGGTAGAATTAGGAGGGCTGGGTGCCTGGATATGAGAGAGAGGGAAGAAACAATGACCAAAAAGATGTTTTGCCTGAATTTCTGGAAGACGTTGGTGCCATTAGCTTCATTAGGGAAATGGTCTTGAAGCTTGAATATAGAAGTACCAATTTTGAGATGCCATTAGGAGACTTCTTCACACAGTTGGAACATGGGTCTGCATCTTTGGACGGGTTTTGGGAGTGGACGTGTAGATTTGGGAGTCGTCAGGTAAGAGATAATAATTGAGGACATGTGATCGATCCAAAGGGATGAGACTCAGCTACAAAACGTTGTAGAAACCAGGAGAAAGAGAGGACCAGTGTGAGAGCAGGAAAGGTTGTAAATGAGTGCAGTGTCAGGAAATCGAGCGAGAGCAAGTTTTAAGGGGGAGAATGGTCAACAGTGTTAAATGCTGAAGGCGAACACTTCCGTTTCGCGATGTTAGCCTTGTCATTTCGCTGTGACTTAATTCTTAGAGTTGTGATAGACGTGCAAAATTTTAACATGAAAGCAGCTGGATCAGTCTGATTGGCAGGTAACTTTACAGAGGCGCCAGAATTGTAACTCCCCCTCTTTCTTACAGTCTCTTGATGAAAACTGTATATGTACCTTTAATTGCCTAATTAATTCAGGGTGGTTTATTTGTGTGATATACTTCATTCTTTCAATTGGCCAGTCATTCTTATATATGTAGTTTTCAATGGTTTCTTGTAATACTTCAAATTCATGTAATTTTAAAAGCTTGTCCTATGAATTGCTATGCCATTTTATATCTTGCTGTTGTCATAGCAACTGGTTATAATCACCTCCTTTTCACCTGAATCTCTCAGTCTGGTCACTGAAAATTGCATGCAAATGTGAGCTTTCCACATCTTACAGGAAGGATAGGATGAATGGAGGACTTCTGATTTGCTTCTTCTCTGAAAAGAGGGTTAAAATTCAGAGGATGCAAGACCAGCTTCTGTTTTACAGGAGCTTGGAGAACAGAAAAATCTTGATTGGAAGCGACAAATAGTGGTGGTGGAAAGGGAGGAGGAGATAGGCCTGGGGCCCGAGGAGGAAAGTAAGAGGGTGACAGGGGACCGTCCCAGACTGAGGAGTGACCCGGGGCTTTAATGTGGCAGGAGTGTGTGGGCTCCCAGGCTTACCTGCCCAGAGCCGTGAAAGTGTCCATCACTAACTCTGCCTCAGCTTGTGAAAGCGGCCAGCACAGGGTTGGAGCCGAAGGAGTCCTCTTTCTGTCCTGGAGGTAGGAAACCATGATGGGCTGGGAGAGGCTCTGCCCTCATCCCCTGCAGGGCTGCAGAAGGGAGAGGGGAGTTTCTGGCCCAAGCTGAAACTTGTAATACATTTTCCTATCAGACCATTTCTGAAAGTTGTAGGTGCAACGGCAATATTGTATTCAGCTACATTCTGAGTTTACTAGGCTTTTGTAGACCAGTCTGACAGGTATTGTACAAAGATTTAAGGGATGGCCTTTGGAACTTTGTGGATTTGAGTTTCTTCTTCTTCTTCTTCTTTTTTTAAAGATTTTATTTATTTGACGGAGAGAGACACAGTGAGAGAGGGAACACAAGCAGGGGGAGTGGGAGACGGAGAAGCAGGCTTCCTGCTGAGCAGGGAGCCCCATGCGGGGCTCGATCCCAGGACCCTGGGACCATGACCTGAGCCAACGGCAGACGCTTAACTGAGCCACCCAGGTGCCCCATGAGTTTCAATTCCTGTAGGACCACCTGCTCTTTGTGGGACCTTGGGCAAGTTACTTAACCTCTCAATGCTTCGTTTTCTTACGTCTAAAATGCATATAATTATATGTTCCTCATAGTGTTTTAATGATTTGCTGAGATCATATATACAAAACACTAAGCATTGTGTCTAGCATATAGTAAATGGTTAAAATGGCAGTTAATGCGGTAAAATGTATTCTAAATTCCAACAAATGACTGATGAGGACTTCTGTTGTAAGATGCATCCACATGAGGTGGTGAAAGGCCAGCTTGAGACCTGTCTTTGTGCTGGACTGGCTTACCCTTTGACAACAATTTAAGTGGGCATTTTTTATTATTCAACATGTATTTAGTGTACTAAATAGGGAATACTAAATAGGGAAGTACTAAATAGGGAAATACTAAAATACTAAATAGGGAAAAACTGACTTTTAGCAGAAGCGGACTTCCACTTAGCAAAAATTTTATACCTTGTTCTTTCTGTTCAAAATAAGAGGATTATTTGCACTGAGCATTACACAACATTTAAATTTATTTAAAATGGTCTTATTTTGCAGTGTTCCAACATTTATAAGTGGAGAGCATTATTCATATTCACCAGGACAGAGATGACTTCCATGGGTTAATTAGAAAATCTTCATAAAAATATGTGCAGCCAGTCAAAATGATTTTTCATTACACATCTGTCTGGGCCATGTGGACAAAAGTGTATGCCTTTATTTTGTCTCTAAGTCATCTGGTCCTTAACAGTTAAATAATTAACTGCTAACTCCATCTGATTTTCAACTCTGTCTGCCCTCATGATTTACATAGTTTGTTTAGTTAAAGCTCAATTTCTAGAGGTGAAAAGGGTCAATAGCTCAGATTTTGAGTCCCCTTTCTCCTCCTTGTCTCCTTTTGAGATTGTATCTGGGTATTTGGGGAGAGGAAAAGGAGGTATGACCATGTGTGGTGGGGGTGTCTATGAGCTCCCATTGTCTCTGGGGTGATGACCACCATTATCACCCTGCTTGTTGTCTGCCCCACGTGACTCACAGTTTGCTTTTTCCTCTGCTGGGTAGAGGGAGTTCCACACTAGTTTTTCTGGTGTGAAGGACAGACCCTAGGGTGACCCCAATAATTCCACTGTGCACATCTTTTTGTAGTCCCCTTTTGCTGGGGTGATCCCTATAAATTGCTTCAAATCAACAGAATGTAGCAAAGGTGATGGAATGTCACATCCATGGCTAAGTTACATTATATGGCAAAGGTGAAAGGATTTTACAGATATAATCAAAGTCTCAAATCAGTTGATTTTGAGAAAATCAAAAGGAAGATTATCCAGGGTAGGCATGATTTAATCAGGTGAAGATCCTTAAAAGGACCAGCTCTCCAGAGGTCAGGGATCCAAGCAGTAGAAACTCTCCTTGTGGATTTGATGAAGTAAGCAGCTATGTTGAGAATGCCCAGGTGGCACGGAACTGTGGGTGGTCTCTGGGCCTTAAGGTGGCCTCAACCGGACAGCCAATAAAAAATTTAGGGCTCTCTATTCTGTGGCTATAATGACATGAATTCTGCCAACAATTTAAGTGAGGTTGGAAGCTGATTCTCTGAGCCTTCAAATGAGAATGCCGTCTGCCAACACCTTGATTGTAGCCTTGTGTGACCCTGAGCGGGGGACCCAGTTAAGCTATGTCTGGACTCCTGATCACAGAAGCTGTGCCATAAAAAAACATGTGTTGCTTTGAGCCGCTAAATTTGTGGTAATTTGTTATGCAGTGATAGAAAACTAATACACCTGGAAGGATTTACCCTCCCACCAGCAGTTTCATGCCTCTGAAGGTAGCTTCTCCTTCCCTAGGACCTAACCTTCTTTGCTCTGGGCCTTGCTTTAGACCACTTTACCCCTGACATGGTGGCCCTTCTGCCAGTCTCCTTGGCTGGTCTTTCAGTTACTTCTGGGTCTCATCTGTGCCAGAGGCAAAGCAGGGAGAGCTGCTCAGAAAAGCTAAACGTCAGCGACTGTTTTTATCTGACCAAACCGCACTGCAAAGTGATGTGGCAACTCACCAGGTTGGTTTCAGAGCTGCACAGGGATGAACTTCTTCAGGAGTCCTGAACAGAAAATGGGGTAAACTTTTTTCTTCTGCATTCCGTGCTATCCTTTCTTACTCGTCTAATGCATAGAAATCGGGGCAGCTGCTTCTTGTTGTCTTGCTCCCTCTTTTCTTCTTCCGCAATCTCCTTGGGGAGCTGATGGTGAAACTCCCCTCCAGCACCCCCAGCATTACATTCTCTTCCTTTGATAGAACAGTGAGCTACAAGCCTTCATTATTACAGAAAGTTGTATTTTCTACCCTATGGGAAAATGCTGTGAGTTAGCCAACTCCAGGCTATATTGGAAACTCCAGGTTTGGTTGCTGATTTTTAAAGGAAAGAAAAAAGAATTTATGAACTCTTCATTCATTCATTCATTCATTCATTCACTAAATATTTGCTGGATGTCTGATATGTACCAGGCTCTCTTCAGAGGGAATGCAGCAGTGGACAAAACACAGAAAATACTTTCAGGGATCAGAATGAAAGCCTGATGTTCAAGGTTATTTCTTGTGGCATAATTTTATTTTGCATATTAGAAGCTGGATATTACTTCATTCTTTCTGTTTGCATTCTTTCAGTGAAAAAAATCCTTCTTTGTCCCCAAATGCCCACTAAGGTGATGGCTATGTACTCAAAAAGGCAGAAGAAAACCATATTGATAATTTTCAAAATATTACCATAATTGAAAATGTTTAAAAATGAATATTTTTTTTTTCTGGATTTGGTGTTAGAAAGTGTTTTTTCTTTTTTTTTCTGTAATTCTTCTTCTTTTTTTTTTTTTCACTTTGCAGGTTTTTTCTGGTAATTTTTCAAACAAGACAATGTATTGGGAGACATAATAAAATGTTTAGAACTTGGATAATAAAATGAGTGATGTGTTTCCGGAAAATTGCACTATGCCATTGAGTGTTTGCTCAAAGTTTCAGCTGATTGAGAGCATTGATCCTAAGTAACTATCAGCTGACATTTGCTGGTATAGCTTATAGTTGTATTGGGGATCATGTACATGTATGCTGCAAAAATACTCAATAGAGGTCAATTGGTGCTGTTGACAAGCGTTTTTTTTTTTTAATTAATTTTATTAAAAAATTTCACCTAAGGTCATTATTTTGGAAGGAGTAAGGCCAATTTCCATTTCATTATTAACATAGGAGTTATGTGGAAATTGAGATAGTTGGTACAATATTTTTAATCCATTCCAGTGATGTCTTTATGGACTGAATTTTTGTTTGCTCCCCAAATTCATGTGTTGAAACTCTAATTGTTAATGTGATAGTATTTGGAGATAGATTTTTGGGAGGTAATGAGGTGATGAGGGTGGAGCCCCC
Source organism: Neomonachus schauinslandi (assembly GCF_002201575.2). NCBI lineage: Eukaryota > Metazoa > Chordata > Mammalia > Carnivora > Phocidae > Neomonachus > Neomonachus schauinslandi. Next base: position 48,451,278 of record NC_058411.1, read on the forward strand.
CTCATGGGATTAGTGTACTCATAAGAAGAGACACTAGAGAGCTTGTTCTGACACTCTGTCTGCCAAATGAGGACACAGCAGGATGGTCGGCAGCCAGTTGCAAACCAGGAAGGGAGCTCTAGTCAGAACCTCACCATGCTGGCACCTGATCTTGGGCTTCCCAGTCTCTAGAACTAGGAGAAATACATTTTTTGTTGTTTAAGCTCCCAATCTGTGGTAACTTATTGTAGTAGCCTGAGTTGACTGAGGCATACTCCTCAAAGATGGGCGCTAACTCAGCCATTCTTGAACTTTCCTTCGTGTGCATCGTGTGGTGAGGTGCCATCAGAGAAGCTTGTGAGAGAGCTGTGGGTAGAGGTGTTTGGGAGCCCCTGTGGTGATTCCATTGCTGTATTTCCTCTAGTTAGGGGTTAAACTAAGCCATGACATGGTGTCCCTATGTGTTTATGGTTTTATTCCTAGCATCTACTGGATACTGTGATATTTTAAGCCAAATAATAGCCTTTCTAACTAGTCTAGTACAACAGGTTAGAAGATTAAGATATACTTAGTAAGAAAAAGAGATGCCAAAAGAAGAAATTGATGAAGATTCTAGGAAACGAACGTCCTTTCTTTAAACCACAAGATGTATACCGAGTACTTTTTTTTGTAAAGACATTAGTATGGCAGATTCAGGCCAGAGTAACAAGAGAGGAAGGAAAGAGGGAAGGAAAGAAGGAAGGAGGAAGCAAAGCACAACCCAGTGCCACTCAGAAAATTTGGAACACTCTAATTCAATTATATTGTCCGCCCTTGGTAGAAAGTTCCAATTTTCATATTCCTCACTGGCACGGCAACTATGAACAGAAGGTAACCAAGAAGGCTTATGTGATATGCCAATGTGTATTTCCATCTGGAATAATATGGCAGATAAAAAAGAGACCTAGTTGGTTTTCTAAATATATTATATCAGTATCCCACCACTTGGGTGCTATTAAATAGAAATAAACATCTAGGGCACAGATGGAATGGGGAAAAAAATAACTGAATAAATAAAACATAGGCAAGAGGGTTTGGTCTTTTAGGTCTTTATTTTTTTTTTAACTAAATTTTCAATTGTAACCCAATATTCAAAATCTGTAATTGCAAATAACTAGTCTCTTCCCAATCTGAATCTTCTCTAAGCTCATAGTTTACCAACTACAAGAGTTGTTAGAAGTCCAAACGGTGGTAAGTATGAGAAATAGGTAATAACACCTCAAAGTTATGTGATATAAAGTTCCTTTGTGTTATTTGGTGTCTAGGGAGGTTCATCTGTAGTTTTTATTGTCCATTGTCTAGAGAGGTGTTGGAATCCTGCCTGGGTAGGGGAAACTTTGAGGATCTAGCAATGAGAAGGTGGATCCTGGGCCAAGTTGGATAAACTGATAGTGAGACAATGAGAGCCAAGATGGCTTCTACCAGCAGAAAGAATGGGTTTCCCTATTCCTGATTGTGGGGAGGGTTTGGTTGTTGGTACAGCTCAGGTGGAGAGCAGACTCTACTTCCAATACAGCCTGTGGTTTTCCAGAAAGGGAGGAGTTACAGGCCAAGTTTTCATGGAAGAGAGCCAGCAACAGAAGAAAGAAGAAATGGCGGTTTGAGGAAGAGCCGAGAGAGAATTTCTGGCTATTTTTTAAGACTTGGCATATGCAGTAGAGTCCTGGCAAAGCTGGGAGAAAGAACACAGAAGCATATCTTGCAAAAATGTTAGGGGAAAAAAAAGCATGTGGTCAAGGACAAAGCTAATGGTTTTTGCAGATTGAGGTCACTTGAATTCTCAAGGCTGAGAAGCAGTGTATGCACTAAATGTATGACATGTTGATATAGAGCATTTTCATTATGTAAGTACTCATAATCCTCTAATTCCTTGGCCTATTTTATTATATCTTTTAAATGTGGCATTTATCACCACCATATTATGCAGCTATCTGCTTCCTGTTGGTCTCCTTCTACAAATGATTTAGCTTTACTGACACTTGGCATGTACAGTACATGTATAAAACATGTACAAAAGGGGCAGGGACGTTCTTGGTTTCGTTTATTTATATGTGTAGGATGGCACCTACACAAGTAGATACTGAAATAAATGCATTTTTAATCAACCAACCAATCAATCAATCAATCAATCAATTAATTTAAGAGAGAGCAAGAGAGCACAAGCTGTGGGGGGAGTGGCAGAGGCAGAGGGAGAAGCAGACTCCCCGCTGAGCAGGGAGCAGACTTGGGGCTCAATCCCGGGACCCCGGGATCATGACCTGAGCTGAAGGCAGATGCTTAACCAACTGAACCACCCAGGCGCCGCTGAAATAAATGCATTTATGCATAATTGTGGTTAATGCTGGCCCTGGAAGTCCAAAATTTGCAAGAGTCTGGGAAGGACTGGGGGTGGGGCAGAAAAAATGTGAGTGTTAGGGGTGTGGTTTAAAAAGATGCCCACAGATGATTTGATATTCCTCCCTCCAGAATGTGGAGCCTAATTCTCCTCCCTGGAGTGTGGGCCGCACTTAGTGACTCACTTCTAACAAACTGACAAGGCAGCACGGTTGGGTGTAACTTCTGAGGCTAGGCCATAAAAGCCATCGTGGCTTTTTCCTTGTTCTTTCTCTGGTTCACTCACGCCCTGTTTGCTCATCCTGGGGACAGCCACCTGCCAGGTCCTGAATGCAGTCAAGCAGCTCTGTGGAGACGCCGCGGTCGGCGAGAGCTCAGGCCCCTACCAGCAAGCACACAAGCGAGCTGAGCAGCCAGTCCTCCAGCTCCGCTCATGCCTTCTGCCGACCTCAGCCCTCGCTAGTGTCTTATTTTTTTGCAGCTTTGTGAAAGACCCCGAGTCAGAGCCACCCAGCTAAGGTGCTTCTGAATTCCTGGTCCACAAACCTGAGATAATAAATGTTTGTTGCTTTCAGTCGCTATGTTTGGGGGGTAATTTGCTATGCAGCAACAGGTAGCTACATCAGGAGGAATCTGCCACTCAGAAATAGTTCATAAAACTGTTCCCTGGGAGATTAAAGAAATATTACATGACTGGAAATGTATACATCTATTCCTACATATTTTTGTTTCTGTTTCCCTTTGGTCTCTCTTTTTTTTTTTTTTTTGAGAAGACCGTATTTTCACATTTTTACAACATCTTGCGATGCCTACTATCCTGCACATTATCAATGGCTAATAAATGATGATGACAAGTTTTACATTTTTATGATAAAGTTCTCCAATAGGATAGAGGGCAGTTTCTACATCAAGATGTCCTTCCCTTTTTCTATTCAGTTCCATTTGTATGGATCTCTATTTGTCATATCTGGGGAATGAAGAAACATGGCCGTGTGTGTGTGTGTGTGAGAGAGAGAGAGACAGAAAACAACCTCTAACAATCATGTTGTAGCTTCTTTTAAAACTCACAGAAGAGCTTGAAAACATGTACAAAAGCAGATTTAAACTGCTTCATGATCAATTAATATTTTTTCTTAAAAATTTGTTGAAAATGTGGTCTTTCCATAAAGGGGATTTAATGAACTCCTGGCTAGAAGTATTGGGTACAGAAATATATTTTCTTTTAACTCACAAATAAGACATTTCTAAATTTGAATAAGGAATATCAAATGATATTAAATCCAGATTTCTCTTGGAATCTTAAAGGAAAGGTGTAAATTTCTTTTTGAGAACTTGTTTTGCCATGATCTCTTTCCTAGCATTCAGAAATGGAAAATACCGATGAATTCATCTGTTTTAAACCTGGATGGTGATGTTGGCTTTGGGGTCAGGGTAGGGTCTCACCATTTATAAGTTATGTGACCTTGGGCAAATGATTTAGCTTTACTGACACTTGGCATTCCCAACTGTGGAAACTCTCCCATTCATCCACTCTAACATTACAGTGGACGAGGATGATAGTGATGAAGAATGCACTGTATCTGAAACCAATTCACACAGAGATGGGTTGTTAGCTTGGTACTTAAAATGACCTTCAAATTGGAAAAATGATTCTATTTCTAACTCCCCCTCCCTGCTGTGAGGTAAACTGTAGGGGCAAAAGAGCATGGTTTCGTTATAGGCTAATAATTCAATAATACAAACATAATATGGAGAGAGACTAAGTGGGCCAACACCACCTTTGCATTACTATGCTTGAGATGTCCTCGTTAGTGAGGAGATGAGGATTTCCCTGTCATCTGCAGGCTCATCCCTTTGACCAGTTGGTAATATGATGTGGACTCAGGAATGATGAAGTTGTCTTAGCCCTCAGTGGCTCTGGACCAGAGCATTTTGAAAATATAAAAAATAGCACTAACTAACATCTACTTGTTACTTAACTTTGTGCCAGGGAGCATTGTTTTGTTTTTGTTTTTTTTTTACATTGATCATGTAGCTTGATACCCTGCACCTCTGTACCCTCTGCTTTGTGGTCATCTTAAGAGAGAGGTGGTATCCGGAGCTACCATTGGTATAATGGTAATTACTGTGTGGTTCATCATTTTACCTCACTGATCCCAATTACCTCACTTTCCACTAATTGTTAGCATTCTAGAAACCCCCCTTTTCCTTTGAAAGGAATATTTCCATCATTTATTTTTTCTTCTGATTCCTTCTCCCCCCTCCCTGCAATAACTCACTATCAATGAAGAAAGTCATTTAATTCCGATGACTCTATCTCATACGTAGGCAGTCATTCATTCAATGTGCTTTGTTCTAGGCACTGGAGAGAGAGTAGTGAGTAAACAAACAAAAATCCCTGCGCTAGCTTACATTTTGGTGGGGGGAGATAGATAATAAGACAATAAAGTAAAATATAGCACAGCAGAGAGTACAAGTACTAAGGAGAAGAATAAAGCAGGGAACTAGGATAACAGAGGTGGGTGAAGAAGGACCTGCTGCTTTAGACAGATTGTCCAGGGAAGACCTTACTGACTCTTTTGAATTAATTGTGGAGGAGGTGAAGAACAGATTATTGCTATGACTTCTGTTGGGCACCATTAGCAGCCATTATTTTATCCATCTCATTCTGACTCAGTGTCTCATACTACAGAACTTTTCCAAATCCCTCTTTAAGCTCGTGCCAAGTCCTTACCTTTAAGAGTTCAAGATTTCTTAACCTGGCAGGTGTGAGAGCACAGAATTTATTCTGCTGATATTTTTTGAAAGCCAGTCAAACAGAATCATCAAATAATCCTGATCTCCTGGAGCTTATATTTTAGTGGCCTTATATCCTAGCATCATTATCTCTTCCTCACTTCTTTCTTCTTGAAAATGTCTTCATCTTTATCTATTCTTTCCCCCTGCTCTGATTTATTGAGGTATAATTGATAAATAAAATTGTAAGATGTTGAAAGTATACGATGTGATGATATGATATACATATACATTGTGAAAGTGTTACCCCATCAAGTTAATTAACACATCCATCACCTAACATTTTAATCTATTCTTTTACTACTACTTAAAAGAACTAAATCACCTTTTTCCATCCATCTGTGCTATTGATCCCAACTTCTGTCTTCCTCTGAAATTTAGTGCTGTCAATAATTGCCATTTTGTTTGTCAAAGCTTAGTTTCCTGCTTCACTAGTTACTCACTTTCCTCCTGCTTACAAATGTGTTGAGGACTCTCCTACTCCTAAAACACCTCTTGATTCTCCTTCCAATTATAAGTACTTACTGCTCACCTTCCTTTCATTGACAAGCATCTTGAAAGCTTTAACTGCATTGTTCCTATCTCTTTATCACAATGTTACCACAGTCTCAAATGGAAAAATCAAAACTCGTGGTTTATAACAAGACAGAATAAATTGAAATTGAGAAAATCCAGTGATTTTCTGGAGACTGTTCCAGAAAATCTAGAGTTTGGGTTTACTGCATGATTCCCATCTATGAACTAAGCCCGCCCACAATTTTATTGAAAATGCTTCCTTAATCGTCCTTGAGAGCCTTCTGGCATCAAATCCAAAATAATTTTCTTATCTCACTGCCCTTGAACTCTTTGCAGAAATATACAATTGTTGATGTTCTGTTTTGATATCCTTTCTTTTAGTATGTGGCAGAGAACTATCTCAATTATCCCTCTCTTCCTCTTCCTTGTGGCTTTTTCATCTTTCACTGACTTCTTCTACTCTTATCCCACAAGAGCGCACATTCTTTAATGTTCTATTCATGGGCCCTTTCTCCCTATCTATTTTCCTGCTTGGTGAAAAAATCTAACTTAATGTTTTTTAACTACTTGTTTGACACCCATATTTGCATCCATAGCTTCCCAATTTGTATCCAAAGCCCTGACTCTTCTCTAAACTCAGGCCAGCATTTCTTTCTTTCTTTCTTTTTTTTTTTTTTTAAGATTTTATTTATTTGACAGAGAGAGACACAGTGAGAGAGGGAATACAAGCAGGGGGAGTGGGAGAGGGAGAAGCAGGCTTCCGGCTGAGCAGGGAGCCAGATGCAGGGCTCGATCCCAGGACCCTGGGACCATGACCTGAGCCGAAGGCAGACGCTTAATGATTGAGCCACCCAGGCGCCCCTTTTCTTTCTTTCTTTCTTTCTTTTTTTTTTGTTAAAGATTTTACTTATTTATTTGACAGAGAGCGAGCAAGCAAGAGAGAGAGAGCACAAGGAGGGGGAGTGCAAAAGGGAGAAGAAGACTCCCCGCTGAGCAGGGAGCCTGATGCGGGGCTCAATCCCAGGACACTGGGATCATGACCTGAACTGAAGACAGAAGCTCAACCAACTGAGCCACCCTGGCACCCTGGGGCCAACATTTCTAATTGAACGTTAGTAGAACTTAAGTATCTTCAACTTAACACATCTGAAGTTCAAGCCCTCTCCTTGGTTGTGTCCTCCATGAAATCAGCTCACCTTGGTTTCTGTTGATGATGCCACCCTTTTTCAGTCATCCAGGCTTGAATCTTCAGTGGAATTTTTGATTCTATCCTTTGTCTTTCTCTCCACAATCTATCCATTGCCCTGACCATCTTAATGCCCCTCCCTGTTCTTTCAGTATCTTGTTTGTTTTCTTCACAATTTGTAAATATCTTATTTATTTGCTTATTTACATACTTATGTATTCCCTTGCTGAAAAGTGAATTTTGTGATGAGGGACAATATCTACCTTACTCAACATCGTATCTCCAGCTCCTAGTGCAATGCCTGGCATTTAGTAGTTCTTAATGAATATCTATTGAGTGAATGAATGAATGGAATCTTGTTGATTATTTCTCTGGGATGTCTCCAGTTCCACCATTCTTTTGAGTTGCCAGCCCCATAACTTTAGTTCAGCTCTTGTTGGTGATTGCTGAGATTTTTGCAACAGCATCCTAAATGGTCTCTGTTCTTTTTCTTCTTCCTGAGCTATACCTGCTATGGATAACTACTAGAATTCCCCTCCTTTTAAAATTAAAAAAAATTATTTATTTATTTATTTATTTTTAAATATTTTATGTATTTAGGAGAAAGAAAGAGAGAGAGTTTGTGTGTGCACAAGTGGGGGGGGGGAGGGACAGAGGGAAGGGAGGAAGCAGACTCCCTGCGGGCAGGGAGCCCCATGTGGGACTCAATCCCAGGACTCTGGGATCATGACCCGAGCCAAAGGCAGACGCTTAACTGACTGAGCCACCCAGGCGCCCCTCCCCTTCTTCTTCTTCTTTTTTTTTTTTAAAGGAAAGCTCAAAAGACAGTCCTGTGGGGGGAAAATTAGTCCATCCCCCTTAGCTGAGCATTAAAGGTCTACTCCACTTGGCCCCAAATTACTTTTTCTATCACTGTCTCCATTAGTCTCTGCTCATACCTCTGTAGATCAAGAGCTTCATGCACGGGACCGGTTATGAAACTTGTAGCTACCCTTGATAAACAGTTGTTATTCCCGAGAAAGGGACTTTGACAAATATAGTCTGAAGGCTAACTGATCGTTATCAACTCCATAGTTATGAGGAATTAGTAATGTAAGTTAGAACTTCACCTTTATATTCAGATTCTTCTCCAGAATCTATCTTAATAAGAATGGGAAAGGGAGGTATTGGAGGAGTACATCTACTTACCTCCATGAGTAATGGGTGAGAGGAGGGATCTGTGTGTTTGGGGAGGTTGGTTGCTTCAAGTGACTCTGGGCTAAACTTAATGTGCACTTAGCTGATTCTTTTCCTTTCTAAAATTGTAAATGTGAAACCCCATTTAATTTTGTTTATAGTAAAGTCATCTGAATCTGGATGGAATTAATGATTTGGCATATTGCTGATCAAACAGAGAGGGTCCCAGTGGACAAAGAATAAACATTTGTTGAATGAATAGATAAGTTGCCTGCCTAGGCATGTTTGACAAAACAAGTGAAGAAAGATAATGTAACTGGTGAGTAATTAACTTGCAATTTTAGGAGGAGTGGATTAAAAACTTCCAAGTAATATGGGGACTTTATGACTGATAATTAGAGACTGAGTATTTACTGAATGAAGTAAATGTAGGGAAGGCCTGGTTGGGTAGCAAGACTTTGAAAGCATATAGTGCTGGTTGGAATTCTGATCTGCTATTTACTTTCTCTACGGTCTTGGATTTTTGTTTCTCAGCTTTCTCATCTGCAACACGGGGAATATCTATCCTGCAGGATTATTATAAGCTTGAGATGATAAAAGTAAAACATCCAATTTAGTGCCTAGCACTGTTCATGTCGCCTTGTCTCTGGTCAGAAAGTGATAACTATTATCTCTAGTATTTAGTGGATTCTAGAGAACAGTCCCCTGGAAATATTCAAGAATATAAATAATTTGTGATATGGGTAGTTTAGATTTCCTTACTTCCCTAGACATTGTGCAGTTAATTTAGGTACTCTTTTATGGTCCATCACAATTATGAAATAGCATTTTACATGAAATACACAAGCCAATTACAAATGGCATGCCGTAATTATTGTTTTGGTGACTTTTTAAAATTTGGAGACATGGAATTAAATTGTGAGTAAAAGTGTTGCCTGCTAATTTGCACATAACTGAGTGAAACAGCATTGTCATGATGGAAAGGATCAGCATACTATTTCTGTTCTCACAGAAAAACAGTGGGATGTGGATAAGAGGTGGCCGCCCAGATGACATCCTACGAGATGATTTTCAACAGCTCTGGTTCATTTGCAGAAAGCTCTGATATTAATGACTGATTTTCTTTATTTCTCTCTCCATCCTAGTAGATTGTTGGAAGTATTTGCTTTCCCTTCATTCCAAAGAGTAATTGCCTAGTAAAGCTAAGGAGTCTTGTGATATACAATTTGAGCTGTTTGGGAGACATTTTGAAATATCTTTATTGCGTGTTTATTACTAAAGCATCTAATGTGCTTTAAAGGTTAATAAATCACATTCACCGGAGAGTATGTACAGAGCCAGCATTCCCTCTACAAAGGCTCAAAATTTGCTTTACTTGTCTATATCAACCACTTTTCACTAAAAAGTTAATGGTATTTCATTGACTTCCCAGTAAAGGTACTCTCTATAGATCATGCCTATACCAACAATATAATTTTATATGTCTTACAGCTGAAACATATCAAGACTAACAGTTTTTTCTTTTACTGAAACATATTTGAAATCACAGAACATTTTAAAGATTCATGTACTATGAAGAATATTTAATGTTATGCAAGGAAACAGGTATTTCTGTAGCATTCAGGATGTGTGGAATGGTATCTACCTTTCTCTCCCAACACATATCTGTTCTTTTTGTACTATTGTTTGAGGTTTGTAAAACATGTGCTGATTTATGGTTATGATTTTGATGAAGAAATTATGTTTTAAAAATACGAATTCATAAACTAGGTACATTTTTTTTTTACCAAAGAATTCACCCTAAATTATATGAGGTGATTCTGGGAGTCATAAGTCATTGATTCTGGTCCTGCTTCTATTACATATTAGTTTGCCTTAATTAAAGAAAATTACCTAATTTATTTGTGTTTTAGTTTTCTAATCCATTCAATTGGGATAATGATAAATTTGCTTATTTACCTTATAAAGCTAGTATGAGGATCACATTAGAAATAATCTGGAAATGTTGTGTAAAATTTAGGTATAACTAAATTAATGGTGTCATTATTTGTCTTTAATTAAATTTCTCCCCAGCTTCATTGAGATATAATTGGCATTTAAGATTGTGTAAATTTAAGGTGTGCAATGTGATGATATATGTATATAGTGTAAAATGATTGCCACAGTAAGGCAAGTTAACACATCATCACTTCAGATAATTGTCTTTTGTTTTTGTTTTTGTTTTTGCGGTGAGAACAAAAATTTAAGATCTACTCTTGGGGCGCCTGGGTGGCTCAGTCGTTAAGCGTCTGCTGTCGGCTCAGGTCATGGTCCCAGAGTCCTGGGATCGAGCCCCGCATCGGGCTCCCTGCTCGGTGGGAAGCCTGCTTCTCCCTCTCCCACTCCCCCTACTTGTGTTCCCTCTCTCACTGTGTCTCTCTCTGTCAAATAAATAAAATCTTAAAAAAAAAAAGATCTACTCTTTTAGCAACTTTCAAGTACACAATACAGTATCGTTAACTATAGTCACCATGCTGCACATTAGGTCCCCAAACTTATTCATCTTATAACTGTAAGTTTGTACCCTTTGACTAACATTTCCCTATTTCCTCCACAGAACCGCCCCTGGCAACCACTCTCTTTAATATGAGTTTGGCTTTTTTAGATTCCACATATAAATGATCAAACACTAATTGTCTTTCTTTGTCTGATTTATTTCACTTAGCATAATGCCCTGAATAATACTCATATATATGTCTGTCTTTCTATCTATCTATCCATCTATCAATCTAAATATATATCTCATATATATGTCTCATTTATATATCTCACATATATCTATATCTATCTCATATTTTCTTTATCTATTCATCAGTTGATGGATACTTAGATTGTTTCCATGTTTGGGCTATTGTGAATAATGCTGCAGTGAGCATGGGAGTGCAGATATCTCTTGAGATAATGATTTCATTTCCTTTTTCCATTTTCTGGAAGTGGGATTGCTGGATCATATGTTAATTCTATTTTTAATTTTTTTTAGGGAAACTTCCATGCTGTTTTCCTTAGTGGCTGTACCAATTTACATTCCCACAACAGTGGAAAAGAGTTCCCTTATCTCCACATCCTCATGAGTACTTGTTATCTCTTGTTTTTGCTTTGTTTTATTTTTGTTTTTTTGATACTAACCATTCTGTTAGGTGTAAGGTAATATCTCATTGTGGTTTTGATTTGCATTTCCCTGATGAGTAGTGATGTTGAGCATCTTTTCATGCACCTGTTGGCCATCTGGATGTACTTTCTGGAAAAATGTCTATTCAGTTCCTCTGCCCATTCTTTAATTGAATTATTTATTATTATTATTATTATTATTATTATTGCTATTGAGTTGTAGGAGTTCCTTAAATATTTTGGAAATTAATCCTTTATCTGATAAGTGGTTTACAAATATTTTCTCTTCTGTAGGTTGACTTTTCATTTTGTTTATGGTTTCCTTTGCTGTGCAGAAGCTTTTCAGTTTGATGTAATCCCACTTGTTTATTTTTGCTTTTGTTTCTTGTGCTTTTTCTGTAATATCCAAAAAATTATTGCCAGAATCAATGCCAAGGAGATTTACCCCTGTGTTTTATTCTAGGAGTTTTATGTTTTCAGGTCTTATGTTTAAGTCTTTAATCCATTTGGAGTTAATTTTAATTAAAAGGGGTTCCATTTCATTCTTTTGCATGTGATTATCCAGTTTTTCCAGTACCATTTATTGAAGAGACTGTCCTTTCTCCATTGAGTATTCTTGGTGCCCTTGTCAAATGTTAGTTGGCTGTATATGCATGGATTTATGTCTGGGCTCTTCATTCTGTTCCATTTGTCTACATGTCTATTTTTATGCTAGTACCATACTGTTTTGATTACTATAGCTTTGTAGTGCAATTTGAAATCAGGAAGTATGATACTTCCAGCTTTGTTTCTACTCAAGATAGTTTTAGGTATTTAGGGTCTTTTGTGGTTCCATATGAGTTTTAGAATTGTTTTTCTATTTCTGTGAAAAATGTTATTGGAATTTTGATAGAAATTGCATTCAATCTGTACATGGCTTGGAGCAGTATGGACATTCTAACAAATCTAATTCTTCCAATCCATGAATGCAAATATTTTCCCATTTACTTGTATCTACTTCAATTTCTTTCATCAATGTCTTATAGTTTCCAGCGTACAGATATTTTACTTCCTTGTTTAAATATATTCCTAAATATTTTTGTTTTTCATATTGTTGTAAATGGAATTGTTTTATTTCTTTTTTTCAGGTACTTCATTGTTACTGTACAGAAATGCATCTGATTTTTTTTTAAGATTTTATTTATTTATTTATTTAACAGAGATAGAGTGAGAGCGTAAGTAGGCAGAGCGGCAGACAGAGGGAGAGGGAGAAGCAGGCTCTCCACCGAGCAGGGAGCCCGATGCGGGGCTTGATCCCAGGACTCTGGGATCATGACCTGAGCCGAAGGTAGCCGCTTAACCGACTGAGCCACCCAGACATCCCGCATCTGATTTTTGTATTTTGATTTTATGTCTTGCAACTTTACTGAATTATTTTTAACAGTTTTTTTGGGGGGTGAAATCTTTCGGATTTTCTAGATATAAGATCATATCATCCAGAAATAGAGATAATTTTACTTCTTCCTTTCCAATTTGGGCACCTCATTTCTTTTCCTTGACTAATTTCTCTGGCTAGGATTCCAGTACTATACTGAATAGGAGTGGTGAAAGTGAGTACATTTGCCTTGTTCCTTATCTTAGAGGAAAAACTTTCAACCTTTTACCATTGAGTATGTTAGCTGTGGGCTTGTTATGTATGGATTTTATTATGTTGAGGTGTGTTCCTTCTATGCCCAGTTTGTTGAGATATTCATTATGAAAGAATATTAATCAAATGTATTTTGTGTACCTATTGAGATGATTATCTGATTTTTATGTTTCATTTTATTAATGTGAGGTAATACATTTATTTATTTATGTATGTTGAACAAATCTTGCATCTCTGGGATAAATTCCATTTCACCATGGTGTGTAAACTTTTCATTGTGCTATTCAGTTTGCTGTTTTTTTTTTTTTTTTTTGAGGATTTTTGCATCTATATTCATCTGGGATATTGGCCTGTAGTTTTCTTTTCTTGTAGTGTCCTTATCTGGCTTTAGGGTAATGTTGGCCTTATAAAACAAATTTAGGGGTGTTCCCTCTCTTTTTATTTTTTGGAGTTTGAGAAAGATTGGTGTTAATTTTTCCTCAAACATTTGGTAGAATTCACCATTGAAACCATTTGTTGGCAAATTTTTGATTACTAAATCAATTCCCTTATTTTTTAATGGTTTTTACAAATTTTCTCTATCTTTATGATTCAGTCTTGGTAGGTTGTATGTTTCTAGGAATTTATCCATTTTTTCTAGGTTATCCAATTTACTGGTGCATAATCTGTCATAGCATGTTTTTAAGGTTGTACTTTTGTGGTATCAATTGTTTTTTTTTTTTTTTTTAAAGATTTTATTTATTTATTTGAGAGAGAGAGAGCATGAGAGGGGGGAGGGTCAGAGGGAGAAGCAGACTCCCTGCCGAGCAGAGAGCCCGATGCGGGACTCGATCCTGGGGCTCCAGGATCATGACCTGAGCCGAAGGCAGTCGCTTAACCAACTGAGCCACCCAGGCGCCCTTGTGGTATCAATTGTAACGTCTCATCTTTCATTAGTGATTTCACTTATTGGAGCCTTCTCTCTTTTCTTTGTTTCTCTAGCTAAAGGTTTGTTTTTCTTTTTGAAAAATCAGCCTAGTTTCATTGATGTTTTCTATTGTTTTTCAGGTCTCTATGTCATTTATTTCTGCTCTGATCTTTGTTCCTTCCTTCCTTCTGCTAACTTTGGCCTTAATTTGTTCCTCTTTTTGTAATACTTGAGGTGTATAATTAAATTGTTTATTTGAGGTTTTTCTTTTTTCTTTATTTAGGTGTTTATCACCATAAGCTTTCCTATTGGAACTGCTTTTGCAGCATCCCAGAAGTTTTAGTATGTTGTATTTTCATTTGTCTCAAGACACTTTCTAATTCCCTTTTAATTTCTTCTTTGACCCAATGGGGTTGTTCAGGAGTGTGTTGTTTAATTCCCACATTAGTTTTCCTTTTGTTACTGATTTCTTTCTTTTTTTTTTTAAGATTTTTAAATTTTATTTATTTATTTGAGAGAGAGAGCATGAGAGAGAGAGAGAGAGAGAAAACATGAGCAGGGGGGAGGGGCAGAAGGAAAGGGAGAAGCAGACTTCCCATTGAGCAGGGAGCCCAATGCGGAACTTGATTCCAGGACCCTGGGATCATGACCTGAGCTGAAGGCAGATGCTTAACCAACTGAGCCACCCAGGCACCATGATTTCTAGTATCATACCACTGTGGTCTGAAATTTGATTTTAATCTTAAATTTGCCAAGACTTGTTTTTGACCTAATATATGATCTATTCTGGAGAATGGTCTGTGTGCATTTGAGAAGTATGTGTATTCTGCTGCTGTTGGATGTGGAATGTTCTATTTGTCTGTTAGTTCCATTTGACTTTAGTGTTACTCCCTTATAGGGAGCATATAGGTGGGTCTTTTTTTTTTTTTAATTCAGCCACTCTATGCCTTCTGATTGGAGAATTTAATCCATTTACACTTAAAATAATTATTGATTGGCAAGGACTTACCAGTGCCATCTTATTAGTTGTTTTCTGACTGTATGTAGTTTACTTGTTCCTTTCTTCCTTTGTGAATTTATGATTTTCTGTAGTGGTATGCTTTGATTCTTTTTTCTTTATTCTTTGTGTATCTACTGTAGGTGTTTCCTTTGTAGTTACCATGATGCTTTCATAAAACATCTTTAGATTCAACAGCATATCTGAATTTGACTATATACTTATCTTTACCATTGTGTTTTATACTATTATGTTACTAATTAATGTCCTTTCATTTCAGCTTGAAGAACTCCTTTCAGCATTTCTTGTAAGGAAGATCTAGTAGTGATGAACTCTTTCAGCTTTCGTTTGTTTGGAAAAATCCTTATATCTCTTTCATTTCTGGGGGAAAACTTTCCTGGGTAAAGTGTTTTGGTAGGCAGTTTTTCTCTTTCAGTTCTTTGAATTTGTAATTCCGTTCTCTCCTAATTTGTAAGGTTGCTGCAGAGAAATCCACAGATAGCCTTATGGGGTTCCCTTGTCTGTGACCTTGTTTCTCTTGCTGCCTTTAAAATTCTCTCTTTGTCTTTGGTTTTAAACAGTTTTATTATAATGGGTCTTGGAGAAGATCATATAGTTTTTGGATCATATGGCCGTTATCCTTTCTCTTATTGATGTGATGTATTGTGTTGATTGATTTGCAATATTGAACCACCTTTTGCATCTTGGGAATAAATCCCACTTGATCATGGTGAATGATTTTTAAAATGTATTGTTGGATTTGGTTTGCTAGTATTTTGTTGAGGATTTTTGAATCTGTGTTCATCAGAGATATTGGCCTGTAGTTCTCTTTTTTTTGTGGTGTTTTTGTCTGGTTTTGGAATCAGGGGAATGCCGTCAGCCATTATACTTCTAGCTACGCTTTCTGCCCTTCTCCTTCCCCTGTCCTATTGGTACTCCAATAATGTATAGACTGTTTCTTTTAATGGAACACTATAGTTCACATAGGCTTTCTTCTTTCTTTCCTATTCTTTTTTCTTTTCCTCTATTTCAAAGGATCTGTCTTCCACTTCTCAGATTCTTCCTTCTGCTTGATTCAGCTCACACTAATGCTCTCTTTTGCATTATTCACTTAATTCATTGTATTCTTCAGCTTTAGAATTTCTATTTGCTTCTTTTTTTATGGCTTCTATCTCCCTGTTAAATTTCTCATCCTGTTTGTGTACTGTTTTCCTGATTTCATTGAATTGTCTTTCTGTGTTTTTTTCTAGCTCTCTGAGCTTTCTTAAAACAACTATTTTGAATTATTTTTTGGGTAAATTGCAGATCTCCATTTCTTTGGGCTCAGTTACTAAAAATTGTGATGTTCCTTTCGTGGTGTTACATTTCCTTGATCGGTCATGTTTCTTGAAAGTCTTGTGTTGCCGTCTTTGTATTTGAACAGTCTCTTCTTCCTGTCGTCACTGATTGGCTTCCATTAGCCCTGCTAGGGAATCTGAGTCTTTCTCAGACTTTTTCTGGGAATATAACTGCTCCACACTTCTTGTTCCTTCTTGTGGCAGAATTCTTCTTTTCCCCAAAGATTTTATTTATTTATTTATTTGAGAGAGAGAGAGAGAGAGAGAGAATGAGTGGGGTGGGGAGGGGCAAGGGAGAGAGAGAGAGAGAGAGAGAGAAGCAAACTCCCCACTGAGCAAGGAGCCCAATGTGGGGCTCAATCCCAGGACCCAGAGATCATGACCTGAGCTGAAGGCAGATGCTTAACCAACTGAGCCATCCAGGTGCCCCTTGTGGCAGAATTCTTAAGATTGTATATCTTCTCTTGATTCTAAAAGCCAGGCTGCATGCTGACAGCCTCCCTTTTGCTTTCCTTAGAGTGGTACTGGATGCTCAAGTTTGTGTGATTTTTCTCCAGGTCTGTAGGGTTAGGCTTTTTGCATATGTTTATTAGTTTTCTGTAAAAGTTTGCTCTCTCCACTATTGGGAGTGCACACAGGGAGCCAGCCACAAGGTTGGGTGTTGTATGGGCTTGGTGCATGGAGCCCTGGGGGTACCCGTGGGCCACACGGGGGAATCCGCAGGTGAAGCACTCAGTAGGATCTGTGCACATTTGATACATTCTGTTCTGACCCCTGGATGCTATTCTCCCAGCTTCTCCCTGCCCCCCAGTCTTGCAGTTCATACTCAGTATTCTAGATGGGGTGAGAAACAAGTGTGTCTATTGGACAGTGTGCTGCACAGCTGGGGAAGCTGAGTGCTCACTTACATGTTTTCACTTTCTGCTATGTGAGAAGTTATGGACGAAGAAGGTCCCTCTTAGCACTAAGCTGTGCTGCTTTGGGAGGTAGGTAATGCAGGTAAAGTGAAACTGTTCCTCTTATCCTCTTCAGTATTTCCAGTCTCAGATTTTTTGGAGCCAGTGGTGTGCTGGAACTTCTCTGCTGGACCCCTGGACTTCCACAAAGACTCTTGTCTGTGAGTGATCGTCTAAATCAGTGTTCTTTTGGGGGGAAGACAAGAGAAAACTTATTCTGCCACAACAATGACATCCTTTAAGTCTTAATTTAAATGCAATTTCTAGCTTTCTGTATATTAAATAATGAGGAATATTATAATATTATTAGTTAACAAAGCCATTTTAGTTCCAATTGAAAGTGACATGGGACTTTGACTCTAAACTCTAATTTAGTTTTTATTTCCATTAATAGTGAGCGATATGAAATTACATGAAATGACAGAGACTTGGATTTATTGGAATCAGATTTAGTTTTGCAAAATTGCATAGGGACTAAGGATACTCCTTTTGAGAGACCTTAGCCCCAACTAAGGTCAACTGTAAGAAGGTACCAGCTCCTAAGAAAAACTCACTATAATGCAAAGGCAGTTCTTGACTAGTGACTTGGGATCTTTTTTAGGTCCTCAGGGGTTAAGGAGCAGGAATGGTTTTAGGTATGATGAGGCTAAGAATGTGAAGCTTTTTTCTTACCAATCCATCTTACTATGAGCATGCCTTGAGAAAACTGGCTGTGCATATCTTCAAGGAAAGGTGATAACACCTAGAGAAGGAACAGTCTCCTTCTGCACTCTGGAGAAATTTGTTACCTGGGCAGAGTATGGACCAGCAGCAGGTTGTAATGACCAGGGCAAGAATCTTAGTTCTAGCTGCAACTCTTCAGCTTTCCAGGTTTTGTTAAGTGAAAATGCTAGAACAATTGGCATTAGCAGGGAGAAATGGAGGTATCCCTTCTGACTACCCAAATTTTGACTGTCTCTAACTTGTTTAGTGATAGCAACAGCATCTGACAGTGTGTTCTAGACCCATAGATACCTACTGCTTCTCAGAATGAAATGTGTATGTGAATCATCTGAGGATCTTGTTAAAGTGTAAGTTCTGATTCATTGGATATAGGTGAATCTTGAGATTCTACATTTCTCACAAGATCCAGGTTAATTTAATGCTGCTGGTCCAAGGACCACATTTTGTGTAGCAGAGTGTTTTAGGTAGATATATAGCCCTTAAGAAGATTCTATACCCTAATCCCTGGGACTATGAGTATGTTACCTTACACGGAAAAAGAGACTTTGCAGATGTAATTAAGTTTACTAATCCATTGATCTTAAAATAGGGAGATTATCCTGGATTATCTGTGTGGGTGCAGTATACTTACATGAACTCTTAAAAGCAGAAAGCAGAGAAGAGGAGGTCAGGGAGATTCCATATGTGAGAAAGACTTGGCATACTATTGCTGGCTTAAAGATGGAAAAGCCATGTGAAAAGTATAAGAAGGAACTGAATTCTGCCAACATCTTGAATGTGCTTGAAAGTGGATTCTTTCCCAGAGCATCTAGTGGGGAATGCAGCCCTGCCAACCTTTAATTTTAGTCTTGTGAGCCCTAAACAGAGAGTCCAGTTGAGCTATTCTGTGCCCAGAATTATAAGCCACAGAAACTACAAGGCAATAAATGGGTATTAGCTTAGCTGCTAAATTTGAGATAATTTGTTATGGCAGAAATAGAAAACTAATATGTAAGGTAATCTAGAGCATCTAACATCTAAGGGGAGCATGAAGTCAACTAGCGTTAGCAGGATGATTATGAGTTCTAGATCCAGGGAAGATGTGAGAACAGCCACAACTGGCCTTTGCATCAGATAGACTCCTAGGGTCCTCAGAATTATTAAGAAAGGCATGACTCTAGGAGACTAAAGTTGTTCTTACAACTAGAGTCATATTAAAATAGAATATTTAAAGATATAGAAGGATCTTTATATGTATGTATAACACACACACATACGTATATATATATATAAAGCTATCTATATAGATAGGTAGATAGATATATCAAATAATATCTATTGGGAGACAATTCTTCATGGGTCTCTTGTATTTCTGCATCCTCACAAACAATAGTATTGACAATCTTGCAGGATGCTTGTATAGTGAACAGACTTGGAATATGGAGATAGTGATGTCTTCCTCTGGAGCAGGGGGCAGGTTTATTTACTGTCCAGTATAATAAAGATAATATTTCCCTCTGGGGCAAAAGTAGGACACGTTTGCTTGCTTCCTATTATAAAATATTGGGTTTCCTTTAGCTTGGTGTTTCTTGGATGTGATGAAAACCCACCATGTGCACAGCATTCACCTGGACTGCTCAGGATCACCCCATGGGACTTGGGGGTGGGTAAAGGAAACATAAATGTGAAACTCATGTTTGTTGGGCAGTGAGTAATAACATCCCTTGTCTCCGACCTAGGAGTCTTTTCTCTTCTGTCACCAGTCATGAAGCTGTGGCAGGCTAATATGTTAATTTGCAAGTAGGTTAAAACCTCAGATTTTCACAGTTCTTAACCATATGAGTAAATCTCTGTGTGTATGTGTATATGTGTGTGTGCGTATTCATGTAGGTTTCAAATTTCAAATGTTTTTATCTGTTGACAATGAAATAAATTGAAGAAGATTTACCTGTTATGGAGTGATCTGAAGTTTCTCAATACCTTGAATTCAATAGGTTTTTTGGCTCTAGTGCTCTCTTCTTAAGCCATGAAATTTATATTGAATCTCCTGCCATTTAAGAAATTTTACATTCAATCAGCAAGAAGTCCAAAAGTTTTACTGAAATAAGCAGCTATGCTTAACTTTTTTGATATTATTTTATTACCATGGTCAACACTGTTAAGTAACACATATCCTTCCCCAATATTATTTTATATAATATGGAATTTTGGTTTTCTTACATCCAACCCAGAGTGTCTTTTTGTTGTTGGAAATACTGCTTCATTTAAGAAATAATGGTAGGAATGATGATGAACTAGGTTCTTGATCAAAAAATTTTCTTAAATGACATATTCTAAATTTTGGGACTTGAAATGAGCCTTTGGCAAATATTGTAAGAGGTAATTATTATCCTCAACAATTCTAGGAAGATTTAATTTTGTAGGAGGCTCTCATTAGAAAAGTATCTCACTGGAAAAAATACCAAATTTAACACATATTCATTGTTTTTCTGAGGCAGACTGGAAAATGCTATGTTATCCTTTTTCTGTTTTCATCTTTTAGACCCATAAGGAAGAATATAGATGTGAGTGTGCCCCAAACAAAACTCGAGTTTCATTTTTCAAAAAAAATGTGTTACTCGAGGGCCTGGGAAGGCTCAGGCATTCAAAGTTTAGCTTGTTGGGTATCAGATATCACTTGATATTCTTCTATATCAAGGGGTGTCTTTTTCTTCAATGTGTCTGTTGAATATTTATTGCGTCTACCAAGACAGATTAAATATTTGTATGCAGAACCGTTCCAATTTTGTAAAAAGACTATAAAAGATTATATGTGTATTGTTTTTTGTTTTTAACCACCACCATTTCTCCATCTGCTTTCATAGGTTTCTGCCAAGAGGAAGAACATGAAATATGATCTGGGCTCAATCCTACCATTTTTTGAAATTCTGTGGAATTTCAACAAGCAATTGTATAATAAGGCATTGCTCCTGTTTACTGAGTGGGAACACTGCCTGGCAGACCTGGTTAAAATTAGGGGTGGAAGGGGTGAAGAAGATGATAAAGGAAAGTAATTCCATCTAAAAAAGATCTGTCTTTGTTGTAGAGGCCTGGCTGGCCCGATTAATCAGTTTCTTTTTATTTTAAATTTTCACAGTTAAAAATTAATTCATTCGCTGTTTGCTTTTTCTCAGCACCTTCTATGTACAAAAAACTTTTAGCTAAGCAATGCATTTCTTTTCTTATAAAAACAGCAAGTCTTGCCAAGTGCTGTCTTTATGCAACAAAGAAAATAAAAATCCATGCTTTCTTTGCTTGCAGTGGTGCAGATTTGTTTTCAGTGTTTGGAGTCCAACCTTTGAATAAGATATTTTTTTCTTTTCCAACAGATCATTGTCAATGTGTGGTTTGTTTTGGCTATTATATAATATCTTCCTAGAGAACTCTTCATTCATTCTTTCCAGATTAGTAAAGATCAATTTAGGAGACTAATAAAAAGTCATCAAAATGATCTGAAAGGGGAAAAAAAGCAGCTCTCAGGAGAAGGGTAGTTCTTGTTTGAATAGAATATTAGAACCATTAACTTCCTCTTCAATGATTCTGTCTCCCTGCTCTGATTCTCACTGGGTTAATAAAGTGCCACAATTTGAGACTGGACATTTTTTCAGCTGGTAATGTGACACCACTTGAATATTATGAATCCTGTTTCTCTTTTTGTTTGTTGTGATATTTATGCTTGATCTGTTTTTTCTAAACTATTTCTTAATGTTGGAAGTATAAATTCACACATTACTGAAAATGTAGCAGTGATGTTGCTATTTGACACCCACAAGAATCTGACAGGGATGCTTTTATTCTGTGAATTATAAAGATTGTTTTATATTTATAGAAATGATAAGTCTTCAAAATCATGAAAATGAGCCTTGAACAATCTGAGGCATGGAGTTTTGTGCCTTTGTTGGTCTCTGGTGTCTCTTACTGGCTTCACTCAATGTAGGCCAGGCCATCTTATTTGTACTGTTGTTTCTACACATAATGTAATCTGTAAATATCAGTAAAAGGAACGTTTTTTTTTCATATGGAAAAGAATGTTTTTTTATGATAGTTTATAGAAAGATAGTTGATTAAAAGTCCAAAGTGCTTCTGCTTTTTAAAATAATAGAATGAGAGTTGATAATGTCTATAGTCTCCCCTTTAAGGGAAAGTAATATTTCTATTCCAAGAGTTGCTCCATGAATAATTTTCCATGTCTCTCTCCTACCCCCCATCCCCAGGATATTTTCTTTATTTTCTTAGTTTGAGGAGATTATCTTTAGCAGTTTCTTTGATTAAAGTGGGGACTATTCTAGGTAGCCTTCAAAATGCTATGTAAATTTTCAACTCAGCACCTGGCTCGTGTGTTTCCTTTTCTTGTGATGTAATCCCAAACTTAACTGTACCAGACAGCACACTCAGAGCAGGTGACAGGTCTTCTGGACTTTCTACATCTTGTCTGATTTAGCCTACATTGAAGTACTCCTTCCCCTTTTGTAAACCCTTATCTGCCTTGAAAGAAGCCCTTCACTGGCTCTTACTATTTCTCTAGTTCTTTCTTGTTTATGTGTTTGGATTTTCTGACTTCTCTGTAGACTCTGTGGGAGTAGGAACCATGTTTTAATAGTTCCTGTAAATTTGTGATTCTGGGACAGAGTAGATACTCAGGAAATGATCTTTATCCCAAGGACTAGCCTGTTCTTGCCCCTGTATGAGCAGTGGTATTAGGTTCCTTACACCTTTGGCTTCTGTCTTAGCTCGGCTGCTGCAACAAAAACACCATAGACTGAAAACAAAAATATTACAGACTGGGTGGCTTATTAAGAACAGAAATTTATTTCTCACAGGTCTGGGGGTTGGGAAATCTAAGATCAAAGTGCTGGCGGATTGGGTGTCTGGGGAGGACCTGCTTCCAGCTTCACCAACAGCAATCTTTTCACTTTGTCCTCACATGGTGGATGGGGCGAGGATCTCTCTGAAGTCTCTTTTTTTGAGGGCATTAATCCCATTCATTAGGGCTCCCTTATGATCTAATTATCTCCCAAAGACCCCATCTTCAAATATCATTATACTGGAGATTAGGTTTTGACATATGAATTTTAGGGAACACAAACATTCAGTCTGTGGCAGCTTCCTTTCTGGGAAGGCCCAGAGCCTGTATGCACAAGGAACTTAAAATTGCATAAGTGAATGAGATAATGGATGGGATGCGATCCTTCTTTGTTTGTTTGTTTATTGGGTTAGGTGAGACGGTCTCTTAGGGAAGGCCAAAAGCTGTAGAAATGGCGTAAGTCCTGTCTGAAATGGAGTGGGCCTTGTGCGTGAACAGGTCAAGTATGGTGGGAGACAGCTGTGTAGGACACTGGTAACTAGGGGAAAAGGAGGATGGTAGTAAATTTCTGCTTACAGGGACAAGATGACTTGCTCAGACCCATACTGTGTGGGAAAGGGAAGCACCGATTGAGAATCTTGGCTTTCTCATCCCATACCTGAAACTGGACCATGGGTGGTGGTGTTTTTTTTTTTTTTTAAAGATTTTATTTATTTATTTGAGACAGAGAGAATGAGAGACAGAGAGCATGAGAGGGAGGAGGGTCAGAGGGAGAAGCAGACCCCCCGCTGAGCAGGGAGCCCGATGCGGGACTCGATCCTGGGACTCCAGGATCATGACCTGAACCGAAGGCAGTCGCTTAACCAACTGAGCCACCCAGGTGCCCCTGGACCTTGTTTTTAAAATTAGGTTTTAAGAGTCTGACCCATTTGGGTAAAAACAAACCTTTGTAAGCATTGCTGGAGAAAATGACGGGGGATAGAACCTAAAGCTGCTCACCCAGTGGTTTCAGCCAAGGGCAATGCTGCTTTGATGGGTTGTGTCTAAGGGAGAACAGCTCTCTCTGAAATGTGGTGTCGAGGAGCACTTCTATGTGAGTTTTCATTTATGTTCCAGGCCAGGTGAGTGTGTTGCCTACTTGGAGCACATTTTTCTGCAAGGCAGTCTTTGCCATCAAAATCTGTCAACATTAAAGTCTTTTCTTAACTCCAAAAGTGGGGTGGTGATTGTCGGTGGTCATTATTGTCTGAGGCAGGTGTCTGTGTAAAGGCTTTCCAATATTCCTTCATTTGTGCAGCGTTTTGGTTGTCATCTTGTCACCACTGACTTCAATAGGGATGGGATTTTCTGTAAAGTTCAGTGTAATTTGCTTGTGAAAAATACATTTAAGAGAATATAACTGAGGTACTGTGACCTAGACATCAAGGTACAGGAACTCTGGCTTTGACTTGGCCTAACAGAGATTTGTTATGGGCTGTGTTAGCAGAACTTGAATTGGTTGGAAATATACTTTTTTTTTCTTTCTGGTGGAAGGAAGCACCTGAAAATACTCAGATGCTTTCCTGACTTGGGAAAGAATCTGATGACCTCAGAAATTCACAAGAGCTAATAGCTATTTGAGTTACTATTAAAATTATGGGGGAGAGATTTTGGAGAAAGATAATATAGGGGACTACATAAATATAACGCCTTAAAATAAAATTAAGTCCATAACCTCATGAAAGGATACATTTTTCTTTTTCATGTCTGTATATTAATCTTTTACTAAATTAATATCTGTGTATTACTCCCTTGCTTTTTTTCTTACTTAGAGGAAAAAAAAATCTTTCCTCCTTTTCAAGGATAGTTCCTCTATTTTTGCCAATGATCTCATTTATTTGGACTACTTTCAGGCTAGTAAAATAAATTCCTCTCCCCTGTTACATTTGCATATTTAATCCCTCTTTCTTTAGTGGCTCCTTTGCCATTTATCTACAATAAATTAAGATTTTCTCATCATCCTGGAATCCCCTTCTTTTAACCTTGCTTTCCTTTTGGTTCTATTTTTATTTTTACTATCAATGGTATTCTATTTGCCTTAATGAGTTAAGCACTGTCTTAGGTACTGGGGATGAAGAAAGGAATTAACACAGTGTCTGTTTTCAAGCACCTGATGGTCTAGTGGAAGGTGCAGAGAGGCAACAAACATGGTAGATTGTGATAAATAGAAAGACATGTTATGTAAAGGAGACTGGAAGGACACAGAATGTGGAGACACGTGACCCCATTTTAACGACCGGGAAAGTTTCTCAAAGCAGGTACTGTTTTAGTGGACTCATAAAGGGCGAATAGGGAAGGTAGAAAGCCCTGACTAGACAGAGGCATAGAACCATGAAAAATAAATATTTGGTTTGGCTGAAGAGTAGCAACCTTGGAAGGCATGCTCACAGACAGTGATTCTGCTGAACAAAATAGAAAATAAGGAAGGAAGTACCAGAAGACTGGGATGACAAAAGATTTGACTTCAGTTTTGGCTGTATCGAGTTTGAGTGGAGAAGCATGGCACAGTGGGAGGTAGGGCGCTGTTTGTGAATGGCTCTGTATGCCATACAAAGGAGTATTCGTTTCCTATTGCTTTTGTAATAAATTACCACAGACTTAGTTAGTTTAAAACAACACAGATTTATTATTCTATATTCAAATATCCAAGATGGGTTTTACGGGGCTAAAATTAAAGTATTGGTAAAATTATGTTCCTTCTGGAGGCTCTGGAGGAGAACCCATTCTTTGCCTTCTTCAGCTTCTAGAGGCTCACTGCATTCCTTGGCTTGTGGCTGCATCCCTAGTTCTGGGGATCAGGACAGGGACATCTTTGGAGGGCCACTATTTTGCTTACTACATAAGGTGTTTGAACTCATCCTGAAGGCAAGGAGAAGTTATTGCTACATATTTAGCCAAGGAATATGGTGGTGCTTTAGAGATTTATGCTTTAGAATTATTCAAAATGTAGATATTTGAGTCAGGGTGAAAAAACTAGAGGGATATTGCAATTGTCCAAGCAAGAATTATGGGATCCTGAAACATGGCAGTGGCAATGTGGTTGGAAGGGGAGAGGGCAGATTTAGCAAGAAAATGGATGTGGGACTGATCGGGGTGTTTAGGATAAGTCATCCTGGATGACTTTCAAGCTTCACACTTAGGGAGCCTAGGCAGATGATATTTCTGTTAGCCAAGATAGCCAGTAAGGAATGAGGTGCCAGGAGAGTTGGTGTGACAAAAGATTTAACTTCAGTTTTGGTTGTGTTTCTTTTCTTTACCTTAAGTTAGTGGCTAGGATTTTTATCACAAAGTTTTATGACCACTCCACACAACTTCATGATCCTGTTAGTGTCAGAAAGATGCTATGAAAGACAAACTGGAAGTTCCCCAAGGATTACTCACTCTCCCTGAGTTTATTTTCTCAGTGAATAACATCATCCTCTATGCCTTTTATTTGACCTCAGGGTTTCAGGGTCATCTTTGGTCTCACTTTCCTTCCCTTTGTTCATCTGGCCACCAAGATTTGTCAGTTCCCTTTCTGAAATGACTCATAAGTACCTCTTATTTCTCCAAAACTCCCGAAATAACCCTTTTAATAAGTCTGCCTGTGTCCAGCCTATCTCCAGCCCTAGTTTATTTTGAACACTGTCACTAAGCAAGCTTTCTGAAACACACAACTGATCATACCCCGTATAAACTCTCAGTAACTGTCCACTGCCCATAAAATAAAGCTCCAAACTACTGACATCCAAGGCGGGGTCTGCTCTCCTCCAGACACTTGCCACTGGGGACCTTCCACCCTATGCTTTGTGATTTTTCTCCTTCTGTTCTGATTGGAAGAGTCTTTCTTCATCTGTTTTCCTGGCCTCTGCATTGGCTTGGTGAACACGGACTAATTTTCAAAGGTCCAGCTCAAAGGGCATTTCCTTTGTGTGTCTTTTACTCTCATTACTCACCATATTAATTCTCTCTACTTGAGTTCTTTAGGTGACTCTGTCCCCACTCCTTGCCCCCCTCTACACTCTCACCTCTGTATCCTTAGCACATAACTGGTGCTTAATAATGATTGAGTGGATTGAGTGGCCTGGTGGAAAATCTAGTTAGAGTCTAGTTTCAGTCTCTTCCTTGATTAACTATGGGTTTTTGGGCTTCTTTTCTTTGCCTCTAAAAGGGGGGTGGAAATTCAAGTACAGGTATATCAGATCAATCCATGATATCCTGAGACCTCTACTGTGAGCGTTCTTAATTTATATCATGAGGTTTTAAGATGAAGAATGCGAACCTGGCTTGAGTTTCAGAAGCAGTCATTCTTGTTATTTTCTTCCAGGCATGCTTGGTCAAATAATTCCCCAGGAATCTTTATTCTGGCCTTCTACAGTTTTCCAGTTTCTCAGGAGATTTACTCATGTTTTCCAGGTCTCACTTACACTGTTGACCAGGGTTAAAAGCAGGTGGGGCTGCAAGTAATCCCTCTTAGTCACACCCGGTTTCAGCTTGGAAACATGAAAGCTAACGTGTCCCAGACTTTGAGAGGCCATGGTTATCCAGCTTTTTTTCTTTTTTCTTTTCTTTTCTTTTCTTTCTCCTTCCCTTCCCTTCCCTTCCCTTCCCTTTTTAACCCTTGTTTCTCAAATCCCCCCTAACTTGTAAAGGCTGAACTTTCAATTGGGTTGTGAGGATATACTCAGAGGGCTGCAGAACAATTTTGCTTTTATCTTCCCAAGATTTCAGAAAACCCATGTTTATGTTTTATGAAAAGGCCAGGAATGGATACTACCTCCTGGAGAGGTATAGTCAGAGTGGTGTATTATTTTTGCTAGGGCTGTCATAGCAACGTATCACAAACTGGGGTGGCTTAAGCAACACACGTTTATTATTGTCTTACAGTTCCGGAGGCTAGAAGTCTGAGATCAAGGTGTCAGTAGGGTTGGTTCCTTCTGAGGGATGAGAGGGGGAATCTGGTCATGCCTCTCTTCTCAATTCTGGTGGTTTCCTGGCAATCTTTGGAGTTGCTTGGCTTATAGATGCATCATTGCAATCTGTGCATTCATCTTTGTGTGTGTTCTCCCTTACGTGTATCCATCTTTGTGTCAAAATTTCCCCTTTTTATGAGGACGTCAGTCCTATTGGATTAAGGTCCACCAAAATGACCTCATTGCAGAATAATTACCTCTTGAAAGACCCTATTTCTAAATAAGGTACTGGTGGTGAGGTCTTCAACATATCATTTTGGGGGGACCCCATTCAACCCATAACAAGTGGTACATGCTATAATGCATGTTGGCTGCAGCCTTGGAGTAAGGTTTTGGAGGCTCCCGGTTGAGCGATGTCAGGGCTTAGCCTTTTAGTGCTGATGGGGTTGTTTGGGAACCCCTTGGTGAAGTGGCCTGGGAACATACATGACGGCAGAGACTATTTATCAATTGGTAGGAAAGTATTTTAATATTTTAATATCTTTTCCAGCTAATGATCATCCCTGCATAGAGACTGACTCCCCCTGCAGTATACTTTAGAAGTTCTGGAAGGACCATTGCCTCTTAAAATTTCTATTTGTTGGTTGACACCTGAATTTATAGGTCCAATAACTCATGCTAACTTAAAATATTTGAGCACTGATAAAATGTGAATTCCTCTGTTATTGTTTTAATTTGAAGCTTCAGCTATCAAGTCTCCACTCGTCTGTTTGAACGTCCAGTGCTTATTTTCTTTCCCAGGTTTGTGGTCATGTTGTAAAAGTCAAAATGGCCATTAGCCTGCCTGATTGCTGTTTAGTTTTCTTTAGATTACAGAAGTTGTTACTACTTACCAAGTGCTCAGTTGGCACCAGGCACTATTCTTCCTCATGACAACTCTATGAGGAAGATGTTTTATTGTCTCCTGAAGCATGAGACAACAGAGCTACAGCATCTTGTCCAAGGCCACAACTAGGAAGACTAGTAAGACTTCTAGAGTCTGCGCTGCTAACCAGTGTCCTCTTGGGCCTCCGTGTAAATAGCGTACGTATTAAATAATAAACAAGGGAGATCATTTTTATCATTCTTGAGTTGGCTTTGTGGTATGTTTTAAAACATTTTTAGCATAATCTATTTCAGATTCATGTGGTGGTAATGAGGAGCATAACAGAAAATATACAGAAATAAAATATATAGAAGTGAACAAATTTCCCCCTTTTCCCTTTCTCCAGAGAAGGTCATAGTGCTCGGCTCCAGACATGGCCATGTTAGGGGCAGCTGTTCTGTGATCTGAGGGATCCACCTGGCCTCAAATTTTGATTATGTCTGAAAATTTAATCTTGGAAATTCTTTGTATTTGTGGAAGCTCTCAGGTGGAAAGTTATTGATCGATTTATCCTGGAATATTAAAATTTGAATGCCTACTCCCTGTTGCGAGCATTTTTTTAAATTTAAATTTTAATTTTTTAAATTATTTTTTTAAATTAATTATTATTATTATTATTTTGATGTAGTGTTCCATGATTCATTGTTTGCATATAACACCCAGTGCTCCATTCAATACGTGCCCTTTTAACCTGAGATGACTTTTCAGGATAACTAGTGTGATAAGGTGTTCAAGGATGGAGGCCATGTTTCATTGGTGGCATAGAACTTGGCTGATGGTGGCCAAGGACTCCATGAATGTAATCAACCAATTAATTAATCAATTAGTTGATGCTACAAATATTCATTGAGCACCTCCTCTAGGCCAGACATTGTGCTATGTGCTGGGTTAGAGCCAGTCACTGCTGTAGATAAAAAGACAAGCTGAAAGAAGCAAATACGGCTCTAACAATAAAATCATTACCTTGGGAGTTTTGCCCCAAGTTAGCTTGGTCTTATCAAATACAGTATTTATCACCAGTGGATAAAGTTCAAGACAAGACTTTTCCAGAGAGAGATGATAGGTGGTGATCTATAGAATCCTGCTGCTTTGCTTCCCTTCTTTGGTCTAACTTTAAGTTCTGCCACAGCCTATGATTCCTTACACTGGAAGTGGAAGAGGCAAAGGAAGATGAGGACTCCCACCAACATTGGCAGGTCGGGGAAAGAAAATTCATCAGTGATCAGGTTGCCACTTTGCATAAAATCAGGTTTTGGAATTATCTGTGATTAGAATTTTCTGTGTTCTCATTCATTATGTTTCCTGTTAATGCTGTGTGTCAGAGTAAGCCCTAGGTAAAGGTTAACTGATTTACAGTTGAGTTAAATACCACTTCTGGACACAAGAAAACTATAATAACACTTGTCTCTGGAAAGGGAACTGGGTGATGGGGGAAGGGGAGAGGAGACCTATTTTTTATTCTACCTCTTTTTGTATTTTGTCACATTTGTGATAATTAAAAAATTAATGTTAACAATGTACAATTCTATATAAATCCATTGTTCTCTAGGTTTCCCAGCATTTCCTCCTCATGGAACTGGCATCCTGCCCATCTTGACTTGGCTCCTTTTGGAGGGATTCTTGGAGGGAGTCTAAGCCAAATTTGACGTCTTCTTCTTCTTCTTTTTCTTCTTCTTCTTCTCCTCCCCCTCCTCCTCCTCCTCCTTCTTTCTTCTCCTTCTCCTCCTTCTTCTTTTTTTGTGAAACATCATACATTGAAATGTTCCTGTCATGTTTATTTCAGGCTGCAGCTCAACCTGCCAGGTGACGAACTGTAGCCCTGACACTTAAGTGTGAACCTGATGAAGAGGCAGGTGGGTGGGTGTGTCCCTCCACCGCCTTAGGACCCCAAGCCCTCCACTATCATTCCCTGGCAGGACACAGCCACCGTCTCTGTCAGGATCTGTGGCAGTGAGCACATCCCAATGTCCCAACGTTGCTCCACCATCCCTGCTGGTGACTCACCCAAGAGATATGTTTACAAACACACAAATGTTCACACACAAATGCACACACACAAATAGAAATATACACATGTGAAAATATACACAAATACATGTATATAAAACACACACACACACACAAATAGCATTTCTGTATGGGCAGGTAATAATTGCCTTTATTTTTCAAGGATTCCTGAGTTTTGATTATGGAGCTCAAAGATCTACAATAATCAGAGAAGTTAAAAAACACACGAATGAATGGAAAAGGCACGTATCTTATTTTAACCCTCACAGAGTGTGTGGAGTAGAGATAGGGCCACAGTGAATAACAGGTACTAAGCTAAGGCTCTCAAACAAGACTCTTCCAAAAGACTGACTGACTTTCTGAATTTCAGTGTGGGAATGCAGTAATAATAAACTTTGGTTCTTTCCTGCTAGTACCTTTATGAATTACCTGCTTGAAGTTTCTGTCCCCATTTTCTCATTTAAAAATTTTCAACTAAGAGAGCTGTGGAGGCACACTCTGGTTGAACACAACCAGAAGCAGAGTAGATGTCAGAACCTGGATGATGAATTTGGCTTCTTCTGCACTGCTGAGTTGATGAATGGGAACTGCTGATAAATCCATACAAATGAGAACTTTCTGGAAGGTAGGGCAATGATGAAAGACAGTTGTTTTTTTAAATTCTTTTATTTATTTTTTGCCTGATAGTTCCAAATTGTCCTTTTTTACTACACTTTTGGCTCTGTTTGGTGTGTACATATCCCTTCCTGTGCTGCTAATGGTTGATTTCTTTCTGAGAGTGCTGGTTTCTAAAAGGATATTCCAGATAGGAATTTGAGGGCTAAATAGTTGTAACTCAGAGCTAGCCTTTTTGGCTCACTTGCTGCTTACCCATATATGATGGTTTAAAAAATAGTTCTTCAAACATCCATTTTTTAATGAGTAGGTGGCCATGCCAATTTAAAGAAAAACCTGTATATGCTGTGCTGACCTTAGAATAATTATTATCCTGTCTAGCAGTTAATTCCATCAATAATGTTCATTAATAGAAATTTTATATTATTGGTTTTTTTTTTTTTTACCAGGAATCACTAGTTTTCTTGCTTTATGAATATTTGGAATGTAATTTAGTGATTGCTTTATTCCTCTTCCTTGTGAAAGCTGTTTTTCTCTCCCTTGATTGTCCTATTTCTATGGTATTGTATAGTGCTAAGCTGCCTCTTATGCTATCTTATTACCAACCCTTAAGCTCATTAATAATTCATGCTCCAGCTGTGTGAATTGGTAGCTTTAATTAGCTATTACTATTTTCCAGAAAAGACAGTTTCATTTATGAGGGTTATTTCATGGAACAAACTACTTAAGAGATGCATGCATTTGAAAATGAAATAATTTATTTGAACTGTGTTTTATGCTCCAAATTTATTCTTCACTGTATTTCCATTTTATTTTAGGTTTGAAAGCTTATTTATAAAATATTATATTTGTAGATTAGCATATTTTCTGCTTTCAATGCTTACAATATTTTGGGAATGCTTTTGCATTGCCTTTCACCAATATCCCACTCCCATTGCCATGTTATCTCTCAAGTGGTTAGCTTTATATTTTTTTATGGACTGTAAATTTGTGAGCCATATAAAGA
The DNA here is from genome assembly GCF_002201575.2 of Neomonachus schauinslandi. Taxonomy (NCBI): domain Eukaryota; kingdom Metazoa; phylum Chordata; class Mammalia; order Carnivora; family Phocidae; genus Neomonachus; species Neomonachus schauinslandi. Next base: position 48,483,304 of record NC_058411.1, read on the forward strand.
GCTGCTTATGTTCTTGTCTAATATTTCATAAGCTTTTGTACTTAGTCTAAACACAATTATTTTTTTTAAAGATTTTATTTATTTATTTGTTTGACAGAGAGACACAGCAAGAGAGGGAGCACAAGCAGGGGGAGTGGGGGAGGGAGAAGCAGGCTTCCCACCAAACAGGGAGCCTGATGCGGGGCTCCATCCCAGGACCCCGGGACCATGACCTGAGCCGAAGGCAGACACTTAACAACTGAGCCACCCAGGTGCTCCCAATTAAGTATTTCTTAAGGACTTGAAATGATTACTTTCAGCCATCATATTTTGAGTTAGTCGACTCCAAGGGCATTGGATCTTCAATCAGGTGGAAGCTGGCCCCAAGACCAGGACAGCCCAAGTGTCTCTATGGAAGCACAGTTAGGGCTGCTTTGAGAGGCCTCTGCATATGTTGCTCTTCTGATCAGAGGGCACAGCTGTCCAATTATCCTAAAACCTGTCATAAAAAAAGTTTTAAAATTAAATTACTTTGAATTCAATTTGAATGCTTCAGAATTCACAGGAAATGGGAAGAGCAAGGATATTGCAAAATCCTTACCACAGTTTGTTAAATCTTTAGGCTTAGAGCCATTGGACCTGACCAATATAACTCTGAGCTAGTCTTTTTTTTTCTTTAAATATTTATTTATTTATTTGAAGTTGGGGGGTGGGCAGAGGGAGAGGGAGAGAGAAAATCTCAAGCAGACTCCCCGTTGAGCGCAGAGCCCGATGCAGGGCTTAATCTTGTGACCCTGAGGTCACGACTTGAGCTGAAGAGTCAGACTCTTAACCAACTGAGCCACCCAGGTACCCCCTGAGCTAGTCTTTTTAAAGGGATAGTGAGATGATTTTATGAAGCAAAAGTTTTGCAATTAAGTGTAGTACAAAAGAGAATCCTTAGAACTGGAGCATTCAGAAACCTATTTGAGTTTAATTCACTTGGGTGAATTAACTCTTGATTTCATCTGAATAAGTATCTCTAGACAAACTTGAGAAAACCCAAGAACCCATTCAATGGATATATTTTTATTTACTTCTACAATGAGAGTATATAAGTCAGTCTGGGCAAATGCTCCAACTAAGACAAATTCTTAGACATTTGGAGGTTTGCATATATTTACTTTCTTGTGTGCTATTATGTTCAGGCTGAAGACATCTAGGTAAGATTGTCTGCTATAAGTAGCCTTCAAGTCTTCTGGGATCAAAGTTTGGTTTTTGGTCACTTGCTAATTGCCATTTGAATTATAATTTCACAAATTATAAACAGAGGATTAGGTCTTAGGGTATAAAACCCATTTCTTCCCTCATGAAAAATTAACTTATTTCTGTGAAAAAGGTGTCATTACCTTTCACACTGATTTTAGCTTCTTGGGATAAATGAAACTGGAAGGAGGTCTGTTTCCTCATTATACTATAATACCCCCTGTTCAAAAACCATGGCCATATTACATTTTACATTCCTTTTGATGCTTTGCCTTGTTAAGATTTCTGTGAAATGATTTCAAGAGCTGATTGCATTTCAGAGCATGGTTTAAATGGAAATATGGGTCCTTAAGGGAATTTGTGTTATCTTGGAGGTACTTTAGAAGAGGGGAGAGGAAACAGAGACCCATGTGAGGCAGAAGCACACATTTAGGTGTTCTGAGGTGAAAGCCGTATTAATGGATAGAGGTGTATTTTATGGGGACTCTGCATGATAACTGTTAACCTGTAGCTTTGCATTTTCACCTACTATTTTCATCAGAATGATTTTGGTTGCAAGTGACCGGCAACCCAGCCCGAGTGGCTTGGGTTGTTTATAAGAGGGGGTTTATTGGCACATCTGAGTGAGATGTGATAAAGCTTCAGGTGTGTTTTGATTCATGGCACAAACTATATTACCAAAACCCAAGTTTCTGGTATCCATTTCCTGGATCCGCTACTTGGCGTTGACTTTATATTGCAACCTCATATAGTTACGAGGTGCCCGTCAGCAACTCAAGAGTTTTAAATCTACAATGAAAAAGCCAGGATCTTTGGCTTGGGGTTCCCAGGAATTGTCCAGCATGTCACCAAGACTAGACTGGATTAGGTTACCTGCCTAGCTTACACCAATCATTGTGGCCAGGGAAGGTCTGACTCTGACTGAAGTCCCTGAACTTCGTGTGCAGGAGCCACAGAAGGGGCCCACCCAGGTCACGGTATTTGAGAGTGGGAGGGGCATATCCCCAAAGAAAAACTGAGGCAGTTGCCAGAAGTGGGGAAGGAGCTTGAGGAGACCAAGGGCAAATGTCTGCTACATATACCATACGGATCCCTCCTTGGCCTGGACTTAATAGATAAGCATTATATTATATTTATTACATATATTACATTACATAAGCATTCTGGGGACTACTCCAAAAAACTCTAAAACCTGAATACCATCTGCAGTAGAATCATTTAGGAGGAGGAATATTTATTATTTTACATTCAGCCCCTCAAAAGAGCAAGAATTAATATTAGTTACACCTTTAAATGTTAATCATTTATGAGTATTTCCAAATATCCAAGTATTTGATGTTGAACAGGCAGATAGAACTTGAAGATGCCTTGGAGTTTATCTGAAACTGGTGTGTGACCTTGTAGAATCTGATATCAGTTGTTAAGTCTCTCTCCAGATAAAAGTACATGGGTCTGTATGCACAAAATATGACATACAATTTGGGGGTTTAGCAATTCCAGCTGAAAATCGATGCAGTCCCCCTGCTTACCCAGAGCTTGAATACCTACTGTGATACCCCAGCAAGAAGTTGTCCACTTTAGATTTGAAGTCTCCACAGCATGGCCGGACTTTGGCTTGGACACTCTGGACAAGATGGCTGTCCCAGTCTGCTAGTCACCCCAGAAGCTTCCTCAAGGTTTCCCTTCTCATCCTTTACGTTAAATCTTGGCTTTTGCTTTTTTTCCTTTGTCTTTGAATACGGATTCTCTACCCCCGTGTCTGTTTATTTTGGATGTGTTTGTTTTTCTTTCTTCTTCTTTGGAAAATTTAATGAGCTTTCTGATGGTGATTCCTGTTAAGGTGTTACCTCCGAAAATACTTCCTCTGGAGAAGGGATGCTAGATGTTTGTACCCCATCCAGTTTTCCTTGAGAATTTAGAGGTTCTTCACTCCCGGGTGATTGGACATCTCCTGGCAGGGAGTTCATGGCCACTAGAGGGCGCCAACGCCATCTTTAGGCTCCTCCGTTAGTTCCTGCTTCGTTGAAGCCAACTGTGTCCTGGGGTAGCTTCGGTCCTTTTGTGTTAATCCTACCTTTTAAGGACCGATGGAGCAAGCACCAGGCTACAGACCAATGTGAAGTGGGGACACATTTACTTAGCATATGTCACCCGGGCAGGCTCACCTCCAGAACTGAGCAGTGGCCCCACCCAAGTCATACCTGAGAGTTACCCCAATTGAGTATGAAAATACTCAAGCCTCTGGTGCAGGAGAAATGGGACTCTTTTTAGCTGCTGCATCTGCCATTCCCTTTTTTTGCCTATTCAAGCCAATGCTTCTGGATGGGAGGTCATTTGGAAGGTGGTCTTATTCCTAGTAATCTACCTGCAACTTGTATTGGTGGGTGTAGGAAGTGGTGCTATAATCTGATGGGGTCAGTATTCTGTGGCCGCCCAACACGAAGAGGTTTCATTTTCACTTGAACGGGTGGATCAAATAGACTTCTCAGTATGTGTTCTCTTCTGAGCCCTCATTTGTTCTGCAATCAGTAGATAAGTGAAGGGCCATGGTGCTGTCAGCATCATTGCAGCCTCTTGCTCTTTGTTTCCCAGAAAGGATTGTCTTTGTGCCAGTGGCTCGAGCCTTTTTGAGCATCTGAAACGTGGTGCTGCTTCGTCACACTGGCAGGGAGGCCACTTGCGGGAGCTTTTCAAGTGGCCCTTCGAACTGGGCAGGAGAAGACGCTCAGGGGCAGCTGAAGCCAGAGTGTGACTTGGACACTCTTTTCATTCTGTGCTCAACACAGGATTGCAGCGTTGGGGCTGTAACTAACCTGCAGCAGGAATCCTCAGAGCACAGAAGCAGGATTGACACAATGCAGACGCGGCAGCCGGGAGGCTTGTTATGCTCCCCACGTGAGTCAGTGTTTCTAAAATCACCACCAGGTGCCAACATCACAGAGGAAGGGGTGTAAGCTAGAAAGCAACTCGGGGAGTTAGAAGTGAAGCTAGATGAGGTCAGCTCATAGCAGACTCTACAGGAAATAAGGGAAGGGGAAAGGTAATACTGCAGGGAGAAATTGGAAGGCAGGAGTGAAACATTCTGTAACCAACCAGGTGATGCACAAACACAGAAAATATTAATGTTGAACATCTGAATGGGAAAAAGCATCACAGTGCTAACTGGACCGGGTACTTTGTAGTAACCTTGCTTGGACAGATGGGTAACACTTACACAAATGTGGTCAGAGTTTTAGGTCAATGTGAGATATTAACGTTTTCTCAGATCCTGCCCACTCTCTGATTTGGCCTCAAAGAAAAGTAGGACAAATGCTACAAGAAATCCCATTAGGGAAATACTGGTTTACAAAAGGCAGTCTTAAAGGTGGCCAAACAAGTCGATTCCCAGGGAGTGTGAAGCAGATTTGTTGGCAGCCCTCCTCATAACAAGTTCCTCTTGCTCTTAGCAGCTGGGCTGGCTACCCGCCCCCCCTCCCCCCCCCGCCAGTTCCCAAGCCAGTCCCCAACCCTAGGAAGCGAATTAGTAGTCTTTACCTCATTCCTTCTTTCCTGCCTCCTTCCCTTCTGTTATTCTTTTCTTCTGTCATCTGCAAGTATTTACGAAGTACCTACTAGGAATCAGGAATTGTGTTTGGTATTAGGGATTCAGAGGAGAGAATGCAGATGCAGTCTGTGCCATCATAGAGCTTACAACTGAGTCAAAGAGAGAATCAAATAACCATATAAATACATGTATCTTATAAACCTTGATAAATGCCAGGGAGGGAAGGTACAAGATTCTATGTGAGTGTCTAACAAGAAGGCAGGTCTTGGGGCACCTGGGTGGCTCAGTCGGTTAAGCATCTGCCTTCTGCTTGGGTCATGGTCCCAGGGTCCTGGGATCAGCCTCCACGTTGGGGGGGGGGGTCCCCGCTCAGCGGGGAGTCTGCTTCTCCCTCTTCCTCTGCCCCTCCCCTCAGCTTGTTTTTTTTTCTCTCTCTCAAATAAATAAATAAAATCTTAAACAAAGAAGAGGGCATGTCTTAATTTGGGGGCATTTAAACTGAGGTTTGAAGGACAGATAAGAGTTTCTAGTTAGTTGGGAGTGGGGAGGAATGTTTTGGGTGATTCCCTGTGCCTGTAAAGGTCTTATGAAAGGAGGAAGCATGGAATATTTGAAGAACTTCAAATAAGACTATAAGTAGTTGGAAAACACAGAGAGAAGGAGAATAATCTGATATGAATCTGGAGAGACAGTCCATACATGGCCATGCTAAGATCGGTTTGATATCTTATTTATTAACAATGGGAAGCCATGGGTATGTTTTATTTTTATTAAAAACATTATTTATTTATTTACTTGAGAGAGAGAGAGTGGGGGGGGGGCTGTTGGGATAGATGGAGAAGCAGACTCCCCGCTGAGCAGGGAGCCTGACGTGGGGCTCAATCCCAGGACCTTGAGATCATGACCTGAGCCGAAGGCAGACGCTACCCAGGCGCCCCAGCCTTTGGTATGTTTTAAGAACTGGGGAAAGAAGGGGTAGTGGAGTGGGGATGTGATCAGTTACAATATGTAACAGTCTGGTTACAATATACAGAGTGGAAGGGGCTCTGTGAGGCCATGGTTGGTATGGGGTAGGAGTGGGAAGCTGCCATTATCCAGGGGAGGTGATAGTAGCCTGGATTAGAGCGGTAGCAGCAGCATGGAGAGAAGTGATAGATCTGACGGATATTAGGAAAGGAGAGTTGGCAGTCTTTGATGATGGGCTGGGTATGTGGTACGTGTGTGTGTGTGTGTGTGTGTGTGTGTGTGTGTGTGTGTGTGTCTGGGGGTGGGGGATGGAAAGGTCCGAAATGACTTCCACATGCTGGGCTGGCAGAACTAGCTGAGCGTGGGAGCCACTCACCAAGAAAGGGAACAGGAGTGGGGACAGATTTTGTTGGTGGGAAGTGGAAAGTCATGAGTTGTTCTCGGACACATTGAACTTAAGGGACTTTTGCAGTGTTTTTCTTCCTTTTTCAAGCTGGGATTTGAAGTTAATTTATAGTATAGATGAGAATCTTTGACTCAGCCACGTATTGGGATCCTGTGGAGTCCCCACCCTGGATGCTCAGCTTCTGTTCAGATCTGAGAGGTGCTATTTCAGGGCTTTGGGGGACAGCCACACCTAACCCCAAGGCTATTTATGACATGACAATTTACATTTATAAACCTTGGTTTTTCTCTCTTATAAAGTGGAAGATTCCATGAGATAATATATGTATTAATTCCTGTGGCAAGAATCTTGCTTCACCTCTGAAGTAGTGATTCCGTAGGCAGAATAGTTTGGACGCCTGACTCAGGAAAAGTTTGGGGGGATTTGTATATACCCACTTAGGTCAGGGTTGCTAAGAAGAAACATGCCTGTGGGCTACTTCTCTATCCCTTCCCTAGTACTCAGGGATATATGACTCTACGCTCAGGAAAATTCCATGCCAGGATATAGCAGAACCTGTCAGCCTGCTCATCTAGCACCTTCTCCAAGACAGACAAGAGTGTAGTCCCAAAGGGACTGTTAGGGGACATCAACTGATTACATTCAATTTCTTAAGTTGGGTGGTGGATTCATGAGTATTCATTATTATGCCCTCTAACTTACTTAACTATTATACAGATTATTTTGCGTGGACCAAATGTGAAAGTAAAAAATGTAAAAGGAAAATAAGAGAGAAGAAGAAAGAGCATAGTACCAATAGGGGCCCTCTTTGTCTAATTTTTCTTCAGTTTATCTTTCTTTCTCCCAAAGCTGTGACGCACAAATATGTACTTTAGTTTTTCCATTCACTTTACCTTCTTTTGTTTTGTCAATTCCAATATCCATCTTTTCTAATCATTACCCACAGTGCGTAGGTCACCTTGCACAACATCTGGCAAGTAGAAGCTATTCAACAATCATTAGTTCCTTTCTCAGCAGAAGCTGGGTGTCCTGCATTGGCAATGACTTTCTCCGAGGCCCCAGTTGCTCAAATCTGATTAAGCAGTTAAGTCACCTTGGGGATCAGAGCTTTCGTCCCCCAGTTGGTCTGACATTCATGTGAGATCCTTTGCAAATGGTAGAAGATCTTGAGCCCTAGTGAGATTCTGCTTGGAAGCTGGGATCCCTTCACCTGTTTGGCCAACTACTCGGCTTCAGAGATGTCATTGGATTTCAAGGCTTCCAGGGGTACAACATGGCTGGGTTTAGGAGGGATTCTAAGGAGCTCCCCTTGGAAGATGGCTTTGGCCATTCTGTATGGAGCATGGGATCCAGATCAGTCTTTGGTTAGAGAAAATGTCTCCGAAGTCTTTAGGTAACTAATAATAATGAATGCTGAACTCACCTCTGTTCACTCAGTAAATGCTCCTGATGTCAAATTTAGTTCTGCTTTTCATCTTATTAGTATGGGAAATTGGACATGGCTGTAGTTTTCTTCTTCTTATCAATGGGAAGGTACTAAATTATAAATTTTTATGTAAAGTGTGCTAATTGAATACCGTGCACAGAGCATTTGCATGTTTTCTCAGGTATTAGGCCATGGGAGTTTGTTCTTGCTTTTTAATTTTGGAGACTAGGGCCTCAACGGAGAAATATAAGATACGCAATTCAAATATGTTTAGCAAATGATTTACTGAAGATTTGTTTCTTGACCCTACTCTTGCCCTTTTCCATTAATGTGAGAAAATACATTATTCCATAGGAAATTTTAATGTAATATTTGTCATTTAATTTCAAAGCAAATAGAAAATCAGCTTGTATCTTTGTGCTTCTCACTAGACTTATTTTTCTCAACCAGAAGGATATTCTGAAATCAGAGTTTGGCCTTTTGAATACTGTGTGATGAGCAGGGAGAAGACCCTGCTTGGTGTTTTCCCAAATCCTTCCCCGATGGCTGAGCTTCACGCTGCACCCATCTGCCAACATATTTCTGAGTGAGGGCTTTACAAAACTGAGGCTGCAAAAGTTTTCTTTTTATACCAATCTGAACACCAGGTTCTACTAAATGCAAATATGATGCACATGATTGGAGTGATATCATTGTATTAAAACTCTTCTCATAACCTAGCTCTAAAAGGCCTTCTGTTTCTATTATAGCTAGGTTATTGATGCTAAATAGTTCAGCAAATTGGGTTGTTGAAGCGCATCTGCCATGCATTATTCATTAAGTGCATCTTTCACAACTCAGAGCTCTCTGTTGCCTAATCCTGGAGTCCCAGTAGCACCACTTCTCAGGGAGTGTGCTTCCTTTGTGAGCCAAGAAAGGGAGGCCCAGGCACATCCATCAGGCCAACACTTGGTTACACTGTTGTCTCGAAATGCAGTGCATAATGGGGAAAAAGTTTAATTAATGTTCTACAGTAATGTGTCTGTTTATAAAGAAATAATGTACTATAAAATTAAGCAACGTATAGTGAATGTACCTCCAAATGGCAAGGCTGGCATTTTAAGTGATCAGTAAATCACTTAAATATTAAGACTTTCTTGAACAAGGGTAATAAAAGGAGACATTTGGTAGACCAGTAGATACCGGTACATACAATTATCCACTAAATAAAACATTTTTATTGTGATCACAGTGTTAATCTCATTGTAGAACAGCCTGATCAAGAAACCTGAGAAATTGTGTCTGAATTTTTTTTCATTTCTGACATGATTCACTTCCACATTAGGCGGCAAGTCCCAAATATTTAAACCAGCATGTGACTTTCCCCAGAGGACAGCCACGCTTTGGTTTCCTGAGGCTGAGAGATCATTTGTAAAACTGCTGACATTGCTGCTTCCCATGGTTAAACCCTTCTTTATTTGGGCCAAGGTGTCTAGGCTTGTGACTTTTCCAGCTCCCCCCCTCCGGGCTGTCTTTTCAGCTCTTGGGAGCAGAGCTGTATTCTTAGGTGCTTCGTGCTCCCCTCACGGGGAAGGGGGGTTCTCCCACCTCTGACTTCTGCAGGCAGGACCAGTCCTAGGGGGTCTTGTCCGCCTGGTTCTTTGGAAGGAGATACCCCATTGCTTATAAGGAAGAAGGCTGACGGTGGACCTGTACAGCTTAATGTTGCCCAGCTGTCCCCTGGAGCTCTTTTCCACTCCCTCTTGACCAGCCTCCTTTGATCCTAGAGGTCACATCTGGAGAAACTGAATGAACTATGGGGTTTCCCCTCCAAGGGTTCAGGCTTTTCCACTTAACTCCTCCTTTCTGGCATAATATGATTTGATCATCAAAAGCTACTTTAAAGACTTTTAAACAACATGCTCCCAAAGCATCAAGTGTGTGTGTGTGTATGTTTCCCTTTCTCACTAATTAAAATAAAAATTAAAAAAGGAAGTTAACGAATGGTTATCTCAAATAGTTATAATTAAAAATGAACAAGAACTTGGAGTCTCCACTCTTTGCGTATTATATATGATTAAGAATATTCTGCAGAATGGAAATAGTTTGTAAAGTGTGAAGCCGATAATAATGCATTCAAAATGCTTTAGAAAGCGTTCATTTATACTTAATCTTTTGCTAGGCGGATATATGTGAGATAGACCGTCTGGAGAGGGCTTTGTAAAAACAAAATTGTCAATTCCAAGATGCTGTGCTTAATGGGTTGTGGTGTCTGAATCCTAGATCTCTACTGATGACAATTTGGCAGGTTGGGAAATGAGATGAGGGTTTAATGAACAAAATCTAACTGAAGAGATGGAAATGCTGTTCCTCTTAGATACAGAGAAATTAATGGGCCGGAAAAGGCACAATTAGTGCAGGCCGCAGCGCAGAGCGGTTTCCGGAGCGGGGCCGACGGAGGCTGGCTGGTTGGGCTGTGTGTCCATCAGTCAATAACTCTCTGACTAGCGGGAATTACACATGCCTGGTGGTTCCCACGGCCGATCCCTTGCGTTAGTTCCTCTTGGTACTCCTATTGGTGTTCCAGGACCCTGCAAGGAGGGGCTTTTGATTGGTTTAAAGGCCAGTGGATGTTTGTTTAATTTGGTAGAACAGCATGTAATCAGGACCTTTCTTTCTGTAACCTTGAGTCATGAGGACACAAGCACTGTTGGAAGATGGGGAGGTAGAGATTTCAATCAGGGGGAAAGGGTTTCTCTGACAACCAGTTAATTTTCTGCTCTAAATTCGGGTCAAATTTCTCTTCCAGTATAAGTTAACGAAATCTCTTAAGAACTGCCTCTAGTTGGGATTTAGTTATGCACCAAGCCAGTTGCTAAGGGCAACCAGGGCAGAGTCAGTTAATTAATTAACCTCTGTCATTGTGGACAGATTAAGCCACTGAGTCCTGGCTCGAAAGCAGGTGGGCAGGTGGGAGTGCTTTGCTGCTCTAGGGAGTGGCGGAGAACGGCCTGGCCTCGACTTCAACCTCGACCTTGACCTCGCGCCCACACTTCACCTCCCTTTCCTGGCAGGAATCTAGTAACTTGTTGGAGGAATTAGTAAGGGAGGAGGATGAAGAGGCAGGCCACTCAGGATGAACTGAGGATGAACTCAGGACACTTATGGAGGAAAGAGACTTCAAAGGGAATAAAACAAAGCCAGGAGACAGAAATAAGCTATCGGTTAGTACCTAGAGGTGGCCACAGGGCCCTTTTAACTGTGTGTGTGTGTGTGTGTGTGTGTGTTGGGGGTGGTGGATGAGAGCTGTGAAATTTCTGGATGGCTAAGAGTTAGTTAATTCCAGCGCTGGTGGTGAAGAGCACACAGCGCTGCGGGGTCCAGGTGAGTGGTAAGTAGTGGGGGGGCCCTCTGCCTGCAGTGCTAATTGCCATCAGAACAGTATCACAGGATGGCAGATGAATTTGCTCTCGACAGGAACAAAGTAGAAACACTGGGGGCTTTGAAGTCTTCACTTAAACCAAGGAAGAAGCTAGAGCAGAGAGTAATGGCTTGCTTCCAAGTTAAAATTTAGAATTAATTAATATGAATTATAAATAAGATGATGACCAGCAGTCCTGGGAGCTGTTGGAAATGGTCCGTATCTTAGACTTCATGGATTTACTTTTTAAAGTGTTTCTCCAGAGAAGAGTTATTTTTGCATTTGAAGTTTGCTTTAATTCTGCTAAGGATTTCTTGTTTTAAAACAAGTAAAAATTCTTGATATTAAGATGTAATTTGCTGCCATTACTGTTAAAATACAACTGTTGCATCCCATTGGCTCCCTTTGAGCTATGAGACTCAGGATTGGCTGTGTTCAGGGCAAAATGGGGGGCAGGCAATTTTATTTCCCATAGGATCTGGTCTTGCTTCCTCTACTCACTGGAGAATAATTACAAAATTGCTGGAGGATTAGGAAGGGGGTAAGAGATGGAAGTAGAGAGAGAGAGAGTGTGTGTGTGTGTATGTGTGTATCTACTAGAAGTAAACTCTGTATAGCAGGGAATGTGTGGTCTGGTCCACTGCCATACCCTCAGTGCCTGCCTTATAGCAGATACTTGGCAAATAGTTCTTTACACCCACCTACAAGGCCCTGCATGATCTGCTCCATCCTTCTGCTTACTACCTCTTTGTCCTCATTTCCCACTATTTTTCTTACTGCTCATTCAGCATTAGTCACATTTTCCTTCATATTCCTTATAAACCCTAAGCCAACTCCCACTGCAGGCCCCTTGCATTTGCTATTATTTTAGACTGGAATCTTCCTCCTGGATTTAGAAATGGCTCTTTTTTCACTTTTAGGTGTCTGTTCAAATTTCACCTCATCAGGGAAGCTTCCCAGACCCTCTATTTAAAATAGTGACCCCATTCCCATGGCCTTCCCTGTTCCTCATCTCAGCTTTATTTTTCTCCTTTGCATTTATTAACTCTGGCATAAACATACATATGTCTGGCTTATTGATTCGTTTGTAGTTCCTCATTAGGATGTAAACTTAACGGGTGGAGGGTTTTGTCTGTTTTGTTCACTGCTGCTTTTTTGGGATCTAGAACAGTGCCAGCCACAGAATAGGTGCCCCCTAAAATTTGTGGAATGAATGAATTTTTACATACTATTTTGACTATACCTACACATCATAGTATAGGAATTGTAGCTTATTATTTTTCTACTTCATTCACATATATAAGTTAAAACCAATGATTTCACTGGGGTTCATTCCACAAACACACTTGACAAGCGAATATTGCAAAATGGATAATTACTTTGAGGATTAAAAAAAAGCGTGGAATCAGAGACCTGCTATCTCAACTCTCCAGCAAAGTACTGCTTTTTAGATTTCAGGTATGGAAGACTTTCCATTACTACCTAGTGACACCACACTCAAATTTTAGACGATAATGCTGTAAGAACTGAAATTGAAACAAACAAACAAACAAACAAAAAAACAAGAAGCGATGCTTTTGTGATGTGCAATCTCTTGAAAATACCCAGAATTAAAGGGAATAAAACTGCTACTTACCATTCTTTTAAACAAAATCTCCCTTTTAAAAAGTGTGGGAGATTGCTTTTGTTTGCTTAATTTTGAGAGAAGTTTTCCCTAATATAATTCTTTTAGGAAGTACATGGATTAAAAAATTTAGTAACACGTTCTCCCACAAAATGATCTGCCTCCCAGTAAATAACTCCTGGGAACAGTGGTGAATAATAGAATCAACCTTTGAGGGCAGGGTGACAGACTAGCAGGCACCGTGTGGATAGACATCAAGATGCTTTAGCTCTAAGCAGTGATTTTGAAGTAAACTTCTCTGCATCTCGTCTGATATTCAGCTCTTGGCGGCATTAGCTGAGCGAAAGTAGTGATTGACGCCCCGCCCCCTAAGCTGACAAAGGCACATTTCAGAGAAGGGAAAGGAAGTTATTCTGACTGCTTGTCAAGCATCAGCCTAACTAGCCTCATCTTTTTGCCCTAAAAGGTGCCAGATTCTAATCTTTGCTGTGGCATCAGCATTAAATAACAAAATGGCAAAATCCTTCCTCTCAGGAGGAATATGCATTTGTACAGCACCATTAAGAACAGGGAGAACTTAAAAGCAGTGATCTTTTGGAACCCAGGGCCAGATGGTCAGCTATGTTGACCTTCATTTCTCTCCTATTAGCAAAAGACATTTTTCTTTTTAATTCGAAATGACTTATCAGGAAAGTGACAGAACTTTCGAAACTTTTATATATGTGATGCAGCACTCTTGAGCCTGTTGCTGCTTGAAGCATGTTTGGGAGCAATAATGTCCAGTCGTACTTCCCATGACTTTCTTCACAGAGGGCTTGATGAATACGTTTTTTGATGTTGGGGGGATATGTGTGGGGAGCTACAGATTTGGGAAGTTTTCTGTTAGCTATAGGAAAATTCTTGGATCATTAAATTTTTTTTTTTTTTTTTTTTTTTGCTGACATTTACTCTAATTAGACTGCCTATGCTCTCCAACTCAGCCATCTCAAGGGGCTTGTTATGTGTCCCGTGTACTGTTTGGTGTCGGGATGGAGGGCGCAGGATCTAACGGCAGCCAGACCTTGCAAATGACCTTTCAGAAAAGGGTATTTTAATGAGCAGGTGACCACTGTGGGGAGTTGAGGCTCATGGCCATGGGGAATCCGAGTGACAGTGTAGAAAAGTCTGCTTCAAAGGTGTCCCACCTGAGAGGTGAGGAAGCTGCTGTGATTATCCACGAACTGTTCCCCTGTCATTGGTTGAGGGCTGTTCCTGGGGCTATCAAGTCCCCAGTGCTTTCATCCTGTCCTCTGTGAGGACCAGGCAGAGCAGACCGAGTCTCAGGTGGGAGGCACAGGTGTTTCCAGTAGGAAGCTGTTGGACTGGCCTGCGTGAGAGTAGTGAGCACCGAGGTAGAACCCTCTCATTTGTCATGTGTGTTCCAGATTCTTGACTGTTCCCTGCCTCTGGAAGTAAGCTCCATGACAACATGTGGACTGTTTTGAGTTCCCCACATGGTGCCTGGGGCAGGGACATGGAGTTTCACTGGAAAACAGATAGCCTTTCACATTTACTTTATTCTAAAGTACGTAACACGGACATGACAGAAAAGGAGAGTTACCACAGGAGACTGGGAAACGGCCGAAGAAATCGAGGACTGTGTGGGTGGGGATGGAGAGGTTCTGAAGGCAGGTGCAGCATAGGGATCTGCATGGTGCACTGGAAAGGTTATCAGGGTGAGGTCTAGATCAAGCCTTAGACTTAGTAGGAATACTCTCCTTCTAAGAGGCCGCGGTCAAATCCTTCATTCTGTTCCTGGGATTCTGTTCCTTCAACTCCTTTACCTGCTTCACAGAGGTGTTAAGATAATAGAAGGAGATAATAGATTTGAAAGCACTTCTATAAAGAAGTACTCTTATGGAGAAAGCTACTATTTAACTGTTGAAAATATGTTATGTTCAGGTTAAAATTGCTCATAAGTGCTTAGTCCCTTTAAAAAGTGCTGCTGGCCATAGCCCTTTTGATGGATGGTTATTGCCCCCAGCCGAAGGGAGTGGAATCATCGATTTCTATGGTGTGTCTGATGACCTGTGGCTGGAAGGAGAACCTCGGGGGTGACTGGGTGACTCTTATCTCAGAGAAAGCTGGCAGCCTGGGAACAAAGGGACTCGAGAGGAATGTGCTCAGGTGACAATGGGAATTCATATCTCTGCCCGATCTGGAAATCCATTTTGATAAAGTGACTAAGCCAGGGGATCCGGGAAGTAGAACTCCAGGGGGAAACAGCTTCTTGTTGCTGTTAGAACCCGGTGGAGAGGAGAGTTCTCGCTCTTAATTTTGGCAGCAAAGCTTTAGTCTTCTAGTTGATGGTTCCAATGCTTCGATACCTAGTCCATTGGGCACTCGAAGGGCGGGAGCTGGATGTGGACAGCGTGCCTGTCCTAGCCCGCCCCCTCTAGCCCATCCACACCTCAGGGGGCCTCCAGGCAATGCATGCCCCGCCCCCCCCCCCCCCCGTGAGTCTGAAAGACTGAGCTCTGTCCCTTTTATAAACAGCTGACACCAGGCCACGCTTCACTGAGGGGTTTCCACACCAGGGGAGCATGGCCTGGCTAGGGAAGGTGGACCAGGAGAAGAGAGCTGCACAGGCCCTGGGGATAACAGTCTCCCATTTGGGCAGAAAGTTCCTGGGCACTAGAGTGTTGTCTAGAAGGAGGGAGGCAGGCCTGGGTGAGAAAGTCCCTTGGGGAGAGGCACAACCAGGAGAGGGCCAGACAAGGGGAGGATCTCCAATGTAGGGGGCCCAGGACAGGGGTCGAACTGATCTGATTTGATATCAGACTGACTTTGCCCTTGGTGGTTAAAGTTTGCAAAAATTATGAGCAGGCAGATTAACTGTGAAAGCCCCTAACTGTCCAGTGAGGGATAGGATGGCAACTCTAGGAAGCTGCTTATAGGAGGAGAAAGGTCACTCAAGGCAAACCCTCCAAGTGGTCACCGTGTGACTCGGAGTAAAATCGTAGTCTTTGCAGTGGCTAAAGGCCATGGCTGATCTGCCACCCATCTGTCCCATGACCTCCTTGACTTCATTTACCTCTTCTCCACTCCTTCCAGCACACTGTGCTTCATCCACGCTGACCTTCTTGCTGTCCTTCAAGGGTGCTGGGCACGTTTGCATCAGCTTTCCCTTCTGTGTGAAATACTCCCTGATAACTGCTGTAGACCCCTTTCAAATGTCACCCACTCTGTCACCTAACCCCACCAGCCTATTTAAAATGGAACCAGGCACTCTGATTCCCCCATCCTTTCTGTCTTCCCCTTACCTATGTACCAGGTAATAATTTACTTACTGATTTTTTTTTTTTTTGGTCTGTCTCTGCCTTTGGGAATTTAAATGTCAAGAAGGCAGGTTCCAGCCCATAGCAGAATGCTTGGCACATAGGAGGTGACAATAAATCTTTGTCAAATGAGTGAAGTACCTTGGTTAATGTAAGTGGCAAACAGTGATGGAATTCATGAACAAAGATCATCAGTTTCTTAAAAGGTATGGGATTTATAATTTCTTAAAAATTCTGGCTCTATGTAGAGGGATAAGATTGAGTTATTTATATGAAGGCTTTTCTCTCTCACCTTTTTTCTCATGGCTTCATGGGTCTCACTTGCTGGGCAGCAGCACTGTCTCTGAGAACATAGATTCAGACCAGGACAAAAGGCCCAGGAATTCCAGAGGAGGCTTTTGAAATCAAAACCAAATTCATCTGAGAAGAGACCTTTGAACTGTTTCATGGAGATTGGAGTGTGCACATTCTGCCTCTTTTCTTTCCATCCCTTTTTATTTGTTCCTTTTCTCTTTTCTCTGCTCTCTGTTATCTTTCCTTTCCTCCTCCTTGAAGCTTGGAGCAAGGTACTGTGTTAGGGCTGCAGGACTCAGGGATAAAGGCAGTTCTCAGGAACTGCTGATGGGTGGGTGGAGTCGATTTCTGTGGGAGGAAGGAAGTCATTTCAGCAGGACGTAGAAAGGGCAGTCAATGGAGGTACGCACAGACATCACAGCAACTAGCTCTGGAAGGGTAACTAGATCGGCCGGATGCGGAAGTGACGGGCTGCCAGGGGAGCCCTGGGGTACATGGATAGAATTCTACACACTGGAGCTCTGCAAGAATGTATAGTTACTGTTTAGAAATTCTGAAATGATTTTACGTCTGAAAGACAGTCTTCGGTTATTTCGAAAATTTACCATCTTTTGGCCCCAATTCCCTCCTACCCGTTCTGTGTAAGTTCTCTCTGTCTGGCTTTCTGTCTTTCTATACACACAAATATATTGATATATACATATCAGTTATACAATTGGTAAAGATATTATAAACATATCAGCACCACCAGTATTAGTAATTACAGCAACTACCACGCCAGGCGTAGTGCTGAGCCCTTGGCATGGGTTCTCTCGTTTACTCCTGTAATGTGCGGAGACAGAAGACTCTGCCGTTATCCTATTAGTTGAGGAAACCAAAGCATCGTGAATGAAATATCACACAGGGACATCATTATTTGAGTCTTTCTGATTTGGATTGTCCATGTGTCCTTCCCACATCACCAGTATGTGTCTTAAATAAATTTATATTCTAAGATGTAGGAGAGACAAATGTACCAAAATACGTTGATGGAGAAGTGACAAAATCAACAAGCAGCAGATGTATGCATTCTAGAGAAATGAGAGCTCTAAGAAATTCCCAAGATCAAAGAGGATTTGGTGACTACGGCTTGTATCTTAAGTGCCATGTAGAACTTTCCTATGACTTCCTTTCATGAACAGAAACATCTGTTTAATAAATGCGCTCACTTTCCTTACAGTACTTAATAGAATTGTCAACATTTTATTTGACGGTTTTAGAGAATTTTAGTGGTCAGAGAGTTAAAGAAATGGAGTCACATCTCTGTGCTGGCCTGGTATGGTAGGGATTTTGTTGTGGCATTTTATCAGTGAGATTTAATCCTGTTATCTAAGTACATCAGCTTTGTGGTTCTTATATCTTATTCCTACTGAATTGTGGTAATGGGTAGTGGTTTCAAATACTTTCCAATTATTCCCATGGTACTTTGTGCTAGCCAAAAAAGCTCGAAGAGACACATACTCTTTTCAATTAATATTTCCCAAAGCCTTGTAATTCACATAGCACTTTGATAACCAGATAGTGATTGCCAGTCATGGAGTGTTGAGACATTGTAGATGATCTCCAGTTACCTGCAGGGAGGCAAAGAATTTTCAAAGAACTTTCTTTTTTCAAAGAAATTTCATTTCTCTAATGAAATGTACTAGAATTTGTTTATTATTATTTTTTAACCTGGAATGGATTATCTTTATCTGGCTGACAAGGTTAATGGGGGACCAGTGGCCCTTTTTGCTCTGATTATAAGTAGTTTTGGCCACTATTCATTGTGCCCACTGCCGCTTACATCACTGTATACATGAGCTATGTAATATTTTCAGTGAGAACCTGGAATATGGACTTCACTCAATGGGTTTTATTGTATGTGTCTCTGTACTTCTGGTTTCTATTATTCATAGTGTTGCTTACTAAATAGTAATTTGTAACCCACTGATGGAATCGAGACATGTACATTAGCCCTATTATAGAACTTTCTTCAGTTCCATCTCATTCAGTTCTGTTCAGTTCTCTGCCTAGACCCACATATATGGGTGTCTTTAATTGGAGTCACTGAGGGTTCCTGTTCCCATATTATTTTACCTTTAACAATGATATACTCATCAAAGATTATGTAATAAAGAGGTTCCGTAGCGGCAACATAGGTCTATCCAATGGGCATGATCCTGGAGAAAATAGAATTTTCAGAAGTAAGCCCGACTGTCTTAAGAGTAGATCTAGACATAAAGCGGAAACTCCTTGAGAACAGGGGCCATTTCTGTCTCATGCACAATTGGATCCCACAGGGTGACAGGTAGCAGGTACTCAAAGTGTTTTAATGATGAGCTTACTTATGAAAGCAGTGTTTAGTGTAATTTCAGAAACTGCTTACTGATCTAGATGTGACCCTGGACTCTCACATGGGGAAAGGAAGCCAGTGAAACTGGACTGACTTCCTAAGGCATGGATAGCGGGCCTGGCGGCCAGTGCGGATCCAGGTTAGGTTAGATGTAAGTTTTCACTCACTCTTTACTTCCTCCCCCTTCCCCCACTTATTCCATTCATTATCATTCTGCTCCTGCAGCGGGCTAATCCGGAATCATTTGTGATTCAGTACTATAGTCGAATATGTTTCAAAGTTTCTCCTTACAGTAAAACCTTGAACTTCCCCTCATATATTTTAAATTTACATCTCAAAACTCACTGTGAAGTGTCTGCTTCACTTCTGGACTCTGCCCAGTGCCTAAAATAGTGTTAAATAGTGTAAAATAGTGTGAGTGCTAAAAATACCTATACTCTGCCGAAAAAGGTTTACATTCTCAGTAGAAGCTTTGAACTTTTGCTTAAAGGTTACAGAAAGTTGGCTTGATGGCAAAAGCAAATTTATTTAAATACCATTTTTACACTGGTTTCATAATAGTAACATTTTATCTTTTTTACAATGATTTATAGGCACTGGAGCAGAACGGGGGGGGGGGGGGAAGCAATTAACGAATAAAGAAAAAAGTACCAATAGTGAAGGGGAAAAAAAATCTTTGGAAAGCTAAAGAAGAGAGAATAATTGATGGTTCCATTTTAGCTTAATGTTATTTCTGGATCTCTTTTATAATGTGTTATTTACTGCATAGTTTAGAGTTGACAGAAAATAAA
The DNA here is from genome assembly GCF_002201575.2 of Neomonachus schauinslandi. Lineage (NCBI taxonomy): Eukaryota > Metazoa > Chordata > Mammalia > Carnivora > Phocidae > Neomonachus > Neomonachus schauinslandi. The sequence continues at coordinate 48,502,667 of NC_058411.1, forward strand.
CAGCATTTGCAACATAATGTCTTTGGCTTTGCCATGTACTTGCTCATCCCAGTTGCCTGTCACGTTAGAACTTCAACCAACATCCATCAAAGTCTTCTGTGATGGAGTCTGTTTTTAATAAGCCCAGCACTATAATTACCTTATTGCAAAGTTAAAGCCAAATGACACTTATGATGAAGGTTTCATGGCTAAACAGTAAAGTCAGTGAAGCATATCCATACCAACTGTCAGACAGGAAATAGCTGTTGGAGGATTTGTTTTTTTATTGCTTGACGAGGGTCACTTCATTTGTACTTGGAAACTTCGCCACAGCTATAACAGGTAGCGGAGAAGGAAAAAGAAGGAGTCACGTGGAGGATAACTTAGAAAGATACCATTATTAATAGATTTTTGAGAAGATTAATTAGGGAGCATTTGTGCTCAGGAACATCTGTGCTAGGTGTTTGCACACATATTATCTAACTTAAAACTCCCTAACAGACCAAAGAGTTAAAGCGTTGTCCAAATTTCACATGCAAAGAAACTGAGGCTTTGAGAGTTTTTAAACTACGCGCTCGAGGCCACCCAGCTGGTGAGTGACAACAGTGGGCTGTGAACCCGGTCTAGATAGTTCAGAGTCCCATGTGGCTTTCCCTGGTATTACAGCTGCCATAACGTAAGTATCTGGGCTCATACAGTCCAGATTGGGGTCTGGATGGAAATGGAATGTGGTTTAGACATGTCCACATACTGAGTTACTGAAAGTGGGAAGGCAGAGACACACTCAGATGAATGAGCCTCATCTGTAATTTATGGCACAGATCCATCTCTATTTTACATTGTTTGAAGTTTTACATTTTTGTGACAATCACAATCAATTTTGAGTTGATGTATCAGTAAATATCATGTACACGTCACAGCATCTTTCATCAAAGAAGCTCTGGAAGTAAATGGAGTCTTGCTCTCATCTTAGCACCTGTAGATGGCAATGACAGACTGGCACAGTGTCTGAAGGCTGAAGAACATCATTTTATTGTAATGGATGGTGCAAAATGAATTTTTGAATATTTGGTTCATTCAGAGTTACCAGGCTACTAAATCTGGGATATTTTTTCTCTATCCAATACCGCACAGCAGAAATTTGGGGCTTTTTTCCTACTCCTCTCTTGAATTACCTCCAGGACAATGGTAAAAACAGCAAACTCTTTTTCCAGTTCACTTGAGGGTTAACATTGCATCAACCTCCGGAATCGCTCTGCTGGCACATCTGGGAAGAAGAGTGCCCTGCAGTGTCTCTTTCTCAATGGAGTGCTTCACCCAGGCAGCCCCAGACCTGAAATTAATTTACTAAGCAAGTAGGGTATTTTGATTTTCAGGACTGACCCCTACTGAGACAGGATTTCATTTTGTTTTTGTTAAGAATTAATAAAGAGTATAAATAACTTTCACATGTTCGACTCACAGTCATGGCATTACCAAATTTGTGAAAAAGAAAGTTGTATTTCAGGCTACGGAAAAATGAGCATTCAGTCACTGCCATACTGTCTTGACAAAGATGGAAGCTCAGTTGAAATCGAACTGTTGGCTCTTAGGTGGCACCTTTGTACAATGCCTGGAAATGTCCTCCACTGAGCTATTAAGTACCAGGCAGCATACAAAGGGCAATTAATAAGTCAATTAGCAAGTGGGTCATTTGAAAGCTGGAGCCCTTCCTTACTAGGCATGATGCTTACTGTTCTCCACTTCTCTTCCTCTCCTGAGTGTATTGCTTCTAAGTTTGGGTTAGGGAGAGGGTCTGGGGATTGGAGTGATCACTGGCTGGGGGAGAGTTGTAGGACTGGTTTGGCTTTCTCCTAGTAAGCCATGGAGGAGGTGTCTGGCCCTCAGTTTTCTGCAGACTTCTTTAAAAGTATCTGCTGTCTCTATTATTAGCTTTGTCTTGTGCTACTGTTTCTGAGGCAACAGGGTAAGTTCTCAATCAACATTTTGTTATATTCACTTGTCCTACCCAGATGCTCTGAGGTTTCCTATCATTTCTACTAAGAATACTAGTATTGTATCTACAATTTCAGACCTGGTTGCTTTTCATGTTCTATTTCTTCCTCTTGTCACGTATGATCCCTTCTTGGTATTAAACTTGCTCACGTCCAAACGAAACGCGCACCCAATGTGAATAGGATCGATTTAGTTAGCAGAGGGAGAACTCTCAGTGAGGAGATCATGGGGATGCACTCTGGCCCAGTGTCAGAGGGAGAGTGGATTCACTTCTGTTTGTGCCCAACCATCACTTGGATATAAAAATTATCAAATAATTTTGCATGTTATTTCTAATATCCATGCAAAATACAAAAATAAAACAACAATAAAATGACATGCAAATGTGTATTATGTGAAGTAATCTACATGACTGCACCAAGGACCAGAGATGAGCAGGATATAAGGAAAAGCTACCATGAGTGTGGATTATTTGGGATGGGCTTCTTGGAAGGGTTAATACTTAATACTTCCAATTAATGCATATACCTTAAATTTATGGAAACCATTTTTAGTGTCAGTATTAAAGAATGTTTCTTAAAGTGTAGTCTTGGATGCAACCCACATCAGAATCACCTAGAGTGCTTGACAAAAAAAGGTATATCTCTGGGCCCTCTCTCAGACTTTCTGGATCTGAATCTCTTACGGTGGGGCCCAGGAATTGACATTTAAAATAATCTCCCTGGGGGATCCCTATACTCACCAAAGTCTGAGAATCACTTGTACAGAATAAGCCAAATGTCTGAGTACTTTTATAATGAACACAACCTAGGTAGATGTTATTGTGGAATAGAAATCCTGGCTCATGAGGGCTGAGTGTTGCCGATAAATGGTTTTTCCTGTATCTAAGAGTTGCCAAAAAGGTATCAATTGGCTGCATCAGACAGAGCCTCATGAGATAGCATCTTCATGGTTTTGGGGCCTGGACCTCAACTTTGCATTTGCAGAAATTAAATTGGATATGTTTGCCTACAGAGAGCTGACTTGTGCTAATAAATTCATAAAAGGCTTGCTAATAAACCAGAGTACTGCCTTATTGATTTTTGGCAGAAGTTAATGCCTGATTCAAGAGCCAGGACTACATTGGTAGGCTGTTAGGAAAGGGCACATACATCAACAGGGAACTCAGTGAACAGAGTGCTCCAACCACTTTGTAACTGTTGACATACTAGCCTCCTCCTCTCTCTAGACTGGCCTCTCCTAGAGTAGCTTATTCCTGGAACCCGCTTCATGTGCTGTGGTGCCTGCCACAAACTCAACACTTAACAGAGAGCTGTTGAATGAATGTATGATTCTAGACCATGGGGATCAGATGTTGGCAAGGCAGATCTACAATGATTCGATCCAGGAGGGTGGATTGCTTTTCTACACACCAGGGATATTTCTGCCTATTAAAAGAGTGCTCTCTGTCCCAAGCATCAGTGGAAACTGACAAATTCTTCCTTTAGGGATCTTTCCTTCTCCCCATGCAGACCCCTCTTCTATGTTTTACATAGCTCTATATCACAACATCAAGGTCAAGTCCCAGCAAGTAAGTAATCCTTCCTTGATTTGTTTAATAAATTACCTGTCAGTTGTTTGCATGATGTCAATCCTGACCACCTTATTAAATATGAAAAATGTCCTAATCTAATTTAAATACATATTCTTTTTAGGGTGGTTTTAAAAATTTCTCATTTCAGAGAATACAAAATTTCTGGTCTTGTTTTTCTAGTTTGGAATATATTTTATTTGCAGTTTTATATTCACTTGCAACAGATTGTCTTTAGTGTTTTTGATGAACAATTATTTATTCAGGGGTTCTTTTTTTTTTTTAAGATTTTATTGACTTATTTGAGATAGAGTGAGAGAGATCCCAGAGGGAGAGGGAGAAGGGGAAGCAGACACCCTGCTGAGCAGGGAGCGCAATGCAGGGCTCAATCCCAGGACACTGCAATCATGACCTGAGGTGAAGGGAGACACTTTACCGACTGACCCACCCAGGTGCCCCTATGCAGAGGTTCTTTAATGAGATTCACCAATGGTAGATGCACAAAGACTGTGTCATAGGAATTTTAAGGTAGAGCAAAAAGACGATGCATGTTCTCTATCAAATATATGTAAGTGTATTTACACATAGGGAGAAGCCAAGGGAAGAGAGATTTCAAAAAGAATGTTTATGAGATAGTAAGTAAATGAAGACTGAGAACCAGTCTTTGGATTTAATGATGTGAAGATCATTGGTACCCTTAACTGAGTATTGTCTCAGTAAAGCAAGGAGGCAGGAGCCAAAATTAATGGGTCAAGAGGAAAGGTATATAGCAAATATGGATAACACTAGAAGTTTGGTTGAGAAATGAATATGAGATAAAAGGTCTATAGGGGTGTGAGGGAGGATTTTTTTTTTTTAAATCAGAGCAACTTGAGGATGTTTCAATTTTTATGGAAGAAGATTCGAGAGAGCTAGAGAGAGAGAGACATTGAACATACTGTAGAGAGAAGCTTTCCATTATGTCAATATTCACCAATAGTCATTGCTTCCTGGAAACTTTCTGTTCTCTAGAAAAACTCTGAGGGTAAGAATTTGAGAACTTTGAAGCAATGGCAATAGTGACTGGGATTTTGCTGGAGCAGAAAAAACCATCAAGGAGAAGGAGTGACAGCTCTGATAATTGAAGGACTGATTTAGAATTCAAACCTCCATTGTTTGCAACTGCAGCAGAGCTTGTGATTATGTTGAGTGGGGCTGTGACTTATACAGAGCAATTTCATTGAGCCTTTCATTCCTTTGGGTCCCCGGAACAGTGCTACTGTAAGTATCTGTGCTGGTTTCTGAAGCTTGACTTACTCCACTGAAACCACAGGAAGAATGTTATTTGATTTATGAAAGGAGTTAGCCAGCCATTCACCTAATTTTGAAACAGTGACAGGAATAGGAGGTAAGAGAGGATATTGAACCAGAACTGTACAACTTGCAAGTTCTCAAGATGCCCCAGGAAGATGAAGATTTTTTAATATTTAGAGTCATAATTCATTCAAATGAAGTTAAGAAATCAGCTTTTAAGACAATACAAACTCATTAATGCTGACAAAGCTTAAGAAGTGGATATCTTTTAAAAAGTTTGAACTATACACTATATGCAAAGCTGTGTTATCTACTTTAAATCCTTCCTGGAATGAGAAAGGATATGAAAAAGAAAAAGTATTTGTTTAAGTTGAAATTACTCCAATTATTAAAGCAAAGTGTTAGCATTTCTATTTAGTCAACTGGTGTGACATAGTTGTGTGATCATGGTGCAAACACCCATTTATCTTAAGGTTTCTGTAGGACAGACCTTGTGTATGAGTTAGCTAGGTCTGTTGCTCAGAGTCTCACAAAACTGGAATTAAGGTGTTGGCCATCTGGAACTTGGGCTCCTCCTCCAAGCTTCTTCCGGTTGTGGTTGCAGGACTGAGGTCCCCATTTTCTTGCTGGCTGTTAGCCAGGGCCACTCAGCTCCTCAAGGCTGCCTGCGATTCCCTGCCATGTGACCTTCTCCACAGTATGGCAGTTTGCTCTTTTGGGACCTTCAGGAGAGTATCTGCTCCACCTTTGAATCTGTCTGACTTCTTTTGTCTCTGACCACTAAACCTTCATAAGGGCACACCTGATTAGGCTATACTCACCCACACCCGAGAGGAGGGGCCCATGAGGAACCACTTCAGAAGTATGCCTACCACGAATGGTTCAGATTAATAGATGTTCATGAGGAGGCTGTGTACAGAGGTGTGGGCAGGGTAAAGGGAGCTAAGGAGGGATGGTGAAGCAGTCAGAGACTTTCAGAACACTACCAGTCATTACCAGAACCTGGGAAGAGTTTGGACTGTGGAGGAAAGCTGTACCCTGGAATAATGCAGTCACAGCAGAAGCTTACACTGAGGCAGGAGGGGAACAGAGAAGAAATCCCCTTTCTCCTCCTGCCTCTGATCTGTGGGTGGCTCCCAGGGGCCAAGTTGAACTAGAAACTAAAGGCTCAGAGCCTGAGTCATGCAGTCCAAAGAGATCAGCCTCATGGGGCAGAGAAGGTTAGTGAATCGCCCATTGCAGTGCTCAAGAAATGGCTGTTGTTATTATCAAGAGATCTTGGTTTATGAACATATTTACAAGTCTAGAAGTATGAGGGGCTGGGCTTCCCTGTCAACATTCTAAAATGGTCTGAAAGGTGGGTGGTGATATAAATGTGGGAGAAAGGAACTGGCCAATGTACTGTGAGAACTATAATAATGAGTGACCTCTAGTACATTTCCTTGCATGCAGAAGGTAATCAACATATAGTTGTAGCAACTGGCAAGGTAATGATGAGATTATGAACGTTCATAATCAATAGGAACTTATTCCATAAATATGTGCTAAAAAAAAAGGAGGAAAGTGGAATGTTAACTTATATCAGTACTTAAAAAAAAGCACATTCATATAAAAAAGAAAAATTCGGTGGGTTCTATTGATACATTTTATGCCACAGAAGAGTGTGACCTTGTTCAAAGGAGGGAGGCAGGAGAATGCTTCCCTTTTGGATTTCACTGACCAAAATATATGATTATGATTATTATATCCATAAACAATAGCTTACTGAACTTTTGAGCAAATTTTGGAATCAGACTTAAACCCCTACAGTAATCACATTGAACCCACAGCTATCCAGGGAAAACACTCAAAGTTAAGATCAAGGTCTTTTATGAATTCTTTTAGTTGCAATAGTGAAAGAAGCAGTATCTATAATAAAACCTTTTGGAACTAGAACTTTAAAATTTATACTAATCCTTCCTCTGGCAGAATTTATTTTTCATCTTAATGTGTGAAGAACAAAGCATTTCTGTTTTCTTTTGAAAGTCTAATTTTTAAACTCTGCTGAATCTGTATGTGGGGACAGAGCTGGGGGGGGGGTCATGGCTTGTCAGTTTCTACCACACTAACAGTTGAAACTGGAAATTTAATCATTTACATTGCACAGGACAGAGGGATGCTCAGATTCTGATTTTTGTGGGTAGCATCTCTTCCTATACATATTAGAAATTGAAAATAGAAATTAGAAAATTTTTATTATGGGACTGCTTCTTATTATTTCCAGTGGCTTTTGATTATTCATTGGAGATCAATGAATTTAGATTTTTATCCGAATTAATAATGCACCTAGTGTAGTTAGAAATAAAGGAAATAGCACATATTTCACATTTCTCTCCAAATGTACAAAGCCATTTAAGAACTTTCAATGTTCCAGCACCTATAATGCTTATTTTTATGTTCATTTTGCATTGAATAAATTGCCTTAATGTTCTAATTAGCATTTCCATCATATTTGCTAACACACTTTCACACTTATCTTATGCAGTAGAAAACTGTCAAACATTCCCCTAGGAAAATGAAAAGATTCTTCATCTGGATACATTTTTCTGATAAATCTTGTAGCAGGGATCTCAAAAGGAACACTGGTTAGATATTCAGAAGACAGAATAGGAAGTCTGAATGTTAGGGACAGTCTAATATTATACTAATTTCATTTTTAATATTGGACTTGGAAATTTTTCTGATCTCCACTCTGCTTTGACTACATATATCCATTTATATATCTTAAAATGGCCCAGTGAATATAAAAATTCCTCTCTGAAATGTATGTGGAAGGGAGGTTTGTACCAATGAAGGCCATCTGGTATTGTTTGTCAGTGGAAAGGTTGCTCTATTTTTATTAAAAAGAATTATTTTACTTCCTAAATTTTATGAATAGTTCAAACTAATCTAAACCTTTCCTTTTCTCTTCAAATTTTCATTATTCTTGGATATCTAGTGTGAATAACAAGAATATAATTTTATTTCATGGTTAATGCTACTCTACTTCAAACTTTCCCTCAACTTAATGCTAGTTATTCTAGAAACAATGATGATACCTAGCTCGTTAGAGTAATCTAGCATTTTATGGCAATAGAACCCACCACTTTATAACTTAAAAGCCTTATTTTAGCATATTTTTAAGGATGAAAACTTTAAAAACGATAAATGTTACACTTTTGTTAACAACTTGAAAATAATCCAGTTAAGAAACTCTGTGCTTTTTAATTTGTTTTGTATTTCCTTCGTCGGATTTCAAGTTCTCACTGGAAAAACCTTCATCAAAGTAGGTCAGACTATCTCCAGAAGGAAGTACTACATTAGTATAACTGGGTAGTTCTCCTTTGTGATTTGGAAGGGAGGGAAATAGAAAGTAGTGCAATTTCGTGACCTTGGAAACATTGTTTAACTTGCTGCTATTTTGGGACATTTCTGTCTTATTTTGTGCAAGTCATGTGGCCATATAGGTAGATGGAAGCCTTGTTCCATGTACGTGCTTCCATCACAAAATGGGAGAGTTCACAACTCTTCTGGAGGTGGGATTTATAATCCTCCTGTCCCGAGATCTCACTCCCATTATTTACAATGTAATTTGTCTTTTGCCCTCTGGTGGAAGAAATGTGGTCGTGTCCTAAAATGGAAGTTGTAATCTTTTGAAAATTGAAGGGAACCTGGGTAGCTAGATTATAGAAAATTCATTTTTTTTCCCAGGCTGTTCAACTTCAACAGAAGTAATTTATCTGTGGGTGTTAATAAATTGTAGTCAGCCAGGATTTAATACTGATATGTATTGTGTAGATTTAGATTCCTTTAATGTTTGCCTAACTTGTTCTCTGCACCAGAATTTCAGCATTCTGGAGGTGATGGGAATGTGAACATTCCCATAAAGTACAAATGCAGATGGACTGTTCAGTAACTGTTATGACCAGGGCTTGACAATGAACTTCAGTGTTTTCCTGTAATTCTGATTTCTGGAGAAACAGTAAGCTTAATTGTTTTAGAAATAGCATTAGGTGCATGATGTTTATACTCTTGTAAGTGTGAAGTTTGGGTAGACAATTGAATTGGCTAGCCCCGTATTTATTCAGTAAATTTGTCTAGGATAAGTTTATTTTGATTAGTGGGCTAAAGCTGTTTTATTTTTATGCCCTTGTTGTTTCTGGCATAAATTCTTGGTCAAGGTAATGCTCAAACTGCTAAAATGAGTATTTTTCAGTGACGTCTTGTAAGTTGGGGACAGTGCTCTTAAATCTCCTTGGCTGAGTTGCCATCCATTGAATTACTTGGCTGAGATAGGATCAAAGTCATTTTTTACACCTAAAAAAAAGTTAAGTTTTTATTTTTTAAAAAAGAGACTCACTCCAGAGAGTATTTTCAGTCACTGAAAGAGAAGGTCACTTGTATTTTTCATTTTTATAAATTATTAGCATGACACATTTGGAACAATTTTAGAGAAAAAGAAATTCACGTTTCTTACTATGAGAAATTATAGCTCTTGCTAAAACATTCTAATGATTTGTGTTTTTAATCAGTGTATTGTTATAATGGTTAATCCACCTAGTATCTCGGAGAAGCAGGTTAAAATTATTAGCCCTGGTTTACAGATTAGGGAATAGAGACACAGTCAGGTTAAGTGGGGCCACAAGCATCCTATAGTAAGTCACTGACATGGGGAGGATTAATCTGATATTCATGTGTTTTGTTCAGTCCAAAATGTCTTTGATTTTACTTGTAATGAATCACACTATTGTACCCTCAGTTCATATTTGGAAAGGAAGCACTGACATTTGACCATCTTTATTTTCTCTCTTCAATGACCCTTGTGAGCCATTGAAGATAAACTTTTGTGGTTGTTGAAAGACTACGGCTTCTCTGGGGCACCTGGGTGGCTCAGTAGGTTGAGCATCTGCCTTTGGCTCAGGTCATGATCCCAGGGTCCTGAGATCGAGCCCCACGTGGGGCTCCCTGCTCATCAGGGAGTCTGTTTCTCTCTGCCTCCTCCCCCTGGCTCATGTTCTCTCTCTCTCAAATGAATAAATAAATCTTAAAAAAAAAAAAAGAAAGAAAGACTACAGCTTCTCTTAATCCTTTGTAAGATATGCATATATTACCCCTTTAACCAACTTTCACTTTCATGTTAATGTTAAAGATCTTAGACAAGTCTGGAAATTAAATTAAAATTTAACCCATAGGTATATTTTAATTGCTTGTCACTTTATTTCTATGCATATGGAAACAATGAACCAACTAACCAACCAAGTAATATTGAGCATCGCCACAGACTAAAATTGACTTGTGCTGGATGATTTTTGGCCATAGGCTTTCCCAGGTAACTGTTGTGATACCTTTCTCTCAGGTAAGATACTGACTTACACCAGAGGCAAATTCTGAGTGATAGCCCACCCTTCTTCCGTTGGTACTGGATGACTTAACTAAGATAGGATCATGTTATAAAATCTTGGGGTTGGAGGGCTTAAAAGTCATTAGTTCTTACATCATATAGCTGCTCTCCCCTTGCCCCCCTTGGAGGCACAGCTTATCACTCAGATAAAATTTGTTCCACTTGACCCTTCACACCTCAAGCTCCAGCCATCTGGGAGAAGAGGCTCGAGGATGCTACGCTCTTTCCTCTCACTGCCGGCTTCTGTACATGAGCCTCTTCATGGAGTCCCTTCCCTGCTCTCATTTCCCCACTCTCCATCCTTTGTCCCAGGCTTATTCCTTAACTCTCAACTCCCATTCAGTGCTCAAATATCAGCCCGAGTGCCACCTCTTGAGGTGTTTTTCCACCATCTAGCCTAGACCAAGTCCCTTGCCGTATGAGCTCCCATAGCAAACATGCTTTCTTTTTGGTGAAATTCACTACGCTTCACCCTGCTTGCTGCTGGATAGTAAATTCCATGGAAGCCAGGATCTTGTTTTTCTCATTTCCTACCAAGTGACAAATTCTTAGCACAGTTCCTGAGACATAGTAGATGCTCAACATGTACTATTTGGTTGGTGGGTTGGTTGATTATCTCTAGCCATATAGGAGTGAAAAAACTAGCAGTTAATAAACACTTTGGTGGCACTTCCAAATAGAAAAAGAATGAGAACCTCTCCAGCATCCTGAGAGAGGTTGAAGGAAACATAAAACTATTACAGAAATGAAGACAAAAGCAGAGATTATGATTTTAATAACAGACAAAATAAAATTTCGGTCAAATACTATTACATGAAGTAAAACTAGTTCTTTTTAATGCTAAAAGTTGGAATTCACAAGGGACATTAATTATAAATAATAATTGCATTAAGTAATAGAAATGTTTTCATTTAGTGAAAAATTGTGACCATGTTATAGGACACAAACTGGAGGAATACCATCATAATGCAAGGAAAAGAATAAAGAGAGAAACATGGTAAAAGATAAAACAAGTAGGAAATTCAAGCTATTTTTATTATGTATTATGAATACATAATAAGTAATCTTGAAGAATAATTCAGAAAAATTAATATGGAGCAAATAATCAAAGAAATAGCAGAAGAAACTTGTGAACTAGAAGATCTGAGTTTGGGAATAATGTTTCATCATAATCTATGTGTAAAGAAAAGAAAGCTATGTTTGGATTTATTCCAGTAAAAAAAAATCAGTTTTCTTCACATATCCAAGCACATAAACGGAAGGAATAAAAATGAGTTTGGCATCACATTTTTTTCCCTCCGAACACTAAATATCATGTGATGATATTTATTTTGGGGCTAAAAGTGTGGCTTCAGAATGGTGTCTCTCCAAGTTGGAGTTCAGGGATAACGGCAGGTGGAAGACTTTCTCTGATAGGCAAAGTTTCAGAACATATAGCACATTGGAGAAATTCTACTAGTAAAAACATTTGTACTTCTCCTAAGAAAAATCATTTTCTTATATTCACCATGAATTATACAACCATAGTGGTTTTTCTTTTTATGTTGATTGTAAGAATATTAAGAGTCAAATATCTTTGAGGCCCACTGATAAGGCCTTAGTGATAAGGTAAAAACTGCTAGTTGTCCATTATATCTGGTTTTCCCTTCACTTCTTATGCAGTGATAGAACTTTTAGCTGAGTACATGACTGCCTACATAAAAGTTATGCATCCCAATCTTCCTTGCCTTGTGTGGCCATGTGAATACATTCCGGCCACTGAGATAGAGTGAAACTGAGGTGTGCAATTGGAATGCAGGTGCAATGAGGAGTCAGCCATCTTGAACTATGCGAATGTGGACAATGTGTGAGAGGCAACAAAACCACGAGATAGCTTAGGCTTCTGAAGATTATGTAGAGCAGACCCACCTTACCTGGCTTCTGAAATTTTATGTGACAGAGAAGTTATTTTCTATCTTATAAATTCATCGCTATTTTATTTTCTGACACATCAGTTTAATTTTAATACAGATAAAAAGCATGTATACAATCCATTTAAATGTCTCAGGGCTAGTTTCAATTCATATCTGCATCATTGTTTTTCTTCCTCTATTTATTTTTAATATTTCATCTTATTTTTTGTGTCCTTGTATACTTGCTTAAATATTTTAAATATATATAAATATGCTCACTACCTAGGTATACTTCCTAAAAGTTACTTGAAGACATTGTAGATAACCAAGAGATGAATCAAAATTTAGATTCAGAAGTGGGGAGTTAGTATATTAGGATAGGATCAGTGTTGAATATGGAAATAGAATAAATAACAATTGTAAATATAGCCAGATTATCTTTTTTTCCACTTCCCCTCCCCTTCTTGGGCATGGGACAAATGAGGTTAAGGCAAGAGAAGAAGGATTTGCTAGTACAACTCAAGACTCCCCTGTGCCCGGCCTTGTCATGCAAAGAATAAAACACAGGCTTGGCCTTCAAACATCTACTTGTAGGGAAGAGAACAGTGCTCCCATAAAAATCCTTCACTTTCAGAAACTCATGACCTTGAAGCCCAGCTTGGATCACATCATCTTCAATTCTTAGAGAAATCTATAAACTAGCTAAGAATTTTTGTGTTTAAAACACTTTTTGGGGGGTTGTCTGGGTGGCTCAGTCATTAAGCGTCTGTCTTCGGCTCAGGTCATGATCCCAGGGTCCTGGGATCAAGCCCCACATTGGGTTCCCTGCTCCGTGGGAAACCTGTTTCTCCCTCTCCCACGCCCTCTGCTTGTGTTCCCTTTCTCGCTGTGTCTCTCTCTGTCAAATAAATAAAAAAATCTTCAAAGAAAACAACAACAAAAAACAACATTTTTTTGGCATAACATATCCCTGTGAAAACAATTCAATCATATGAAACAAAGACCAGGTTTTAAAATCAGATCCTGGACAGTGTAAACAAAAATTTAAATCATGCTTTTTTTGTAATCCCAAACAGAATCTTTCCTTTTTCTTTCTCAACAGTCCACTATCATATTTTTTTTTAGAAGCAATTAACCCCAAACCTCAAAATCCTTTCTCTAGCAGTTGCTGCTAAAAAACTGCCCCTCTATATCCCATGTCCAAGAAAGATGTACAAATGAAATGCTTCATTGTCCACTCTGTTTGATATTAATATTATCTCTATACATTCTTTGTTTGCATTTGCTTGATTTGCCTTCCTGTCTGTTTATTTTAATTTTGTAATTTTGTTCTAAAGAGGTTGGCCTTGGCTTTTTATTTTGAGAAATGCTGTCTTTTAATTGAATTAACTGCTTAAGACTAATAGCCAAATCACATTTAAAATGGGAAAATATGAGTGACTGTCCTAAAATCAGAAATAAAACAGGACTCTAAAATCACCATTATTATTAGACCATATTCTTGAGTTTTGGGGCTATGCAATGAATTATAAAATAGAAATAAGAGACAGAAATACTTGAAAATAAAAAATTAACATATCATCATATCCAGATGATAAGATTTTTTGGTCAGAAAAAGCCTAAGAGGACCAGTTGAAACTATTATGACTAGTAAATAATTCCAGTAAACTAGTTAGAAATAACTAATTATTTCTAATTGAATAGAATTATTTCTAATTGAATAGAATTATTTCTAATTGAAATACAATAGGTAAAAAGTACAGTAAAGTTTCCACTGAGAACAGCCATATCCATTATACAAAAAAAACTTTTTGAGAGCCTCCTGTGGACCACATTGAGCTATAATGTCCCTGCCCTTGAGGGCTTAAATTCTAGTGGGCAAGACTAAAATGCACACCTGCAATCACAATAGGATGTGTTCAGTGCTAGGATAGAGGTAACATGCAGGATGAGGATGCTCTGGCTGGATTCTAAAGGAAAAGTATGAATTTGGTGAGTTTTAATAGGGAAATGTTGTTTAGGTATAGGGAGTGATGATGGGTAATAGTATCAAGGTGTGGGAGGGCAGGGCATTCATTCAACAAGGCAGCGTCCTAGGATGCAGGGGAGGGACTGGGCATGATGAAAGCATGAGATAATGTGTAGTCAGTTCACTAAAGGCTCTATAGACTGTGTTGAAGGCTACAGGGAAATCCCACTTGTGACCCTTAAACTCTCCTCTCACCTTCTGTAAGCATTTTGAGGGTGGTGGTCACTTGGATGATTTTCTTTCAGGTTCTGTCATTCTGTTCTGAAGACGTTTGGTGTGAGCCTGGTTGTAGAGTCTCCCCTGCTTGTTGACTCTGCGTGTGTAACCAGAGTAATGTATTTGAAGTACCCCTGATTGACTGGGGTGCAGAGCAGGGGGTTTCTCCTGCATCATACTCCTTCTCAGAAATGGTTACCTATTGATAAGAGCCTAACAATGAGCCTTGGGCCCTGAAGCAAGGTCTCAAGATGGTCTTTATAGTCAAGGAAGTAACCCATTGTGGTGGATCTGATATCACCTGAAGTCCACCAAAAACCAAGAAGAGGACTTTATGCAGACCATGTGGTCCCACTAGGGTAAGTGGACCGTAAGTATGTGGATCTGCCAGATGGCTACACTCTAGAGAAATGCATGTATAGAAAAGGTTTTTGATTAGAGGGTTTCTGTTCAGGTCTGACACTGGGTTTTCACAAAGATCAGTGAGGTCTGTTGAGAAACTGGTGTAGTTCATTGCTTCTGCCAGTTGAAGATAATGAGATTCTGGGTGGGTAAGAAGATCATGAGTTTATGTGCATGGTTCTACTGTGGTCAGATATGCCATTAAAGGTCTTGTGGCTTGTGAAATTTGTAAGTTAAATTTCACAAGGGAGATTATCCATTTTACTTGGCATTGAATGAGCCACTTGATAATAATATTAACAATAGCAGGTAACATTTATAGACACTTAATATTACTCAGGGCCCTATTCTAAGTACTTTCCTTGAATCTTCACACCCCTATGAGGTAGATATTGATTATTATTGCCATTCTACTCAACAAGTCGATTTAGGCTGGGGAGATAGTGTCTTGCTCATGGTTATACAGGTAAGGCTTCATGGGAGTGTGTTTCAAATCCATGCCTGTCAGATTCCTAAATGCATCTTCTTAATTAGAAAGCTCTACTGCCTCAGGGGGTATTGGAATTTTGAGAAGTGGAATTTTGAGTTTGAATGGTTGGTCAGGTTGCTGTTCTACAGAACTTGAACACAACTTTGTTGACTAGAAGTTTTTTCTCTACCCAAGAAATCTTGTTTTTGTCCACTTTTTAATAAAAAAAAAACCCATACACGTGGAGGAGCTGGGATAAGATAGAACTGATGATTATTTTGGATACATTTGTCTCCATTCTAAATGGCTTGCGTCAATTAGTCTGGGATAGAAATGTGGAGTGCCGAAGTACAGATACAGATAAGCAAGGAGTACAGATGTGCAGAACAGGATTTAAGATGTAGACGAGGCATGGCTGGCAAGGGTCACAAAGGGGAGCTCATGGGAGAGCTCACAGCCTGTCTCAGAAACAAGAGCGTGTATTCCTGTGAGCAGACATTCTCCCTGTGAAATCCATGTCCATGAAGCCCTGCTTGAATCTTGCCGTTTTTATCAGGTAGAAGGAATCAAAGAATGCACTTGTTCAATAGAACCTCAGTGGTATCTGAAGCTCTAAAAATCTGTGAACAAAGCGTTGGAACACTATAATCTTGGGTCAGAGTTGAACTTAGAAGCTGGTGAATGCAGTAAAGTAATATACTAGGTACAGAAGTATGACTTTGTAGATTACTGAGCAGTTTGGCAATTTTACCCAGTGCACACTTTTATTAGGTCACCTGTGTCCGTTGTAGTTTTTGCCTTGTCATGACTGGAAGCCTGCTGGTGTCTTTATCAGGATGAGCCCTAAAAATGTAGGGAGATTATTTTACAATATATCACCTCTTTATTTTAGGCACAATATTGTTTTGGGCACAGTGTCTTGCTAACATTCAAATGTTTATCTTTTGAAATAAAATAATAAACAAAACTAAGTTTGGTTTTCAGTAAGGGAAAGTGAATGCCACTTTATTGTACTTGGCATTAATAAAAACCAAAGTATTATATTAAAAAGAGCTACTGCATCAATACTATTTCTTTGCCTATCTTAAGTGGAATTGTAAAATCATTTTGATATATATGTACATATATATATATTTTCTAAAGGGTAATACTTTAAACATACTACTTGGTAGGGATAAGCTAAACTTACTGTGTCCTGTGTTTTTATGATCTGAAAAACATGTTTTGGGGTCTGCAGGCAGATATCCTGATAATAACAGCTCATGTTTTTTGCGCTATGACAAGAATACAAGATACACATTGGCTGGAATAGTTGGAAACAATGGTGGTTTAACTCCCACTATTAAGTTTAAGACGTCGTCCAGGGTTAGATCTCACTCCTAATGGTGGCAGTATCTCACATTTACAAGGCACTTTCATCATAAAGGGTCCCAGACTGCCTTCTGAGCACATGTCTCCAGGAATGACTATTCTCTGTGTTGCAGCCATTTCTTAAGAAAGCAACAACACCCATAAGGTCACCGCAATGTGGTACCCACCAAGGACAAGGGTGATGATAACAGTCAATCAGACCAGATATTAATTTTAAAGCAACATAATCTATTTGCCCAATTTGACTGGCACACCAATATTAATGTCCTTCAAAAGGTTTCAGCAAGCCCGTTATGATTATGAAGTCAGTGCTTGACTTTTATATGGCCACTGACGGAACACTGTCTCTTAATGTCTTGCCAACTTAGTATTTTTATTTTCAGAAGTAATAGTTCTCTCCTCTGACTTAATAAAAATAGATGTTATATGTCCCCTGTAGTGCCCATATGTTCTTTGGAAATTTCTAATGCCTGTATTGCCTTTGTTTATGTTTGTGTGGTTTTCCTCATTAGGAAATAATTGACACGTCTGGGAAGGATCCCAGAGAGATTTTTTAATTCCTCCCAGATATCTGCTTTTGTGAAGGCAAATGCAAATTAAAAATAAGAGGCTTAATTCTCCCTGTTGAAAATAAAGGAAGAGACTCTTCTCCCTTTTCTTAGAGGATTTGTTTTAGAAAACTTGTAATTTTAAGTTCCTTCTCTGTCTCTTTGAAATGCATGTAAACCTTTTTAAAAGCTAAATAAGTCTCTTATCAGTTTTATGACCCAAGACTGTCTTAAGGATTTGGGAATCAATTCTTGTAAATATAATCATCAAGGAAAATAGCACTCCATCTCCCAGTTTCTATGGGAGGGTAAAGGCTCACTCCGGAGGCTGCCTGCCTCCAAAATTACCTCCCCTCATAAAAATACGAGAAATTTATTCTTCCTTTGGATAAAGCCTTCTAGCTAACACAAATGGTCACCTCAATTACCGGGTGAAGCTAGGATGAACTCTGTGTGACAAAGGGTGCTCTCAAGTCTTCTTACTTGACTAGTTATTGTTTAGTTTGAGAACATGTATGTAATGAGTTGTATCTAGTTGCCTATATAAAAAGGTGAGATTTTTCTTTGTCTTTGTCATCTTTTAGCAAATTACCAGTGATGCACATCTTTTTCTGGGTTAATGCTTGTTTAGTAATAAAAGTGTTTCTTTCTTTTCCACCTTTGTGAAGAGGTTTTTTTTTTTTAGGTTGGCAGGAGATTTTGTTTTCAATTCTATTTCCCCAGCATCTTCTTTTGTGTTAGTTGCCATTGGGTGATTAGTAAATTTTTATTAAAATAGCCTAGGCACCGTTGTTCACCTCACCTGGGTGATGAAAAATTAGAACAGCAAACCTGTGCTGAGGACTCCTGATGAGCTAGGCACGGCTCGATGGGCTTTAATATATTTTTCTTCTAATCCTCCAAGGAAACCTGAAGAGAGGTCAGTTTAATTTTCTTGTCCATGTTAAAAGATAAAAGAGGTAACTATTTAAACAATAGTATGTTAGTTATCATTATGCTCAAGTTAACAATTTAATAAATACCATGTAGGGCTAATGTCAGTACTTCCTAAATTTTTCTTCTGAGAACCTTTGATTGAGCCTTTGACTTTTTCTCCTGTCATCTGCCTCCAAGCTTTCACACCTGCTCAGAATTCTTCATTCCTGCCCCTCTTCTTTCTTTCTTTCTTTTTATTTGAGAGAGAGAGAATGAGAGAGAACACATGAGAGGGGGGAGGGTCAGAGGGAGAAGCAGACTCCCTGCCGAGCAGGGAGCCCGATGTGGGACTCGATCCAGGGACTCCAGGATCATGACCTGAGCTGAAGGCAGTCGCTTAACCAACTGAGCCACCCAGGCGCCCCCTCTTCTTTCTTGTTCTTGGGGGAAGTCTGCCTAGATGGAGGAAGTAGGGGCAGAAGCTACATACCCCTAGGCTCTACCATTGCTTGATGGCAACTTAGTATGTTTTGGCATTAAGCTAAAGGGAAGCGAAAGGCTACCTAAGGGAGATTCCTGTTGCTTGCATTCCATCAGCAATTGGCCAGAGTAAGCATACCTCTTTTTTTTTTAATATTTTATTTATTTATTTATGAGAGAGAGAGTGACAGCGGGCATGCATGCAGGAGTGGGGTGGCAGAGAGAGCAGCAGACTCCCCGCTGAGCAGGGAGCCCCACACGGGGCTGGATCCCAGGACCTGAGATCATGACCTGTGCCCAAGTCAGACACTTAACCGAGTCACCCAGGTGCCCCAGAATGCCTCTTTTTAATTTTTTTTCTTTTGCCATATTAAGATTCTTACTTAAACTTATTTTTCAAAATATTTTTTTCAATAGCTTTCAGACTTCCATTTTTCATTAACATTTACTAGAATTAAATATAATAATCTCTACCATATAGTCCACACAGGGCACACGGAAGGGGCTCAATTATCATTCGCCATTATTAGATATTATAGGCCAAACAATGGGGAGGCGGTGGTAGGGAGGCAAAATGGAGAGGCATACGGTGTGACCTTGAATGCTGCTAGCGTTATTATACGGCTTTTATGTGAACTTAAGAAAATTCTATAATCCTTCTCTGAGTCTACCCCTCATTTTCTGGGTGGGGATAAAGCCAGATGATATATTAAAATCTAAAACAGTTTTGAAGGAAAAGTCAGAAGGTAGAATGGAAGAGTGGAGGTCTTGAAGGGGGCTTCGGTGGGCTCTCCCTTGGCATTTGGGATAAATCCAAGGTACAAGGGCCCAGGGAAGTATGATTCAAGTTTCCTCCAGAGCCACTTCCACGGACTCATGCAGAGGTTCTCCATAACCAACGTCCAAGAGGACTTAATATTGTACCTCAGCACTGGTCCACAAGCAAACTTCATCAGAAGGGTGCAAACATTCAGTTCTAGATGAATACGTCCCGGGAATCCAATGGACAGCATGGTGACTGTAGTTAGCAATACTATACTGTGTACTTGAGAGTTGCTAAAAGATCTTAAATGTTCTACACACACACACACACACACACACACACACACACACAAACACACAGTAACTATGTAAGGTAATGGATTTGTTAATTGCCTTTACAGTGCTCATCAGTTCTCAGTGTATAGGTATATCAAATTATTACATTGTATACCTTAAATATACACGGTGTTATATGTCATGTATATCTCAATAAAGCTGGGAAAAATACTACCTGGAGGGAGGTGCCACGCCAGTGGAATCAGAATCAGCAAGGCTGGGGCTTGGATATTTGCATTTGAAAACTGTCCAGGTGATTCTTATGTACATTGTATTTGATAATCATTTTTTTTTTCAGTTGAAGAAGGCAGCTAAGGTGAGCCAGCTGTCCGTATTAATCCCAGTCTGATTTCCTTCTGCTGTTCAGTATACCTTTTCTTGCCAGTAATTGGCATTTGTATTTTAAAAATGTGGACTAATTCTAAAATTAGCTTATGGTAATTTAACACTTGTGCTGCTAAAAATCATATAGGACTCATTGTTAGATCAAAAGTCTATCTTACATTTGGATTATACACTCCTTTCTGTTAGCCCGCAGATTGGAACATTGCTCATCTGGTGAGCTCTCAACCCAGCTTTGCACCAGGATGGGCTCCGGCAGCCAGCCCTCCGGGGAAGCTGAATGAGTGCCCAGGAGGCCACCTCCCGCATTCACTGCTGTGTTATCACCCTGACCAGGCACTCTGCACCCTGTCCGCTGGTTTCAGGTGTGGAACAGGAAACCACATTTCTGAAATCTGCCCTTCCAAGTCTATTTGTCACTCTGCGGTGGTAGCAGTAGCATGAGGCTAAACGTTAAAAAAGGAATTTTCTCGGTGAACCAAGCAGAGAATTTTTCATTTTATCCATCAGTTGCCTCCAAAGGCAGCAGCTTCTCACAATCCCTCCCTAATTTTTAACACAAAAGATGGAGCTTGGGAAGTGCGTGGGTATTGATGCCATGGTTAGAGAGTTCAATACACTGAACAGAGGCAGAGAGATTTCATTTTCCAAAGGGCGGCAGAAAACAGCCCTGACCGAACAGCCATACTTATTTGGTGGCAAATAAAGAGTCTGCCTAGTTCCTGAGGTGACTTCAACAGAGGGAAGCTGGAGAAGATGTTGACATGGTCTGCGTGTGTTTTGGCACTCTGAGAAAACATTATTCTACAAAGTAAGTTTATTTCTGATGTCAGTTGTTTTGCTCAGGATCATTCCTTTGCTCCATGCTTGAAGACAGATGAACACAACTGGGGACAGTAATAATAATTACCACCCTCTTTGGAATTGCTATATTGTGTCTGGGGCTGAACACAGAGTGATATGACATAGCATGGTGGTGATTCTGGCTGTACCTACCTCATGGGGTTGTTTTAAACATGGAATGGGGTAATGCAAGTGAGATACTTAACATAGTACCTGACAAAAAGGAAGTGCTTGATAAAAGCTAGTTATTATTGATTTTATTATTGATGCTTTGAGAGGCAGTCTAGTGGAGTCCATGTTAAGGGCCACAAGCTCTGACCTCAGACTGCCTGGGCTTAAATCCTGCTCTGTGGCTGTGGGCGAGTGAGCATCTCTGGGTCTCAGTTTCCTCATCTGCAAAATGGGAATAATAATACTGTCTACACTGTGTGGATTAAATATATCTCAATGTATTTAAAACAATGTCTGGCATATAATACAACATGAATAGTTGTAATTTTTAAAATGCTTTACATGCTTTATTGTCAATCCCCAGAAAAAGAGGTGGGTATTATCTACATTTTGTAAGGGAGGACTGAGTGACTTGCCCAGACCCATGGCTTCCAAGTGCTAGAACCACAACTTAAACTGCAATCTTCCTGCTTCCAAAGCTCATCCTCTTCCCATAGCAGGGCTGTCATTCTAGTAAACAATATATTTTTAGTGTCCATTAGTGTTTTTTCTTTCATTTCACATTTGATTTCTTTGACTTATCAGCCTAAAAAATTATTGTGTTACCTTCATTAGAGAGGTTTTGTCCTTAACATCTTTACTTGATCTATTTGAGGCAGAGTCTGAGTTTTTATAACTATTGTTGTATTATTATTACTATTTTTAGAACTTGGTTGTATTGGTTCCTAAAGACAAAAATTAAAATTTTTACTTTTGAGGGGACAGATTGAAAATTAATGAAGTAAGTTTAGTGATATTTATTTTTCTTATTTTCATAATTTTACTTTTTATAAGCATATTTTATGACAATAGTACCTTATTTATTTATTTATTTAAAAGATTTTATTTATTTGAGAGAGACACAGCCAGAGAGGGAACACAAGCAGAGGGGGTGGAAGAGGGAGAAGCAGGCTCCCTGCGGAACAAGGAGCCCGATGCGGGGCTCGATCCCAGGACCCTGGGATCATGACCTGAGCCGAAGGCAGACGCTTAACGACTGAGCCACCTAGGCGCCCCAGTGTGTATTTTGAAAGCTAAATTTTCCCTACTCAGTTACTGTGGAAGAAGTAGGTGTTGATGAATTTGTAGCTGATGTTTGGAACATTGTTGCTTTATTACAAAGCCTCTGGGTTTCTCCGCTTTTGTCGGCTTCTGGGCGAGCCCTGGTGAGATGGCTGTGTTACCGGAATGAACTGCTCTGACTCTCCTAATGAGCGCAGTAAATTTCAGTGATAGAGCAATTAAAAGGTGTATTGATTTGTTGTGAATTTTACTTTAGTCTTTCCCCCAATATTAAGAAATTGATTCTAAAATACATAGGTTATCAAAATTTTACTTTCCACTTTCCAAAGGTTTTTATTTCCATCCCCTACCACCCCCGTCCTAGGCTGTATTTGGCCTTCTAACTTAAAATTCCTACATAAGCGATTTTACTTGCAGAATTGGAGACAAGATACCCATATATTTCTTCTACCTCTACTGCCAATCTTTTTTTTTGAGACTAAAATTCAGCCTCATTTATCACTCATAAATGCACTTTGAATAAAAGGGACATACAGTATAAATGCCAACAATGTGTCCTTTGCTACATCTATAATAAAGCTCTTGCTAATGGTTCTATCATCTATCTATCATCTATCTATCCATCTATCTATTTATCTATCTATCCATCTATCCAGCCTAAAAAAGATGCAAGAAATTTATAAGAAGTCATCTTTGTTTTTTTTTTCCTCAGAATTCTTTCTCATCATAAAGTCTTATAAGAGGTTGATACCGCTTAAAGCCAGTGAAACATCAGTGAAGGATGCTATATTAATGAATGTAGAGACAATGAAAATGAGGTGTCTAGATGAGGAATAAATTGGTTCATTTTGATGGTGCATAAATTCTATCAGGCCATTTGGACACAGTTTAATAAATGTTGTTTCATTGCATGGAATGGTTTCCCACTAGCTGGAGAGAGTAGTGGCATCTCTGGGAAAAAAGAAAGAACTATGAGAGTAAGTTACAAAATGTGCAGACCAAATTAAGCCACCAATCCAAGAGGTAGTAAGATTTTGAGGAAGAGGCAACAGGGAGTAGAGAGCAAGTTACTGCTGGTGAAATCTGGTGTAACTATTCTCGTTTGGCATCTCCAAATAATAGGACCTGAAGTCCTATTATTCTAGGTTTGGTTAGTGTATTAGTTTTTTATTGCTGTGTAACAAATCTGGTGGCTTAAGACAGCACACTTATCATTTCAGTTTCTATGGGAATCTAGGCAAGACTTAGCGGGATCCTCAGAAATAAGACAATCAAGGTGCTGGCCGGGGGCAGTGGGTCAGCTTCCAAGCTCACTCAGGTTATTGACAAATCTCATTTCTTTGCAACAGGAAGACTCAGAGCCCTGAGTCTTGCTGGCTGGCCATTGTCCAGAAGCCAACCACAGCTCCTAGACATTGCCCACTGTTCTTACCACACATCCCTCTTTATAGGGCTTCTCACAACACGGCAGTTTGTGTCTTCAAAGCCAGCAAAAGAGAAAGAAAGCATGTCTGTAAGAGCAAGTCTGTTAGCAAGATGTGGTTTCATATAACATAATCCCAGGAGTGATATCACATCACCTCTGCCATTGTCTGTTGATTAGAAGCAGTCATGGGAGGAGATCACACAAGTGCAAGCAAATCGTGAGGCAGGAGCATGGGGCCACCGTAGAGCCTGTTTGCCACATTTAGTCAGGATATTTGAGTCATACAGAGAAATAGAAATCACCCCCATAGAGGGCATGAAAATGTCTGAAAGATAGTGATCTCTCTGCAATGTCACCTAGGTAGATTTTCAGTGAGCCCTTTTTGGGTGGTGGAGCAGACATTTATTCTTTAGCCTTTTTGTTTAAAATCTGAATTTGTTATTTTCAATTGCTGTGTTTATCTGTCGAAGTTTTGTTGGGTGAGGGAGTTGTAATAAACTAAAAACTGCCATAGATTGCTTCCATCTCTTTGAGATTTTTCTTAGAGGAAGGAGAACAGGTCCTCTTTTAAAGCTCTAGCAAAGGGACTTTGGTATTCTCTACATGCAGTGTAATCCTTACTCAGCTACTGCGAGGAACTCATGCACACTGATTTCCTCAGATGCATCCCCTGCCACACAGCTAGCGACGTGTGTAAAACCTACTGCATTTTGTATTCTTTTTGCTTAAACTGTGGTAATTAGTTGCAATCAAATGTACTAAATTCACTGACCCTAGGAACAAGGAGGTTTTTTACTGAAAGCTCTTTAGAACTGGTGTTGATTTATAGTCAAGATGATCATGATTTAGCCACTTAAGGATCTGAGAGTGGTGTATTGCCCACTGAGGGGCTGGCTCATGGAATGCTGCTCTTAACTTATTTTGATGGTTTTTCTCTTGTAACAATCTAATTTTTCTCCCCATTCTTATTTGCCCCATTCTCAGTCATTTATTCTCCAAATTGCTTTTGGGCACTCCTTAATGCTTGCGTTACTACATCTACAGACCTAATATGAATAGCACTCTCTGCCTTGAAAGGGAGCACTAATTGAATTTGCTTGCATTCAGTGATTTTAATGGGGCTCTGGAGTGTTGTTTAGTGACAACTTTTATATGGAAGACACTGGAAAAATTAACATGTTACATTTAGTAAATTAGCAATTACTTAGCTCCATTATATCAAAAGCAGTCACCCACATTTATAAATATTACATTCATAAAGCATGGCTTGTAGAACAGGCTTCAGGGCTCCTTTTTTCCGTGGGACAACAACAAGAAATTTAGTGAATGAATTCTTAGGTGAGCAAACCCTAAATTGTAACAGTTACTGATATGCATTTCACCTTTCTTCCTTTCTGATAGACCCTCCCAAAATGGTCTCAGTGAAAGCTGATCTGTCCCCAGCTGTAAAATTAAACATCTCAGCTTGTCTTTGGGTCACATTCTTCTCACCAGAATGTTTAGGCAAAGGCAGTGGGATGTGAGATGAAGTCTGCATGTGGGCTTTTGGGCAAGTTTATTTTGCTGTTATAAAGAAGCACAAAAAGAAATAGTCCCTCTTTCTCTTTTTGAGGTTGTTGTGTTTACTTGTGACACCTGGAACTCTGGCAGCTCTCTTGAGGTCATGAGGGAAGTTGTCATGCTGAAGATGGCAGAGTAGAAAGAGAGAAAGAAAATGCATCTTGATTAGATCATTTAGCTTCTGAATTAGCTTATCCTGGAGATGCCCACTTTGGTATTTCTTAATATCTAAGATAATATAATGTCCTTGTTATTTAAGTTAGCTCAATGGTTATTTCCTTCCTTCCTTCCTTCCTTCCTTCCTTCCTTCCTTCCTTCCTTCCTTCCTTCCTTCCTTCCTTCTTTCCTTCCCTCCGTCCCTCTGTCCCTCCCTCCCTCCCTCCTTCCCCTCTCTCATTCCTTCAGTCACCTGCAACCGAAGGGATTGTGACTGATTCAGAAAGATATCTGGGAATTGGACTATAAAAGTAAGTATCTTATCAAATTTTCTACCTTCCTTCTGCCACCTAGGAGCTGGAAACTTCTACTCATCGCTTATTTTAGGTCGATTGTTGAAGGTCCTAAAACACTTCTTAATGTGGGAATAGGATTAAGAGGCAAAGAGACAAACAAAACCATTGCCTATTATCTGCCAAGCAGTATTCATCTACTAAATGGAATTAGAATTGAGCTCTTTAAAACACACACACAACCAAAAACAAAACAAAACAAAAAAAAACACCAAAAAATGTTCCACAGAGGTTTTTGAATTCTGGTATATGCTTTAACTTCAGCTAGGAAAGCTGAAGTTAGAGCCAGCAAGCCTGGGATCCTGACCCATTTCTGTTCTTGCTTACAGATCAGAGGCGGATCACTTTCTAAACTCCTGGTCTTGGATTCCTGTCTAGAAAATGAAGAAAGCTACATCAGTGTTTCCATACTTCCCTGATGATAAAAATTACTTTTTCACTATGAGCCAGTGGTGGAAATGTAGGGTGTAGCTTTTCTACTTACAAACTGTGTGATCCTGGGCATGTCAGCTAACGTCTTTGAATTTTGGAGTCCTTATTTCTAAAATGGAGATTATGCCTCATAACACTGTGATGAATTTCAGCTATAACGTGTATGTGAAAATGCTTTGGAAAATAACAAAGTGCTATATTAATGTGAGGTGAGAGTGTATTGTGATGATTAGCACCACAGACCATCTTTTGTAGCTCCTTGTGAAGCCTGTATTGTCTTTTTAGCTCATTTTGTTCCTATCCTTGGTCTACTCTAGCAGGGTCCCCAAGATGCTTTCAGATGGCCTGCAAGGTCAAACCTATTTTCATAATGATACTAACGTGTTATTCGCTATTTTTATGCATTCTCTCACAGCTGGAGTTTTCAAAGGCTATATGATTTGTGATATCACAACAGATTGAATATATAGAAGCAAGTATGACACTTCTAATAAGCCAGATTTGCAAAAATACAAAGCAGTGCCACTCTCCTCACTACATTTTTTAAAGAAAAATATAATTGTTGTCATAAGATATGTCATTTATGTTAGCATGCAATGGGTTTATTTTAATTATTTTAAAAATGAATTAATATAATTTTCAAAATTTCTGTTTAATTTCCAACATGGCAAGTAAATACATAACAAAACATATAACAAGAGCTCATTAAGAGTTTTCAATAAAATTTAAGATTAAAAAAGAATTCTGAGACCAACACATTTGAGAACACTACCTAGACTAAGCTTTTGTCCTCTGGCTCTGAGAGCACTGTGCTCCCCATTTTTACTACATTCTAGGCTGAATTGCGCTGAATTTCTTTGTCTGCTACACTGAGAGTTACTACCTAGTGGCAAGCTTCTGGCTTCCTTCTCTTTTTCTCTGACTTTCTTCCACTTTCTCCCTGAACACTTGTGACTTGGGTTGATCTCTGTTTTCTGGGTCTCACACTCATTCTTCTTTTTCTTCCTTGATGGGTCAGGAATCTTGGGTAAGTTCTCTTCCGGGCAACTTAACACGGAAGTAGCTTTCTGTTCTGTTTTGTTGTATTGTGCCCCAAACCCCAACTCCCTTCCTGTTTGGCAAGATCCCATATTGTTGAATCTTGGAAGAAGACAGAGTTGCACCTCTCAGTTGAGGAGCTGAAGGGAGCAGATACTCCTTCTCCCTACTTGTGGCTGGTAGGATATGGCTGGTGACGTAGGCTTGACTACTGACTGCCCTGTCTGGGGCTTTGACTCTGAACAGGTAATGGAAAGGATGGTCTAGGACTTATCTGAGGCACCCTCAGTTGTCCCACTGCAATGGCGGCCAAGTGTAACAGGGTAGCAGTGTCCCTTGGTGATGGGGGTAGTGCTGGTGCGTCCTAAGACAGAGATGCCTTTGTTCCTGCCCCTTTATGTGCTTTCTCTAGCTCTCCTGTCAGTTCCGCAAGTTACCTTATTTCCTTTTAATATATTGCTCTTCTGCCCAAGTTAGCCAAAGACCATTTCTATTTATAATCAATAATAGCCACCACTTGAACAGTGCTTCCTGTGTGCCAGCCGCTGTTGTAAGTACTTTGCATATATTAACTCATTTAATTGTCACCACAATGCTGTGAGAAAGATACTATTATAATCTTTTTACTTACGGGGAAAATATGATAGAGTGAGGTTTTAAACGATGTTCTCCAAATCACACAAAGAGTGAGTTGCCGGGCTGGGATGCTCACCCGGGCAGACTGGCTCCAAGCCCAGCTTCGAAGCTCCCTGTACCACTTCTGACCAAGGCACACGTACATGACTGAGACAAGGATAGAAGTCTAAGCCAGCACAGGGCACGCAACAGGGGCTCGTGCCGCACGGAATCTGGGCCTTTCTGCAACTCTTACAACTATCATCCTTTCGACACACAGACATGTGCCTTAATTTGCATCTAAAGTCAAATTAAAAAAAAATAGAAGAGTAATTAATGGTAGCCTATTATGGTATTTTAAAAAATGTTTGCTTTTAATTTTCCTTTCTGGCTGTTATTTTATATGGATTATAATGAGAGTCTATTTAGGATCTCTGAAATAAGAGTGATAACAGCCATTCTATCTTTTAAATATATATACATACACACACATACATATATACCAAATGCATTTAACATGCAGTTGCACTTGTGCTTATGGCTTAATGGCAGTAGAAATGGAGAAATGACCAATGTGTAATGTGTTACCATTTCAGTGTGGGCTGTCTTATAACTCAGAATGATCTAGAGTCAATTATATTTCCTCTACCTCCATTCCCACACTTCTCTACTCTCCAGGGGCTAAGCAAGCAAATAAGGATGCTCTAGTTTATTTTATTTAAACCATACAATGCACATCAGGCAGTGGAATTAATTAGAAGGAAGAAAAAAAGTCAAACAATAGATAGATTGCAGGGCATTAGCTTGGTTCCATACACTGCATTGTGTAATTACCAACCACATGGCTTCCCAGCAATTACATCATCATGAGCAGTGAAATTACATTTCAGTGATAATTGTAAAACCACAGTGGTGACAATCCAGTATTAATAACTCTGAGCATGATTACAGAAAGCTAGTCCTGTGGTTCAGTAAATGCTAGTACTTGGAATCGGAGTTAAATTTTCATTTGCTGTAGATCTAACATGTTACCTCTTTAACCTTCATCAGTATGTTCCTCTTTCTCCAAAAGTTTCATGATCCCATTAAGACAAAGGCAAAAAGTGGTGCCACGGACCACTGACAGGTAACCGCTTGACTTTGAGAGCAGTGGAAGCGCGCAGGGAACCTGTTTTTGCAGGGTTCTGGAGAGACGATGGGGGTAATTGTGCCATAGTGAAGGCTGATCACTTGCTGAGGAGAAGGCAAGAACAGTCATGAATTCCGACATGGTGGAAAGAGCTGTGTTTTGAATACAGGCAAAGCACTGAATCAGCTGGCCAGTGTCCCCCCACTCCAGCGAAGGTGACAGCACACCATGCCCTCTTTTGGAAGGTGGAGAGACACGACTTCCATTCATTGGCGTTTTTATTATTTTCCCCAGAGTTATCAGCTATTTGGCAGCCTAAGATTCATATTCGGAACCTCAAGAGTGGCCAAACTAAGGACTTCAGGCACAATTTTGCTCCAGGGCCAATGAACCGTGGGAGGGTTCAGCTTAGATTCTTGTGTTAGGTCCAGTTTTACCAGAGGGCTGCTCTTTGATCCACACTGTGGTCAAGGCTGTGTAGTTCTGAGCCTTTCAAGGGCTGCTTGTAAAATGCCCCAGCTCTGCTAGGAAAACTGGGTCAAGCATAGCTTATGTTCCTTACGGAGAGAATGTCATAGTTTTTTTTTTTTTTTCCTTTCTGTCATGACTATGAAAAACCAGGAAAGGTGCTTGAAACATTATATATATTGCTATATAATATAATATATTGCTAACACTTCTGGATAATGCAGACTAATCATATTTCTCTACTAGCCACAGGGCAATCAAATGTTCCTTCTCTTTCTTACTGTACTTGACCACCACTCCCCGAATATACACACATCTCCCTTAAAGGTCCTCTCTACTTTATAGCTCTTGTTTTTGTTGTTGTTGCTGTTGTTTTTTATCTCTGACCCTGTGTCAGGTACATCTTAAGTATTTTAAGAGGGATGGGAAATGGATGTTGCCTACTCTGTCTTTTCCCCTCCTGCTGCAGTCTCAGGAGTCCTCCTTGGGACTCCTGTGTGTGCTTCAGGTGTTTCTCCTGTTGACTTTTCAAGAAGTTGGGTCACCAGGATGTACCAGGGTAGACAAGAGGACACTGAATTGGCTCCCTGGAGAACGAATCAGGGTGATAAATTGGACTATCAACATCTACGGGATTGGGAATTGTTTTCAATTTGTCTTATGCAGCTTATTGGTCTGAACGTACCCTTTATACCAAGAGTACACTTTGCAATAGACATTCACATAAGACATACGCAGTGTTGAAACATAAGGGAAGAGATCAGATTAAGTTCAAACATCTTGAAGTGGAACTGATGGAATTCCCAGAAGATCCAGATTAATGTAAGCTATAAAATGAAAAATGGCTCATGACACAGGTTTATGAGAATTAATGTCTTAATTATAAGAATCCATGGGCCTTGGAACTTGACAGTGATGACAAAGTACTGCAACCCAAGTTGACCATGTGTGGGGACAATGGCTTGATCAGAGCCTTGGGTAAACTGGTGTGGTTGAACCTTAAAGCCGACGAATAAATGGAAAGGTAGAAGACATGGAATAATTCTCCAGCCTTGTCCGTGGCATGCCTTGATAGTCAGAGTTGCCGTCTGCTGGGTGTTGGAAGGAACTATCAGACTGGTGGTAAATGATAAAAGATTTGCTAGCAATTGGCAGTCCAGCCTACCCAGCCTGAAATGAAATATGAAGTGAGAAAGTATTCAGAAATAGAGATTCTGAGCACAAAGGAATAAATACAGGCAGTTTGTCCTGGCAGACATCAATGGGAGCTAGCAAAGAAACTGCCATTCATTCAGTTAACAAATAGTGAGTACCTAAAAATAGGGCAAGCACTCTTCTAGTCACTAGGGTCTAGAGATGGACAGCATAGTGAAAATCCCTACCCTCATGGAGCTTACATTCAAGTAGGGAGACACAGATAATGGAGTAAAATATTCAATGAGTTAGATAAGTATGATAAAAAAATAAAGCAGGCTAAGATGGCTTAAGGATCGCTGGGGGTGGGGTTGTAATTGTAACTGTAATAATTGTAAATGTAGTTGTAAATAGGGTGGTTATAGAACATGGCCCTAACCAAGAAGAACAGACAACACAGGAAGCATACTAAAGTGTACTTACCTTTTGGTTTCCTGGCTTGAGGAGAAAGTGAAAAATATTCCACAATAAGTTCTCTACTTTCTGGCTTATTATGTAGAGTAAAGATAATTTAGGAAATCATTTTTAAAAAGCCAGGAAATTGAAGATTTTGAGGCCAGAGAGGAGAATGAGAACCAGGAGTAAGAAGGAGAGAAGAGACTGAGTCAGAGAAAAACCATGTACCAGGAGTTTCAAACATGGTGTGATGTTTTCCAACAGCAGAGAGATCAGAATCTTCTGGAAGAGATGCATATTTAGAATGTTGGACTTAACATGTAAGGGAAGAGGATCTTGCCTCCTTTGCTCTCCATCCCCTCAGTGTGCTTGTCCCAGCAGCACCTCCAACTCAACCTCAGATGCATTAAAATAATGTCCAGATTAAAAGAGCAATCTGTGCTTTTCTTATCGTATTGGTCTCACTGCATCTGCAGTATTTTATCCAGTTCTGGGTGTTACATTTCAAGAAAGACAATGGCAAACTGGTATATATTCAGAATAGCATCATCACTACGATGAGACGAACGGAAATCAGATCACAAGAGGGATAATTGAAAGAATTGGAGATGTTTAATCTCTCGAGTAGAGTTAGATGGCTGACTTATTAGCTGTGTTCAGGTATTTTAAAGTTTTTGTGAGGTAAATGGTTTTAATTTGTCTTACATAACCTCAGAGAAGAAAACCAGGATCAGACAGTAAAGATTTCTGGGTTCTCAATTTCAACTGAATACCAGGAAGTAATCTAACAGCTAGATCTCTCAAAATTGGAACAAAGTATCTTAGGAGAGATTTTTGCTACCAAAGATGGCATCTGGTCAGAGGTGGAATGGCCACTTGAGGGGCTATTCTGGGGGTGGGGGGGGCAGTAACCTCTGCTGCACGATGCAGCTTCAAACCCAGAGATGGGAGATGTGCTGGTGGCGTGGATCAAGGTGACTATTAGAGATGGGAAGATCAGAGGGAGAGACGACCTTCTCCTCCTCCTTTCAAGTTGTAAGGGTTGGATTCACTATGTGTCTTGTCATAGCCACTGTGTAGGGCTGGTGTTCCTAACCTGCTGTGCAGCAGAATCACGGGGCATGGGAGGCCCGGGCATGGGAATTTTCAAGAAATTTCAAGAAATTCCTCAGATGACTCTAATGTGCAGACACAGTTGAGAACTCTGGGTTAGGAAAGCCATCCCTGGTATTCAAAGCCTTCTACAACCAAGTCTTATCCTGTTCTCACTTTCTCTTCCATTTTCACATGAGGAAATCTTAGATGGCCACCACTTCTCTGTGTTGGCGATTTCCCAACCTTGGTTGGGTTTTTCTGTGCTTAGTCTGTGATCATGCCCCAACCTCTGTGAGGCATGTGGTCCTCCTGCATCCTTGTCCTGCTCCCCGCTGGCTGTCCTACCCCAGTTGAGGGCACACTTCTCAAAATCCTCCCAATACATACAGTACATGTATGGATTCCTACTATAACACATGGACAGGGACCGTGACCAAGCATTTCTTTTCCCTCACGGTTACTAGCACAGACCCTTTAAAGTGGTAGATGGGAAATATTTTTGGAAAGCATTTGTAACAGTGGTTCTAAACGACGGGAGTTTTATTCCCCCAGGGGACATTTGGCAATTTCTGGACACATTTTTGGTTGTCACAGCCAGGGTTGGGGGCTGTTACTGGCCTATAGTGGCTAGAGTCCAGGGATGCTGCCAAATATCCTGCAATGCACAGGAGAGCCCTTAGAACAAAGCATCGTCTGGCCCCAAATGTCATAGTGTCTACTTGAAAAAAAACCTTGATCTAGAATAATCAATCTAGTTCATATTGCCTACCCTGAAATTCTGGCCATAGGTTTAAGGACTAAAACCAGGCTTTCCTATTAGAAATTTAGTTTCTTTTTTATATTATTAGGAAACTTAGGGACATAAAGGAAGAGCAAAAAAAATCACTTATAATTCTACCATCATAGCATCATCTGTTAGTCCTTTTCATATATATTTGCTAAAATCATTTTTCATAGGTAAATTTTATATATAATTTTAATGCAATATAAAGCTTTTTTCCACTTAAAGTTATGCTATAATAAACCATCATATTTATTTGTTGTATATTATCAGTTGGATATAACATAATTTGTATAATCACTTGTTATCAGTAGACAGTTTGATTGGTTTTATTTTTTTCACCACTGTATCCTGAAGTCTTAAGATAAATTTCTTTAAAAAAAATTTTTTTCTTTTTAAAAAATTTAAATTCAACTAGTTAGCATATAGTGTATTATTAGTTTCAGAGGTAGAATTCAGTGATTCATTAGTCTTATATAATACCCAGTGCTCATTATATCACTTGTCCTCCTTAATGTCCATCATCCAGTTACCCCATCCTCTCTCCCCCTCAGCAACCCTCAGTTTGTTTCCTATGTTTAAGAGTCTCTTATGGTTTGTCTCCCTCTCTGATTTTGTCATGTTTTATTTTTTCCTCTCTTCCCCTATGATCCTGTTTTGTTTCTTAAATTCTACATATCAGTGAGATCATATGATAATTGTCTTTCTCTGATTCACTTATTTTGCTTAGCATAATACCATCTAGTTCCATCCATGTTGTTGCAAATGGCAAGATTTCATATTTTGATGGCTGCGTAATATTCCATTTTATATATACACAACATCTTCTTTATCTATTCATCTGTTGATGGACATCTGGGCTCTTTCCATAGTTTGATTATTGTGGACATTGCTGCTATAAACATTGGGGCGCAGATCACTACATTTGTATCTTTGGGGTAAATACCCAGTAGTGCAATTACTGGGTCATAGCGTAGCTCTATTTTCAAATTTTGAGGAACTTCCATCTGTTTTCCAGAGTGGCTGCACCAGCTTGCATTCCCACCAACAGTATAAGAGGGTTCCCCTTTCTCCATACCCTCACCAACATGTGTTGTTTCCTGACTTGTTAATTTTAGCCATTCTGACTGGTGTGAGGTAGTATCTCATTGTGGTTTTGATTTGTAGTTCCCTGATGCTGAGTGATGTTGAGCATTTTTTTCATCTGTCTGTTGGCCATTTGTATGTCTTCTTTGGAGAAATGTCTGTTCATGTCTTCTGCCCATTTGTTGATTGGGTTACTTGTTCTTTGGGTGTTGAGTTTGATAAGTTCTTTATAGATTTTGGATACTAGCCCTTTATCTGATAAGACATTTGCAAATATCTTCTCCCATTCTGTCGGTTGTCTTTTGGTTTTGTAGACTGTTTCCTTTGCTGTGCAAAAGCTTTTTATCTTGATGAAGTCCCAATAGTTCATTTTTGTTTTGGTTTCCCTTGCCTTTGGAGATGTGTCTAGCAAAGAAGTTGCTGTGGCTGAGGTCACAGAAGTTTCTGCCTCTATTCTCCTATAGGATTTTGATGGATTCTTGTCTCACTGTCCAGTTTTCCCAACACCATTTGTTGAAGAGACTGTCTTTTTTACCATTGGATATTTTTTCCTGTTTTATTGAAGATTAGTTGGCCATAGAGTTTGAGGGTCATTTCTGGGTTCTCTATTCTGTTCCATTGATCTATGTGTCTGTTTTTGTGGCAGTACCACACTGTCTTGATGATTACAGCTTTGTAACAGAGCTAGAAGTCCGGCATTGTGATGCCACCAGCTTTGGTTTTCTTTTTTACCATTATTCTGGCTATTCAGGGTCTTTTCTGGTTCCATACAAAATTTAGGATTATTTGTTCCAGCTCTGTGAAAAAAATTTATGGTATGTTGATGGAGATTGCATTAGACTGCTCTAGGTAGCATAGACATTTTAACAATATTTTTCTTCCAATCCATGAGCATGGAATGTTTTTTCATTTCTTTGTGTCTTCCTCAATTTCTTTTATGAGTGTTCTATAGTTTTCTGAGTACAGATCCTTTGCCTTAAGATATATTTCTGATAATCACAAAACTTAAGCAATATAGGATCTTAGCAGTTCTAATGTATTGCATTTCCATATAAATTTTAGAATAATTTTATCATTTTCTTCCAAAAAACCATGAGATTGATTGATTAAAAAACTACAATATTTGTTTTATTATCATTGGAACAAATATCAAATGTTTGTTTTCCAGGTTTATTAAAATATAATTGAAATATAACATTGTGTAAGTTTAAGGTTATAATGGGTGATTTGATGCACTTATATATTGCCAAATTATTACTATAGTAGTTTTAGCTAACATCTCTATTATGTCAAAGAATTACCATTTCTTTTTTTGTGGCAAGAACATTTAAGATCTACTCTCTTAACTTTCAAATATATAATACAGTATTGTTACCAATTTTATTTCTTATTTTTAAGGTTTTATTGAAGTAAAATTAACATTATATTGTTTCAGGTGTATAACATGATGACTCAGTATTTGTATATACTGCAAAATGATAACCACAATAAGTATAGTTAACATCAAATCACCATACATAGTTACAATTTTTTTCCTTGTGATGATAACTTTCAAGATTTACTCTCAGAAACTTTCAGATATGCATACAGTACTATTAATTATAATCACCATGCTGTACCTTACTTCTCCGTGACTTATTTATTTTATAAGTGGAAATATGTACCCCACCCACCTCCCCTCCAGCAACCCTGTTTGTTCTCTATAGTTAAGAGTCTGTTTTCTGTTTTGCCTCTCTTTCTACCTCCACCATTTGTTCATCTGTTTTGTTTCTTAAATTCCGCATATGTGTGAAATCATGTGGTATTTGTCTTTCTCTGACTTGTTTTGCTTAGCACAGTACCCTCTAGTTCCATCCATGTCATTGCAAATGGGAAGATTTCATTCTTTGAATGAAGTAATGGTCCATCCACCAAAGGCTGAGTAATTGTCCATCGTGTGTGTGTGTGTGTGTGTACATACATACCACATCTTCTTTATGCATTCATCAGTTGATGGACATTTGAGCTCTTTCCATAATTTGGCTATTTTTGTTAATGCTGCCATAAACACTGGGGTACATGTATCCCTTTGAATCAGTATTTTTATATCCTTTGGGTAAATACTTAGTCATGCAATTGATGGATCATAGGGTAGTTCTATTTTCAACTTTTTGAGGAAGCTCCATACTGTTTTCCAGAGTGGCTGCACCTGTTTGCATTCTCACCAACAGTGTAGGAGGGTCCCCTTTCTCTGCATCCTTGCCAACACCTGTTGTTTCCTGTGTTGTTAATTTTAATTTGGGGGGTTTTTGATTAATGATTCAATCTCCTTACTCATTATTGGCCTGTTCAGATTTTCTCTCTATCTCTCTTATCTCTCTATCTCTCTTATCATGATTCAGTCTTGATAAGTTGTATGTTTCTAGGAATGTTTCCATTTCTTCTGGGTTATCCAATTTGTTGCCATTTAGTTGTGCATAGGAACATCTTATTAGCTATATATTTCTGTGGTGCCATTGTAATGTCTCCTTTTTCATTTCTGATTTTATTTGAGTCTTTCTGTTTTTTTTCTTAGGTAGTCTAGCTAAAGGTTTGCCAATTTTGTTTATTTTTTCAAAAAATCATCTTTTAGTTTCCTTGATCTTTTCTATTTTTTTCTGGTCTCTATTTCATTTATTTATGCCTTGATCTTTGTTATTTCCTTTCTTCTGCTAACACTGAACTTAGTTTATTCTTTTTCTAGTTCCTTGAATTGTAAAATTTGATTTTTTAAGATCTTTGTTTTCTCTTAATATAGGCATTTATTGCTATAAACTTCCCTTTTAGAACTGCTTTTGCCATATCCTGTAGGTGCTATTATGTTGTATCTCCATTTTTATTTATTCAGGATATTTTTGATTTCCTTTTTGATTTCTCCTTTGACCCATTGACTGTTCAAGACTGTATTAATTTCTTCTCATTTGTAAAATTACCACTTTCCTTTTTTACTAACTTCTAGTTTCATACCATTGTTGCCAGAAAAAATACTTGGTATGATTTCAATCTTCTTAAATTTGGTAAAACTCATTTGTAGCCTATCATATGACATATTTTGGAGAATGTTCCATGTGTGCTTGAGAAGAATGTGTATTATTCTGTTGTTGGTTGGACTGTTCTGTATAAACACACCTCATTCTAACATGCTTCACTTTATTGTACTTTGCAGACATTGTGGTTTTTACAGATTGAAGGTTTGTGGCAACCTTGCATTGAGCAAGTCTATTGGTACTATTTCCCAACAGCCTTTGTTCATGTCTCTGTGTCACATTTTGGCAATTATTTCAATATCTCAAGGTTTTCAGTATTATTATATTTGTGACAATCTGTGATTAGTGATTAGGACTCACTGAAAGCTCAGATGATGGTTAGCATTTTTTAGCAATAATGTATTTTTTAATTAAAGCAGGTACTTTTTTAAAGACATAACACTATTACTCAATAGATTACAGTATAATGTAAACATAACTTTTATATGCACTGAGTAACCAAAAAAATCATTTGACTCACTTTTTGTGTTATTTGCTTTATTGTTGTGGTCTGGAACCAAATCCACAGCATCTTTGATGTATGTCTCTATATTCCTGTTAGGTCCATTTGATCTGAAGTACAATTCAAAGCCAGTGTTTCCTTGTTGATTTTCTGTTGGGATAACTTAATCATTATTGAAGGTAGAATCCTCTACTATTATATTTTTTCTACTTCTCATTTCAGATCTAGTAGTATTTGCTCTATAAATTTAGGTGCTCTGATGTTGTGTGTGTATATATTTACAAATGTTATATCTTCTTGATGACTTGATATCTTCACCATAATATAATGACCTTCTTTGTCCCTTGTTACCATTTTTTGGCTTAAAGTCTATTTTGTCTTATATAAGTGTAGTTACCTCTGCTCTCTGTTGGTTTCTACTTTCATGGGATATCTTTTTCCATCTCTTCACTTTGAGTCTATGTGTGTCCTTTAGGCTGAAGTATGTCTCTTGTACATAGTATATAGTTAAGTTTTATTTTTTTATCCATCCAGCACTCTATGCCTTTTGATTGGGGAATTTAATCCATTTACATTTAGAGTAATTACTGATCGGTAAGGACTTCCTAATGCTATCTTAATAACTTTTCTGGCTGTTTTGTGCTTCCCTTGCTTCTTTCTTTCTTTTTTGCTGACTTTTTTTGTGAATTGGTGATTTTTTTGTGGTGGCATGCTCTGATGCCCTTCTCTTTATCTTTTGTGAATCTACTTTGGTTTCTGCTTTGTGGTAACCATGAGGCTTATATAAAGCATTTTATAGAAATAATCATCTGTTTTTTGCAAATAACAACTTAACTTTTACCACATACAAAAACTCATCCTCTTACTCTTCCCTCTTGTTTTTTTTTTTTTTTAAGATTTTATTTATTTGACAGAGAGAGACACAGCGAGAGAGGGAACACAAGCAGGGGGAGTGGGAGAGGGAGAAGCAGGCCTCCCGCAGAGCAGGGAGCCAGATGTGGGGCTCGATCCCAGGACTCTGGATCATGACCTGAGCCGAAGGCAGACGCTTAACGACTGAGCCACCCAGGCACCCCCCTCTTGTTTTTAATGTCACAATTTTCCTCTTTTTATATGGGTATTTGTTAACGATTATAGTAGCTATTGTTATTTTAATACTCATCTTTTAACCTTTGTACTATAGATAAATGGTTAATACAGCACCATGTTACACTAGTAGAGTATTTTGAATTTGACTATATATTTACCTTTACCAGTATGTTGTATATATTCATGTTATGTTCATGTTACTAATTAGCATCCTTTCACTTCAGCATTTCTTGTAAGGCAGACCTAGTGGTGAACTTCTTCAACTTTTGTTTGTCTGGGAAAGTCTTCATTTCTCCTTCATTTCTGGAGGATAACTTATCCAG
Source organism: Neomonachus schauinslandi (assembly GCF_002201575.2). Taxonomy (NCBI): domain Eukaryota; kingdom Metazoa; phylum Chordata; class Mammalia; order Carnivora; family Phocidae; genus Neomonachus; species Neomonachus schauinslandi. The sequence continues at coordinate 48,541,409 of NC_058411.1, forward strand.
ATAGAGTATTTTTGGCTGGTGTGTTTTTTTCATGCAGCACTTTGAATATGTCATTCTGCTCCCTCCTGGTAAAGTTTCTGCTGAGAGATGCACTAATAGACTGGAGGGGATTCCTTTGTAGATTACAGTCTTCTTTTCTCTTATTGCCTTTTGGATTCTTTGTCTTTGATTTTTGACAGTTTTATTATAATGATTCTTCCAGAAGATTCCTTTGGATTGAAATTATTGGTGACCTATTAGTTTCATGAACTTGAATGTCCAAATCTATCCCCACATTTAAGGGAGTTCTCAGCCATTATTTCTTTAATAACCTTTCTGCTCTCGTTCTTCCTCTCTTCTCCTAGAACTCTAATATTTCACCCATTGGCTCTTTTGATGGTGTCCCACAGATCAAGCAAGGTTCTTCATTCTTTTTCATTTGTTTTTCTTTGTTCTCTGGCTGGGAGATTTCAAAGTGTCTATCTTCCAATTCACACACTCATTCTGTTTGGTCTATTCTGCTGTTCATACTTTTTTTGCATTTTTCAATTCATTCCTTTTTTTCTTCAGCTCCAGATTTTTTTTTTTTTAATGATTTCTATGTGTTTGGTAATTTTCTCATTTGTTTCTGTACTGTTTTCCTGATTTGTTGGATTGTCTTTCTGTGTTTTCTTGTAGCTCATTTACTTTCCTTAAAACAGCTATTTTGAAAATTCTTTATTGGGGAAATCATAGCTCTCCATGTCTTTGGGTTTGGATACCTTAAGATTATTGTGATCCTTTAATGATGTCATGTTTCCTTGATTTTTCATGTTCCTTGGAGTTTTGTATTTGTATCTTTGTATTTGAAGTATCAGTCACTTCCTCCAATCTTTCCTAACTTCCTTCAGGGTAGAAATGCCCCTGTCAGTGCTGTTTGAGATTCTGAAGCTTTTTGAGACTTTGTATGGATACACCTTTTCCATGATTCTTGTGCCCTCTTGTGGCTGAATTCTTAAGATTGTAAGTCTTTTCTCAATCCTACCACACATCAAGCAGGCTGCTGATAGCCTCTCTCTCTCTTTTTTTTTTTTTAAAGATTTTATTTATTTATTCATGAGAGATAGAGAGAGAGAGAGGCAGAGGCAGAGGGAGAAGCAGGCTCCCCGCGGAGCAGGGAGCCCGATGCGGGACTCGATCCCAGGACCCCGGGATCATGACCTGAGCCGAAGGCAGACGCTTAACCGACTGAGCCACCCAGGCGTCCCTAGCCTCTCTTTTGTTTCCTGAAGGTGGTGCTACAGCTCACTTGTAGTTTCTTTCTGGCCCACAGACTCTGGACTGCTTTCTGTGCATGCTACCTAGCCATCTACCAAAACTTGCTCTTACTACCACCCTCAGGAGTGTGCCCAGGGTGTTGGCCACAGAGTGGAGGGAAGTGTAGGTGAGGCCCACAGGGGACTGGGTGATGCTGTGGGCCAATCAGGGGAAATCTTTGGGTGATGTTTTCTCAGTGGCTTGTGGGCAGTTTTCCTGATGGAATCCATAAAGCAGTCGGTAAGAACTATGTCCTTTTAATGCCCTCTGAATATGTTTTCTGCCCTCTCCTAACCTCCCTTCCCCCAGGCATCTGATTTAGTATTCTGGATGCTGTGAGAGAAAAATGAATCTCTCTGGCTGCATACTGAACAGCTGAGGAAGCTGAGTGCTCACTCACTTGCTCTTTCTTTTCCCCATAGGAGAAATCATGGGCCAAGAGGTTTTCATTTTGCCCTAAGTTGTTCTGCCTTGGAGGAGGCGTAATGTGGGTTAAGTCAAACTATTCGTCTCACCCACTCTAGTGCATCAAAATACATAGTCATTTTTTTTTTTTCTCCACTGGAGTTCTGGAACATTTCTGGACACCTGGATTTCTACAAAAGCTCTCTCATCTGTGGGTGACTATCCATGTCAGGGTTCTCCAGATACTCTTGGACTGCAGCTGAGAGGGTCTGAAACCAGTTCACAGGCTACTGTGGTGACCACATCTGGTAATGAGGCCTCTCTCTATATGTCCCAATGCATAGGTGGACAAGACTCCCTTCAGGTCCCTTGGCATATGGTGCTGAGTCCCACATCTTCCACAGGGCACTTTTGTTCATGAATGGATGTCAAATTTTTGTTGTTTGAGGGAGGACAAAAACCTGCAATGTCGATGCTGTCATGATTCTGATGTTACTCCAAAAATCTTTTTAAGATTTCATCTATAGATAATTTGCAGTAGAGTGGATATCTGAACAATATTGAGATTCCTAATCCATGGACATGGTTTAGGTCTCCATTTTTGAGATCACCACACTTTTCTAAGTTCCAGCATTATTTTATATGCTCCCATATCTGCCCAATTATTCCATCTCCACAATCCTGATGATAGGCAAAAAAGAGAATTGTATCTGATCCAGAGTCTTTTTCTCCTTTAATATTTCAAGGATTTCTAACACCAATAATAAATTAGATAATGTGTTTTGAAGGTCCTAGGTTACCAAAATTTTCCCTTCAGGGACGTGAGTTCCCTTTAAAGAGTTTCTGGAAATAGCAGAAGTATTCTATAGCAATGAGTAGAGAAAGAACAAAAAGAACAGGGGAAAGTCATTATGCAAATATATGGACAGTCAAAGCTATGCTGCCTTGAGGATATGATATCAAATATCTTGCCCATGATCTGAGTGAGCAGATTTAAAAAAATTTTTTGCACTCCTTGTCCACTTCACTTCTTGTTTGAATGTTGAGCTGTTCTATGGTTTCCAAAGGGCCCCAGTAACATCAAACTTTTACAACCATAACTCTTTAACAGACCTCAGTGTTTCTATTCCAATCAGGCAGTTCTTGGTGACTGCTGCTTTTCTCATACCCCTTAAATCCAAACTTGCTTCTTTACCCACATCTAAAGAATTTGGGGTGCTTCTCTGTACCTTGGATTTTCAGTTTTTATTCAGGGAAAGTCTTGTTGGGAGTGATGGTAGGCAAATTAGCTGATGGGGCTCTACAGCTGTGATTTTTCAGAAACTGCACAATAGAAAGAGGCAGTTTTTTTCAGCCTTAGGTTTAGTGCTTTTTAATGTAAGTTTATTAGGTGGTAATGTGCTTACAGATTGGTTTAGCTGCTTGTTCCTATTGAAGCTGTAAAACAGACTCACAGTCTTCTCAAGCACAGAGGTTGTTTGTTGCTTTTATGAAAGGCTAGGATGGAAAATCTTTTTATACTGCCCAGAATTTTCAGGCTCAATAGATTTACTAATATTATTATACTTTGGTGGGACAATTTAGAAGAAAGGTTTTGAGATATTTGTTGTGTCCTTTACACATGAAAATTAAAAAGAGACCCAGTACAGTTTTCCAGCTGGGAAACAGTCATGTTTTATATTTCTAATGTGAAATACTTGTCTTGATTTTTGCTAGTGTTAATCCAAGGTAGACTGGATGAGCCAGGCCTGGGTGAGACTGGGTTCCTCAGTCCTCCATAGCCTCTTCTTGGTGAATTATGCTCCTCAGGCTAAAGTAAAACATTTTGTAGGATTTGCCAAGTCAAGTGGTGTTTTCATACTTTGTGTTCATTGGGAGATGATAGTGGTTTGAACTGTGTATTAGGCAAAAGCCATCCTAAGAAGAAGTTTGTGACTAACAAAGATGAGAAAGTCAGAAACTAGGGAGATTTAGTATAAAAGCTAAAGGACACTTACAATATCAAAGCAGGATTTTAAGAAACAATAGAGCCAGTATAGGCATTCTAATGCACTGAAGTGTGACAGTTCATTTCCTGGTTATTTAGGAGAGAAGCACACCGGACTGCTCCAGGCATGACACTTTCTCTCTGTGTCTGAACTCCCTTATGACACTGGTACCCTAGGAGTTTATTGCTCTCATTCTTCACTTTACTCATTCCTTCTTTTAAATATAATGTAATTAAAATTTAACTCCATCAGGACAATGATCTAATTTTGCATATTCTGATTTTTCAATATTTTGGAAAGTTTAATACTTCTTGTGTAAGAATAAAATACAAAATAAATGTGTGAAATTAGATACTCAAAAGTGTCTTTTATTCACATCAGCTTGAATCCATGTGCTCCTGAAAGATTTCCTAATGATGTGATCATTTCAGGGAATATCATAAAGTTTTCACTGAGTAACTTTTTTGATATGGCAACTTTTATCTCCTTGAGTAATGCACTTGGCATCCAGGGAGGATAATTGTGTTTTACTCTTTTCTAATAAATGAAGTATTAACTTACATATTTTAAAAAAGTCAAAATTGTATCTTATGTAAACTTTATGATTATTTAAAGTTATTTGTCTTACAAAAAATAGTCCAGGAATTGTGAGGTACCACAGAATTCAGTCCTTTTCTTTACTTATGATCTAATGGCTTCTGGATTTTGAGAGCACTGAACATTTATGCATTCTACAATGAACAGAGGAAAGGGAAAGGCCTATGCTAACATTGCTTCTCTGGGATTAGACTAACCTGAGAAAGCCTGCTATGGTCAGTGATGCTTTCATTTGTTTTCTGACCAGTCATTATAAAGAGGAAAGGTTTGATTCCAGGACTCTGGCTTCAAGGAAGCACTTATCAATAGACCCTTGAGTATGTCTATTTCTATTTGAACAGCACAAAATATTTAGCTCTGATAAATATTCAGGGGACAAGTTCCTCCAGCTATTTCTTTCAGTCACTTCTGTGCTGGGGGCTCTAAGATCACCCTTAGGTCTCATGATTTCTTAGGACTCGAGAATTCAGAAATGCTGATTTCTTGCTTATGGTTTATTACAGGGAAAAGATACAGATCAAAATCAACATGAGTTAAAAAGGCAAGTGGGTCATGGTGCCTGAATGGCTCAGTCAGTTAAGCATCCAATTCTTGGTTTTGGCTCAGGTCATGATCTCAGGGTTGTGAGATCAGGCCCCTTGTCTGGCTCCATGCTCAGTACGGATTCTGCCTGAGATTCTATTTCTCCCTCTGTCCCTACCCCACTCATGCTCTCTCTCTTAAACAAACAAACAAACTCTTTTTAAGAAAAAGCACATGGATGAAGTCCAGAGAAACCAGATGTAAGCTCCCAGATGTCCCCTCCCAATGGAGTTGCACAGAGATGTGCTAAATTCTCTCAGAAACAGTGTGCACAACAATATGTGTTTGTATTGTCATCCAGAGAAGCTCACATGGAGCCTTGGTGTCCAGGGTTTTTATTTGAGGTCAGCCACATAGGAAAGGAGCATCTGTGTGACAGACCTTAGCTATTCAGAGTCTAGCTCCCTCCCCCCACACCTAGAGGTCAAACTAATACAGCATGTCCCAAGGCCTCAGGCATATCAAGACAGGCATTCACTATAAGTCACAATGTTAGCATAAACCATCTGATCAAACTGACAAAGGGTAGCCAAAGACTCAGGAATGCAAAAACAGTCTTATAAAGTGGGATATTCAAAGGGATCTGAGATTATCTGCCAGGAGCTGGCCAAGGACCAGTTCTCTTAAAGACAGAAAAAAAAAAAAGACATTTCTTTGGAATGTATGGGCTTTGAAGGACCAGGACTTGATGAATTAACCCTTTACTGCACAACCTCTAACCTCAGTGTTACATAGTAGTCGCAAAACCAAACACAACAGAATGGACATTCAACTTTTGCACTCGCTACCCACCTCTACTTCCAATTTCTTTCTTTCTTTTTTTCTTCAATCCTAAATCATCATTCTTCAAATCAAGGCAGCCTTTCTGTCTAACTCTGCTCTGGGTCTCTGAAATAATTGTTGCTTTATTTTAGTTATGACCCATAAGAAGAGAGAGATAATATTCTTATATTTTTTCCATTATTGGAATTTTGTAAAGATAACTTAAATACTAGCACTGGAAACACTTTCCCTCTGCATAGCAACAGTGCTGGATAACTTTGAAAGAATAATGTAATTGTTGAGCACACGCTTAGAAATGGTTTCTCCTTGCTTAGATATCTTCCTTTTTCTTTTTCTGAAATAACATTTTCATCTGCTCCCTATGTAGAAACATATAATGAGAGCTTTCACTTACTGTGCATAAGGAAGATTGCAGTTTTGCCAAACAGTTATCCTAAATGTGGCAACTTAACAAGTTAGAATAGAAATGGGTTGGAAGTATAAAGACAGCTCACTGCCTCCAAGTAGGGGTACTATAAAGTGGGGTGTGTATGCAGACATTGTTGACTAGAATTAGAAGAGCTGCTATTAACTCACTGGCAAAACACATGTTTCCCAAGCCAAATACCTCGGTGATGGTTCTGGAGGTGACAGCTTCTGAAAAACAAAACAAACAAACAAAATTATGTCTATTTTACAGTAATATAAATAAGGCTTTTTGGACGTGTGTGTGTGTGTGTGTGTGTGTGTATGCTTAGGGTAGAGGGAAAGTAATTTACCAGACAAACCCCAATTAAAATCACCTTGGCACTCACTTTTGGGAACCAGCAGCTCCCTGTTGTAGGGAAGCAGTGGTCTGGCTGAAGGGGAGACCTGGCTCTCAAACTAAAATTCAGGCTTCATTTCTCAGGAGTAAGGTCAGTTTAATTAAAGATTCCCAATTGTGGGGCACCTGGGTGGCTCAGTCGTTGGGCATCTGCCTTCGGCTCAGGTCGTGATCCCAGGGTTCTGGGATCGAGCCCCGCATCGTGCTCCCTGCTCAGCAGGAAGCCTGCTTCTCCCTCTCCCACTCCCCCTGCTTGTGTTTCCTCTCTCGCTGTGTCTCTCTCTGTCAAATAAATAAAATCTAAAATAAAATAAAATAAAATAAAAATAACAAAGATTCCCAGTTGCTTTAGATGAGTATTTCAGGGGCATGGGTGAAATAGGTGAAGGGGATTAAGAGGTACAAACTTCCAGTTATAAAATAAATCAAGGGGATGAAAAGTATAGCACAGGGAATATAATCAGTAATATTGTAGTAACCATATGGTGACAGATGGTAACTACGCTTATCATGGTGAGCATTTTGTAATGTATAGAATTGTCAAATCACTATGTTGTATACCTGAAACTAATGTAATATTGTATGTCAACTGTACTTCAATTAAAAATAAAAAAAGATAACAGAAAATAGATGATGACAGAATAATGTAATAAATTCATTCAAACAAAAAAAGTATTGTGAACTTTGGAGGAAGTTTTTGGATATTACTATTCTCTTGTAACTTTTATAATCAGTACTTATGAAAGTTTCAAGAATTGTATTCAATGATGCAAAAGAAAAAAATCAGCATTATGGTACTATTTTCCAATTCTGAGAGTTGGTCATCAGTCCAATTCTTCGAGGACTGAGATAAAACTACATTGTGTTGGGCGCCTGGGTGGCTCAGATGGTTAAGCATCTGCCTTTGGCTCAGGTCATGATCCTGGGGTCCGGGGATTGAGTCCTGCATCAGGCTCCCTGCTCCTCGGGGAGCCTGCTTCTCCCTCTGCCTCTGCCTCTCTCTCTCATGAATAAATAAATAAAATCTTTAAAAAACTGCATTGTATTGTTCACTAGGACTGAGAAGCCTCAACTAGACATTCGGGGAAAAAAATCATATGTCCCAGAGAGTTCAGAGCCTTTTAAGCAAGGAAACCCCTATGCCTAGCATAAGAATGTGATTGTCTAAGCTCTATGTTTCAGTTCTGAGAGACCATACAAACAAGCAGCATCCTGAAGCTTTGCAACCTCTAAAAGGGGACTCCTCTCCTATGGCCCTCTCAGGTATTACTATGAAGGACCATGGACAGCAGAAATCCTCCAGGTGAGCATGGTAGAGTGACCCAGCTGATGAGGAACTCTCTTTACCATTGAGGCAGTGAGTCCTTGCTATCCTTCTCCAACAGAATGGGCAGTGCTGCCAACAGCTAACCATCGAATATTGCTTTCCTTTCCCTCCTTTCTCAAATGGACATCATTTGTCATTTTTCTGATTTTTTCCTATGTCTGCAAATGGAGGTTAGATTAATCAATTGGCCATAGATTGCTAGATCTTGAGGAATTTCATCCAAACCTAATGGGAATATATGCATAATATTCAGAAATTCTGAGTTTCTGAGAATTTGGATCATGTCCCCTGAGAAAAGAGTTAATGCATTATTGGTTGTATGTGAATATTTCCATTATGCCAAATGAAGTAATTTTATATTTATATGAGAAAAAGGATTGCAATATGCTTGAAGGTCAAGGGTGATGAATTTAGTAGATTATCTCCTGGTGTTGTTTGCTTGAATCCATTTCCTTCTTTCTCTAAAAAGATAAAACTCTGTGGTATGTAGAGAGGACCATTCTATGTCACAGTAGAGGGGGCTTAATCTGCTTCCTCTTTCTATCAAATGTGCATGGAATAGTTCCATGCCTGAATAGTCATGTACCTGGCCCCAGAGCTTGGTTCATGAAAGAGTATGCAATGTCAACCAGAGTTTTGGGGAAAACACTCTCTTTATGTTGGGTTTGCCAAACTCTAAAGATGTGATCTTTGGGCTGCTGATGGCCATTAGGCTTCAACCAAGCCCATCTCCTTTCTAAGGGATGGAGAGAAACACAGAGTCCTGGAGATGCCATGTGAGCACTTGTACCCAGTCATATTTCAAGCCAGATCTCCCTCTCAACATTTTGGTTGTGTAAACTAGTGATTTCCCTTTTTCACTTAAGACATTTTGAATTGGTTTCAATCTCATACAGCTGCAGAGTCCTGGCAAATACAGAATTGGGTTTTTACCGATCTCTGAAACTGTTTCCTTTACTCAAAGTGGGCTGATAATATCTACTTGGCAGGATTGTCATGGGAATCAAAAATGCAATATATACATTAAAGCTGTCATTGGAGGGCTGTTTAACACCATGTCCTATGCAGATATATGCTCTCTAGTTAGTATTATTTTCCCATTGTGTACCAGGATTAAACAGTATAGTAGCCCTCTATTTTAAAACATCCTTTCATTAATCGCCTGTCAAACAGAGCTATTTGTTCCCTCTTTCATCATAGACTACTTTGCCTTCAGCTTTCACAGGTCATATAAAGTATCTGTAATTTTGGTATATATGTCCAATCTAATGATGCAGGACTTGGGGGAAGAACCCCAAATCCAAAGTTCTTCACTACCTGTTATCAGAATCTGAGAAGGAAAACAGATGACAGTCATCTAGTTAAGAACAAAAATTAAGATTGCATGGTGAAATAGATTTTTCTTAGAATGTCAGAAGTCAGTGAAGAGATAGTTCCACAGCTCTGTGAGCCATCTATGACCTCAATTTAATCTCCCAAAATTTCAGAAAATGGACAGTTTTTTTAATCCTGTTTTAAGCTGTCCTATCATTTGAGAACACCATGGTGGAATCTTGACACTAATAATAACAGTCTGGCTTGTCCATTTTCCCCTCTTCTCTTTGAATCCAAACTATTACCCCAATGGCCAACATGCTCTAAACTCCAAGAATTAATTGTGTATGTGTTTGCATGTGTGTGTGTGTGCGCGTGTGCGTGTGTGCACATGTGCATGCTTTGACATTGGAAACTTATTTATATTTCAAATGGAATATCTGGTAGGGGAAAATATTAAGAAGGAGTTGCTGTAACACACATTTTTGTATACACTACTTTGGTATTAGACAGATTGGAAAGTCATTCCATAGTGAGGATCTAAAGGGATGAGGCACATGATCAGTAAAACTTGATTGGGAAAGGGAATCAGAAGGACGTCTGAGCATGGGATGCTGATAAGAGGGTTAATCTGTGCAGAGGCAGGGATCAACATGGGGTGTTGGGGGTTCTTTGGGGTAGTGGGATGTGGTGGAAGGAAGGAGAAGGATGAAACTTGACTAACTTCAAAATTTTTCTGAGGAGCAGACTTGAGTGATGTGATGATCAAGTGGGTTCTCTGGCCCAAAGGTACAGTGGGTGGCTCTTTAATGAACTTTGCAGTAGTGAACTAGGCAGTGCCAGGCCACTGGGGCAAGCTTTTCTGGCACTCATTTGTGCTATCATAGGACTCCAGGTAGCAGCTAGAATGTATTATGTTTCTTGATACTATTTTTCTAATTCTTTAACCAGTCTGACCCTAAATACTAGCTATGACCTCAGGCTTTATTTCTCTTGATGTTTAGTGGGATTTTTGATTTGGCTCAAAGATACCACCTTTGGATTACCTTTTTGAGCTGTTTGGATGACTTTAGGAAACTGTTGAAGTTAAACACCCCCAATTCCCTAAGAGAAAGCCTACTTTCTCTGTTTCTTTGTGGTCAATCAGGGATCCAGGCCAATGGAGGCTCCACCATTTTTAACTTGTGGCTTCCAAGGCTACACTGATCATTTCTCTTCTGGTATACTGGTAGGATGGGAAAACACTGGATGTCCAGGATTATAATTCCCCTTAAGCACAAGATGCAGAAATAGTGCATATCAATCTTGCTGCCATCCCATTTGTGAGTTACATGACCATTCCTCATTATGAGGGAAGAAGAAAAACTGTGATCCTTACTCATGGCCCAGCCACAGCTCTCTCACCACAGAAGAAGAGAAGAACAGATTTTGGTGGATACCTACCAGTCCCTGCCATGGATAAGTTTATATAATTCCTTGAATCTGTCAAGGAGAGCCATCTGTTATATCATAAGCTCCCCTTTCTCCTTGACTTTCAGAAAACTTGAAACTAAATTTAGTGCCCTCTTCTAGTAAGTCATTTTCATTTTTTGATATGTTTATTCATTATTCTGAACTGGCTTTTGATCTTCCTTTTAACTTTAATGGTCTTGTCTATCATACATCTTAATATTTTAAGTCATCTCCATTCCTTTTAGGAAGTAGGTAGAATATAAATAATAAATGGAGCAATGCAATGCAATAAGGAACCTGTCCAAAGAGTGTCTAATGTAATAAGACTAGAAATGTAAGTATGTTTGATAAATTCAAATTGATGAGCTGCAAAAGTATAGGTAGAAGAATTCCTTTGGAGGACATTGTGGCACTTCTTATATTCATGAGGTGAACAAACATTGCTAGCGCAGTCCAAGCTGCCTAACAACTTAGGAAAGGAGAGACCCCATGTCTGAGAGGCAAGGTTGTTTCTCAATATACAAGCACCTTATGCCATAATCGACAAGAATTACTCTGTATTTTTTTGTGCTACTGAATGATCTATTTCAGCATATAAGAATGAGTTGTTCCATATGTCAGCAATCACTATCAGGATAAAAAAAATGGTGCCATTTGCAATGACATGGATGGAACTAGAGAGTATAATAATAAGTGAAGTAAGTCAGAGAAAGACAAATATCATATGATTTCACTCATGTGGAATTTAAAAACAAAAACGAATGAGCAAAGGGGAAAAAAGAGACAGAGAGAGGCAAACCAAGAAACAGACTCTAGAGAACAAACTGATGGTTACCAGTGGGGAGGTGGGGGGATGGGTGAAATAGGTGATGGGGATTAAGGAGGGCACTTTTCATGAGGAGCACTGGGTTTTGTATGGAAGTGTTGAATCACTGTAGTGTATACCTGAAACTAATATCACACTGTGTTAACTAACTGGAATTAAACTTAAAACTTAAAAAAGACAAAAAATATCACACGAGGACACAAGGGAATGCCCTGAGTGATCCGACCACCAGGGTGGGGGATTTAATAAATCAGTGGCTGTTATCATAGGAAAAAAAAAAAACCAACCAGTGAATTTTGAGTACCTAATACTTGCCTGGTACTCTCCGTGGGAGATATAAAACATGGTTCCTACATAAAACATGGAAGATCCAAGGATCTTACACTCTATAATCCTGAGAGACATCATACATTATAATGCAAAGTATTTTTACTTCCCTTTGTAGATCCTGTCCGCAGCTCAGTGCATGGCACAGAGTAGACTCTCAACAACCAATGCTGAATGAAGGAGCAGTATTAGGATGTCACTGGATGCTAAGCTAAAATTTAAAATAGGTGTTAGGAGTCTCAGAAATATGCAACATTTCTACTGATGCTCTATATTCCAAGGGTTCGCTTGTGTGCACTAGGAAAAACTAAAATCTGGTCACTAATTTGACAGGGGAGTTCACAGTAAAACTCTGTTTAATAGCTCCTTCTAGATTTGTCACCAAACATACCTGTTCACATTCTTAGAACTATGAGAAAATGTGCACCCTGTTCACATAGCGGCCCCTTTTCTAGGCATTTTGTGACAATGTGCAGACACCTAAGGTGTGTGGGTTCCTTGGACTTTAGATACCAAAGGAATTAAGCTTTTAAAAATATCTACCCACAGGCATTTATTAGAAGGTATGTGTAACATTTTGTTATGAGCTTTCCAAAATTGCTCATATTTTCAGCATTTTCCCTCTTCGTTTGTAGTGGTTTATCTTTGTTTATTATGTGTAACTTCTGTCATGTTTTAAAAAAACTTTCAAATTCCCTAAAAAAGCACCTGAGTTGTATATGAAATCTGATATTTGTTTGTGTAGCTAGCTATATGCTTATAACTAAGGTGTCCAAACATGGCTTCATAGATGGTTCTTATGTATACTCACAGAGCGTGGTCTAATGGTTGCTTATTGGAAATGACAGAGCATTTCAACTTTCAGTCTCTGCCATCTTTACTGAATGGCTTTGGGCTCATCATTTTTTATCGTTTGGTGACAGGATACTTTTTCATAAGCCAATTTTATATGGCATTGTTTCATTTGAAACAGGGGAAATAAAAAAAAGTTAACAAATATAATTAATGATAATAGTTTTGCCAGGCACAGTAATCTTATCTCCTGTGCTGGTAAGTGAATTCTTGCTTTTCATATTGAAGAGGATTAAGGAGCCTTTTGATAATGGAGTGTTTATTAAATGTGCTATAGATGTGAAGTAAATCAATTGCTTAGGTGTAGTAATCTATGTAACTTTAGTAAAGAAGCAATTCAAATGTAGCTTTATGAAAATGTTTATTTCTCTCCTGTATGAAAGTCTGTTCACACTTCAACAGCTAGGAATATTTCAAAGGCCCATGTAGTAAACATACAGGAGTTTACACTATTCCTAAGAACTGTGATTTAAACTGATAACTTCTCCAGGTGGCTGGAGGTCTTTTCTCTCTGCCGGGGGAAGTCTCAAGAGTTCTGTGAGAGAACATTCAGGAAGTCAAATAATCAATGCTTTCCCTATCACCTGTCAATCTCTAGGCATCCTTGACTTTTAATTATAAAGTAATTAATCTTTATCAACTATGTAGATAAATCATAAACTGTCTTGTATTTTGAGAGATGTCCATCTTCCAAAATCTTTGAGTACTTGAGGTTTTCTTGCCTTGGGTTGTGTTAGGTGGGGATTCTGGAGATTAACTTCTCAGCAAAATACTGCATAAATGTTGAGCGAGACTAGAGCCTTCATCAGGCCTCCAGGGCCACACACAAGATGCCTCATTCTGTACAGGCTTCAGTCAAATCAGGTCTTTTAAAACATATTTTTATAGTTTTTTATTTTAATAGCAAACTGACAGGAACAGCACAAAAGACAAACATTAAGAACACGTACTTGCACAAGTCAGTTAGAAAAGTATAGTGAATGGACAGAATCTACTGGATGATACAAATGCTACAAACGCCATTTAGTTGCCATCAATAAGAAATTTATTTGTTTAAGTAAGAAATATCCAAATTCTGGTATTGTCTGGAAAAATGTAACAGGTTTACTGATAATTGTTATAAAGTTGAATTGCTGAAATGTGTTCACTGAAACATTATGACTTGCATGAATGCTTTAGATCCCCATATGTAGATTAAAAATTCACACACAAATGAAAATGGAAAAACTGCCAATACCTAATTTCTGTCCCCTATATTTCCACTTGCAATCATATACTTAGGTACCTTTTGACCCCATCAGAAAAAAAAATATCTAACGTTCCGAACTACCAATAACAGGAAGAAGAGAAAAAAATTTTTTTCTAAAGAATAAAATGTTTTCCATCATAGTGGAATCTTTTTTTTTTTTTTAAAGATTTTGTTTATTTGAGAGAGAGAGAGTGCACAAGCAGGGGGAGGGGCAGAGGGAGAGGGAGAAGCAGACCCCTTGCTGAGCAGGGATTCCCTATTTGGGGCTGGATCCCAGGACCCTGGGATCATGACCTGAGCTGAAGGCAGACACTTAACCCACTGAGCCAACTGGGCGCCCCCCATCGTAGTGGGTTCTTAAGCACATTCTCCACCTATGAACTATCCATGCCAAATGTGTAACAATTAGCTAGATGCCAAAACACATCTAGCTAGCATGCTGCATACATGGAGAACATGCTTAAAAATCAGGTGTTTTTATTCTTTCTCCTTCCTTCCCCACCTGCTGCAACATATGGAACTATTGAGTATCCTCTCAGTCCCATATCCCTTGTTTCTTCCTTTTCTAATGGTCATAGTTTATGTTCCCCAGAGCAGAGACTGAGGCAGTGGGTTTATATGTTACTGCTTTATTAGGGATTACAATCCCAGGAAGCAGGAGTGAGGGACATGGGCAGTGTGACCGAGGAGGAAAAAGACCCCAAACAAGGGTGTACTGTGGAGCTGGCCACTACTAAATGCAAATGATGATCTGATCCTGAGAGCTGTTCCCTGAGCAGCCACGTCAACAGCTTCCCAGAACTTTCCTTCAGAGGACTGAAAGGATGCTATAGGTGCCCCCACCAGATTTTCTTTGTTGGGCCTGTCCACCCATCCCCCAGCTGCTGTGTTGATTGCCAGCAACTTACTGCCCTCTTCCCAGAGTATTGCCGGGAAGTCACTGGACCAAGGAAGTTATGACTGCAGCCCCAGAGACAGCCTGTAGCCAATGGCTGACTCACAGGAGGCTCAAAGGACTGACCCCTTGACTCAATTCATGCCCCCTAAACTGCCCTGTGGGTTCAGGTGGAAGCTATTCTGCTTTGGTCAAATAGTTGCTTAGCTGCTTGTCCTGCTCTGACCTGTTTTCTGCACTCCCTTTCTCCTGAGAGCATTCCTTCAGTAAATCACTTGGACATAAAATTTTGTCTCAGGTTCTTATTCCTGATTTCATAGGAGAATAATTTAACCCCTGGCTCCTGTCTCACTGGTCCTGAGTAAGTATCAAAGGGAAGCGAAGCAAGAGAGGCACTTAGTGCAGGCATGTGGGGATGTGCCTGCGGGTCACACCAAGGTGAAGGCAGTGAGAGACTCTCTGGGATTGGCTCATTGTAGCAGCAGCTAGAAGAAGGGATAGAAGGCCAGGAGGGTGGGAAATGGTACATAAAAGAAATCTGATACAATTCACCCCTTGCACTAGTCACATCCTTTTCTTATATCTGTCCTTCCCCCCATCACAATAGGGGACCTCTAGTATTGTGACAGCATGGTGCCCTCACTTCTTCCCCAGGGTCGAGGTACAAGTCACAGTTTCCTTCAGAGTGGTGGCTAGCTACATTCTCTGAGGCAAGAAAGTAAAACAAGCATTAGAAGTATCCTTCCATTCCTCTACCTTGTGTTCTTGATTTCTCTTAATGTTTATTAAGACTTTGGCTGATCTGAATTGCTTGTCTGGTGGGATGACCCAGGCTTCTTTCCCAGGTAGTCTGAGTACTTGGTTGCCTTGTCCTTATTGGGCTATGGTGGTTACAGTCGACTGACAGCTACAGGACTGGGTGTGGAAACAGTAGAGATGCCCCTGAGTTCCACACGCATTGCTTTCCATTTTTTAACTGGATTATTTGTTTTTTGGGTGTTGAGTTTTAGAAACTCTTTATAGATGTTGGATACTAACCCTTTATCAGATACGTCATTTGCAAATATCTTCTCCCATTCCATGGGTTGCCTTTTAGTTTTGTTGATGGTTTCCTTCACTGTGCAGAAGCTTTTTATTTTGATGAGGTCCCAATGGTTTATTTTTGTTTTTGTTTCCCTTGCCTCAGGAGACATTTCTGGTAAGAAGTTGCTATGGCTGATGTCAAAGAGGTTACTGCCTGTGTTCTCCTCTAGGATTTTAATGGTTTCCTGTCTCACATTGAAGTCTTTAATTCATTTTGAATTTATTTTTGTGTATGATGTAAGAAAGTGGTCCAGTTTCATTCTTTTGCATGTAGCTGTTCAGTTTTCCCAACATCATTTATTGAAGAGACTGTCTTTTTTTTTATTGGATTTCTTTCCTACTTTGTCCACATTAATTGACTACATAGTTGTGGGTTCATTTTTGGGTTTTCTATTCTGTTCACTCATAGGTAGAATTTAAGAAACAAAACAAATGAACATAGGGGGAAAAAGAGGCAAAACAAGAACAGACTCTTAACTATAGAGAACAAACTGAGGGTTGCTGGAGCGGGGGTGAGTGGGATGGGGGGATGGGTTAAACAGGTTATGGCTATTAAGGAGGGCACTTGTGATGAGCACTGGATGTTATATGTAAGTGATGAAATGAATCAATGAATTCCACACCTGAAACCAATATTACACTGCATGTTAACTAACTGGAATTTAAATAGAAATTTGGAGACAAAACAAATAAACAAAACAACAACAAAAATGTATTGCTTCCTGCTCCATTGTTTAGCAGACACACTAGCTCATCTTGGTAGTCAGGGTCCACGATCTCTTCCAGTACAACCACCCCTTTATTTTCTTCCTAGTCTCCTGGAATAAGAAAGCCAAAGCCCCCCACCACCACTTCAGGACCAGGACCTTGGACCAGCCGGTGACAAAAGTTACAGGGATAGTACGTATATATCCTGCAAGTTGTTCACTGGGAGAAATGGTGGGAATTGTCAATTCTGTTTTTATCCCTTGGATCACAGATGTGTATTCTAGCCTTTGGGGATACAGCCCCACATATCAACCATTGTATCTTGGGTGATAACAACTCAGTCTGAAGGGTGTTGTCTCTAAGAGGGTGTCTTAGTTATACTGTTAGTAGGCCACCACCATTCCATTCTATTAGGCTAGCTACTTCTGGGTGTTGGAATACATGGTCATACCAGTGGCTTCTGTTGTGTTCTGTCCTCTATTATACTTCTTTAGCTTTATAATAGTCCCCTTGGTCAGAGATAACATTGTTGAGGGGTCATTTTAGGGTTTTCTATTAGGCTCTTCCTACCAAATGCCTTATTCCACAGTCATGGTATGTCTGTTCCATTATGGAATATGGTAGTAGGAATTTATTACCACCTGGGTATAAAACCTATTAGACAAACTGCCGGAAATACTGGGGCAAAACTTCATTGATCAATTGGTTTCATAAACTCCTATCTCTAAACAGAGGACCACAATGGAATTTTGGGTTCCCAGGTATTGCTCAAACCCCATATCTAACTGTTCTTGAAAAATGTGATTATTCCCCATCCCTCAATGCATAGTTACCCTGGAAAATGGGAACATGTCCCTTTGGAGAAGAATCACGATGATATTTACAGTATGTATTCCTAGTAGCATTTTCAGATCCTTCCTCAGAGAACCTGGCCTCCACATCAATCATTGGTCTCTATGAACTGACTTAGATCTAGGAACCACATGGGGAACCACATTTTTCTCTTATGGTGGCTGATGTCTGCTGGCCAGCTCTCAATTTTTTATTTATTATACAAGTTAATACATACTGTAATCCTGATTT
Source organism: Neomonachus schauinslandi (assembly GCF_002201575.2). Classification (NCBI taxonomy): domain Eukaryota; kingdom Metazoa; phylum Chordata; class Mammalia; order Carnivora; family Phocidae; genus Neomonachus; species Neomonachus schauinslandi. The sequence goes on from NC_058411.1 coordinate 48,558,960, forward strand.
GGTGTCCCTCTGTTTTGCCAGGAACTCCACAATATCTTAACTGTTGCCAGAAGTGGTATATGAGAAGTTTCTGATATAATTTCTATCTTCCCTAAATGTATTTCTAGAGTTCTCAGTGGCCTTGGTTGATGGTTCCATTTACTTAAGGACCATAGAATGAGGAGTTTGGAGAGTAGATGGTGAATTTAGTTTTTTCATCTTGAATTTTGATGACATGCAGCTGAATATCTGGGTTTGGTGTCAGGTGAGGGTCTGGGCTTAAGACGAAGATTTGAGAGCCGTTTGGACATAAGAGCTAGTTGAAATGATGGAAGTGAAGGGAAGTGAAGAGAAAGATTGAGCTTTAGGAAAACAAGAGGTTAAAAAAAAAACCAAGCTTGGGGAGCCTGGGTGGCTCAGTTGGTTGGGCGACTGCCTTCGGCTCAGGTCATGATCCTGGAGTCCCTGGATCGAGTCCCGCATCGGGCTCCCTGCCCGGCAGGGAGCCTGCTTCTCCCTCTGACCCTCCCCCCTCTCATGTGCTCTCTCTCTCTCTCTCTCATTCTGTCTCAAATAAATAAATAAAATCTTTAAAACAAACAAACAAACAAACAAACAAACAAACAAAAAACCAAGCTTGTAAGTCACTCCCATTGCATCCTCAATCACAGAACTTTTTTCCCCACTTTAATTAAAAATCAGCTCTCCCCCAAGGATAGTGCTTCCATAGCACTTTCCTTAAGCTTATGCTCATTGTCACCATGACCCCTCATGTCAAGGGCTCCAGAATATTCTCCAAGATCACCATTGCTGCTTTCTTCTTCACAAGATTACCTTCCAGAGCTCCTTATTGTTGTTACTTTCCAACCTTCATTCTTGGAGGACATTGTTCTTCTTTTCTACCTCAATCCTACTATAAGCAAGTGTTCATATGAATCATGCAACAACATAGCCTTAGTGGTAGATTATATTACTGTTCACTCATATTTGGTACTTCTCCTACTGGTGATCCTCCCTGTGGAAGAATTATATATCCCTGCTCTGTGGAGGTGAGGCATGGATGTATGACTTAATTTGGCCAGGAAAGTGTGAAAAGAAGTGACAAGTGTCACTTCTGAGGAGAAGCTTTGAAGTTTACCATACTGTCTTTACTTCCTACCAGAAACTCTGGTAATGTTCCAGATAAAGGTTGCTTGGTCAGCATGGGGTACAATGTAGTAGAGCTGACTTTTTCTCTGATCTGAGGTAGACAGGTAGTCTGAATACAAAATAAGCCATTATTGTTACAGATTAGAGATTTTAGGTTCATTTGTCATTGCAGTATAAACTATCTAATACCTTCTCAGAATTTCCAGATTACCTCAATTCCAATAATTTATTCTTAAGGCCACATCCAGATGTTTATCCATGTCTGGAATAATTCCAACTCTAAAATATTAAATGTTGATATATGAATCTAGAGTCATTAGCTTTTTATTTTTCTAGCTCTCTCACTTTCTTACTTTACACTTGATCTTAGGCCTTGTACCACTTTACATACACTCACCTCCTTCTCCAGCCACTGCTATGGTGAAATTTTGGTGAGGATTTGACCAAATTTCTGAAGATACAACCTGGCAGCATCTCATCTCATGTCCTGCTTTGCATATCTCATGTCCTCACTTCCTGCTCCAAGGCTTCTCTGATGCTACAGCATGGGATGTTTTCAGGAACCTATTTGGCACTCATGCATGAGCAAATTGGAAATGTGACAGAGTTAGTGCTCATGGGATCACCCTTGACCAGTGGCGTCCGAAAGTGTGTGGAAAATACTTTACCCTCTTGTTCTCTGGGTGAGCAGTTATGGGCACATTTCATAGTTCTCAGAAGGTCAAATAGGATCAAGCACCCCGTTTTCTGTATCAGCAACTAACATGATAACACATCCTTGTATTGACTTTCCTTTCTTCCCCATTTAACTCTCCCTGATCCTCATTCTGGTTCCCTGGAGTTTCTTAAACTGTCTACAGACAAGCTTTTGTCTGAAGCTCTGCTTCCAGGAAACACAGACTATGATAGTTTTCATCAAGGTCTCTAGATTACCCATTTTCCATTTTCCCCTTTGTGCACTACCCACTCATGGTTTCATTTCCTCCAACTACTGCCTAGAAGCATGCGGTTTGTCACTCCATTCATTCTCTTCCAGCATTCTCAACATCAGAGTTTCCCTGTATTTATACCAGATCTATTCTGTTAACTCTAATTTGGATCAGCCTCCTGCCTTTTCTACTCCTATGTCTTAGGTGCTGAAAGATGCTAGATGAAATCAGAGTTGAGGAACTGATACCAAATGGATGGTCACCTCTATGATTTATAACCCAGTACTATCTTAATTGGGTCGTCTTCTATTTCTCCACATCATCTTTTCCAAACATTTACCACCTTCTTCAAAATACCTACCCCACCACTGTTGTTTTTTCTCTCAGCAAACTTTCTTCCCCATATAGACCAAAATGTGTCTGTCAAGACAGGTGTATGCCTTGTCAAATTATGTCTCCATCCACACCAATTTATGTGTGTCTGTTCAAGCACCTAGTTTTCCTTTAATCTGGAGATGTCCGTTCTATCTAAGACCAATTAATAATGCCTCCACTGGTGGTCTTAATTTCATCAATGCTGGTTCTTGTTTCATTGTTTACTCTCTTCTCTATTACCTACTACACTTCGAAGTATAGATATGGCTGAGTACTCCAGTTTAAGAAGCCCTCATAGACCCTGTCCCTCCATTTGTTGTTATTTCCTTCACTACCAGGCTTTTAAAACAGTGTCCCACAATTGCTGTCTTATCTTTTAGGAACCATTCTCTGCAGCCCGTGATACTTTGTTTCCAGCCCCACTATCCCTTTGAGTCCGTAAGCAGAGATCAACTACCTTCTAAAAGACAAATTCAGACTCTTTTTTTCTGTTTTTTTTGTTCACACTTAATGTCAACTTTCACAGCATTTATTAATGCTGACCTTTTTCATCTTGAAAATCTCTTTTCCCTCTTATCCCATCAGAGATATCACTGTACTCTTGGCTCTCTTTGCATCTCTCTGAGGTTCCTTCTTGATACCCTTTCTTTCTCAAATACACATCTTCAATAATACTCACTTCCCTTTGACTAAATTTCATGTTTACTAAGCCAGTTTCTGATTATAATTTGGCTTCCCAAGTAGGTTTGCCTAAGGGGATAGAACGCATTGGTCAAAAGATTTCAAGTAGACTTGAAAGCTTGTTACAATTCCCACTGTAATGTAATTAATTGGCATTCTAATTTATTTATCAATCTTCATCTGGTAAGCATGACTTATCCTCCTTGAGACTCCTAATCTCTTTGAATTTGAAGGGAGCAGATGCTGGGACATGGTGACCATAGCACAACAATGTCTCTCCATGAGGCCCACGTAACCAGCTGATCTACTGTGGGGAAGGATCATGTTTCTACCTCATTTCTCTATAACTATAATAGTCAAGTCAGAGAAATAAAGCAGAAGCTTTAAGGGACCATGTGGGGATTAAAAAATGAATTATCAAGGACTGATGTACTGTGGGGCTGAAGAGATTCTTTAAAAGAAATGCATGTACAGTGAAAAATGAAAATTTCCATCTCATGGGCCCAATAGTCACCTTCTTGAGAAGATGAGGCCCCATATCGTGCCTGGCTTTAGAAGATACTATATAAATATTTATTGAATGAATAATGGAAGATTCTTTATTCAGAAATTTCAACTTTTATCTGCATGTAGGCTCCTTTAAAATTAAGACTACAATATCCACATTCCATTTAAGTGGGTGCTTTAATGACCACCAGGAAGCATACATCATAGATTTAAATGCTTCCCTGAGATGCCATGAAGAATTATGTAATTTTTAGTCTTTCTAACATACCCTAAAAATCCTGTTCCCTGCTCAATTTTAGGAAGAAACATGCTTTTGTTTTTTTGGGTTTTGATATTGGTGTCTGGGGTACTTCATATGACTTGAGAATATCTAGCTTAAGTTGTAGAGAATATTGTATTCTTGGGATTTTGAAGAGACAAATTACTTTGGCATGTTAGAATAATAGTAAAAAATAAAGTTATATCTTTTGATAAATTCTAGCTAGGATATTTGATTTTGCACTCTATGACAGAATAACGTATGGGAAAGTTTGAAAACAAGTACAATAATTGTCTTTTATAGATGTTATATCCACATATTTTTGGCAGATCTCATATTGGCTATAAAAAGAAAAGTAATAGTACAGTAACAAGGAAAGTTGAAAGCTTTCCTCTGAGAATATTGATGACTCATCTTTTTATAGCTGGATTTAAGATGATGAACACTTGTTTTGAAAAATGTGATTTTTCTCCATTGCTGTGTTTAATTAAATGCAAAAACCCTTGAGTGGAAAAAAAAAATCCTAGCGTAGAGCAACCTTTAAGACTGCAAATTTAAACTCATAAGTCAGATAATGGAAAAGTGAAGGTTGTGATAGCAATGTTAACTCATCCATTGCATACAGGTTGCATTTTGCATGACTAATTAGGTGATTTAAGAAAGGGTGATGTGGTGAGGTATCATTTCTCTCCCCACTTAAATCTGTGACTGTTTTAAACTAGCCTTTCTCTATGCATCATTTAGTAAGAGCCAAAAATACTTTTAGCATAATTTAGTATAAGTATTTCTTTCTGAGAAGTTGTTAGTTTTGAGAATAACCCCATGTGGCTTAGATCAGCACTATGATGGCCAGTTTTCTATCTAGTACATTTTCTCAGAGTAATGTTTTAAACTTAAACACGTGGAAGACTAAAATAATAAAACAATTGAGAAATTTCTATAGTAACTCTTTTGGAATATTTTCCAAGAGACCACAGTAAGTAGTCTTTTAGGGACTTCAGTGATAAAATATCTGAGATGGAGGATGTAAGAGGAATCAGTGCCATAGAAAGAGTGTGGGTTCTACAGCCAGGTAACCTAGGTTTGGATTATGATTCTTCCATTATGTAGATATGTGGCTTGAAGTAATTGACCTAATTTTTCTGATTTTGTTGGCTCAAAACTATAAAATGGGGGAAAACTCTACCAGGCACAATGGTTGTGAGGATTGAAGAAATTAATGGTGGTGAGTTATTATTTATTATTTCACTATTATTTGTATAGGAAATGGAGTGATAATGATGTTCCAGCAACACTTGGAAATATTTCCCTCTTGCCATCCAAGTACAATTGACTGCCAAATTAGCCTGACAATGTTTCCTGATAGGATGGACATCTGATACATTTTGTAGATTGCTGGTCACATAATTATCTTCTTGCCTGTGCTATGGCTCTCCTCTGATGCATTTTTCATGCTGCTGCCATAGTGACCTTCCTGAAGCACATTTATGATCAGTTCACTTCCTTGCTTGAAGTGCTTCAAAGGATCCCATTGCCTTCAGGTTAAAGTCCCACATTCACCCTCCACTGCAGCCTGGATCCTCCATGTTAGTCTATGTATCTGTGCTTCTCTGCATGCACACTTGCTTTGCTTGGTATGTTTTTACCCATTTCATCCACATGATGCAAAAATCTCATTTATTTCTATTGACTTACTATGGTGTGAATTCTTCTGGAAAGTTTTCTTTGATTGCCTTAGCCTCAAATAGGTACCTTTCCTGGAACTGGGAAAAGTTTGCTTCCTTTAGTATTCTTTTATAGTTTTGATTACTTGTATTGTAACTGCCTGCTTACTTATCTTAGTAGATAGCTTTGGATTAGACATTCTTGATGCAAATGTCAGCATCTTATTCATTTCATTATCTGAGTGCTGGCAAAATACCTGATAAACAGTAATTGCTCAATGATTGTTCAACTGTAATACAGATGTATATATAATGAGCACCACTGGGATCTCCTGACTTTTGTAGTTGGCTCCTAGAAAGCCCTTGGTAGCATGCTGAACTCGTCTAAAAATCCTTCCAAACAAAACTTTCCTACCAATGTACAATATTTTTGGAGGGGGGCAAAGAGTGAAAGCAAGGCAATGATATATACAATGAGGTTATTTCTACCATAATCCAACTCAATTTTAAAATTATAAATTACAACAAATTTGTTACCTAAGGATGACCAAAATGCCAATGTGAATTATTTCTATTAGGTTCTCACTTAAGGAGGATGGACCAAGTTGTGTCAATCATTATCCTACAGCAATATCATAAGGGACACTATTAATTATTCTTTAATTTTTAAATCTGTATCTCTAAATGCATAATAACAGCTATGATCCCTGCATCTAGCTGAAGAGCAGAGCCAGCTGGATATCTGAGCCACCTGTTAACCTTGTGTCAGGATTTGACACAGGCAATAGAAAAGCTGGTTGGGTGGTTCATTGATATTAGAGCATTACCCATTTAGATATGGAGTCCCTACCTTTAGGTTACAATGTGAATGCCATGGACAAGGTTTCTTTAGGCCAAATATTTTGGGGGTGGAGGGGAGGGTGGGTTGTTTTTCAAAAACAATTTTGTAAGTATTGATTTCAGTTAGGCATTTTAAGATCAATTAAGCCACAGTTATTCCTCATCCATTCAGGTAAGGACCGTTCAGGTAAGAAACTTCTGATTAATGAACCAAGGCCTTGTTGCTGAAATTACAAAGGTGAATTAAACACAGGACAAAGCTATAAGAAAGCTGGTGGGTGGGGATAAGGATGATTGATCTGGTATGACAGTTTCCTCTAGGCAAGTAGGAAAGCTTTCTTTCAAAATAATACCTGAGACTATTAAATCTTTATGGATTTAAGGGTTTGCCTCCAAATAAATACTGGATTAATTCATTTGTACCTTCAAAATGTTCCCTTATTAAAGGTGGAACAAGAGATGTCCTATAAAGATGGACTGTGAGCTTCCTTTATAACTAAAGAGGTTAGTGCAAGATAAGCGTTCTTAATTTTTAAGAAAAGCTGCTATTAATTTTTAGATGGAACTTAATATCAAAAAGAGAGCTGATAGAGATCCTAAAGAACAGCAGTTCTACTTTATCTAGAATAACAAGGCATATTCTAATGATTTTCGTAGCAGATAAAAAACAATTTCCGACATCCAACTTTATGGATTTTTAAAAATTAGGATAAAATTTGAGTTTATAAGCTCTAGAGATAGAATCATGTATTTTTTTAAAAAAATTATTATTTCTTTGAAAAGCTGCATGTTGAAAACACATCAAGCCCTCAGCAGGGTGTGTGGTGAGAATGTCTGGAAGTTTTGTGCTCATTTACAGCATGAGCTCGCTGTCTGTGGGTGATAGGATAAGAAGAGTTGGTTATGAAACTGTGAAGGTCTGGGATAGTTGGCTAAAGATTGATTAATATCATACTGCAAGCAAAATCTGGAATCCTTCAATGTGGTTTAACACTCAACCTGTTGAAGTGGAATCGATGCAGGTTCTGAATTGAGTGACATCATAGATTGGATTTTATCCTATAGCTCCATCTGAAAATCTTCTTTTCATAAAAGATCTCCAGTTTGTGAATACTTTCAGAAACACTGACAGGAAGGAACACATGCAGAGATGGTTTTAGACAAATAAGGGGCATAGTTCTTATTTTAAATATTTCAAATATAGCAAGTGGTATGTGTGCATATCTAAGAAAACAATTACAGATGAAATAAAATCCCTGTTTAGTTTTCTCATCTCATTCTTCTATCTCAGAGTTAAGATTGTCTTGAGTTTTGTTTACTCTCTCCATGTATGATTTTAATTTTTTTGCTGTTAAAGATGACACTATTTATTTGTGCATTCATACACCATACTAGGTGTTGGGGCTAGAGCTATCCTTGTGGAAGGCATAGTCTAGTGTGGGAGGGCAGATAATAAAACATTAAAAAGTGTAGTATGTTAGATAGGTGATATGTATTACAGAGAAAAAGCATGAAAGAAGGATAGAGAGTGCTGGAGGGTGGTATTATAATTTTTAAGAAGCTGAATAGTCAAGGCTTCACTGAGAAGGCATCATATGAATATAAACCAGGGAGAAGTAAGAGAATATGTCATGTGGCTTTCATGCGGAAAGCATTTCAGCTAAAGAGAACAGCAAGTTCAAATGTCCTAAGGTGAAGGTATTCTTGGTAGGATCAAGGAATAGCAAGAAAGCCAGTGTGATTGGAGAGGAGTAAATGAGGGACAGATGATAAGAGGTCAGAGAAGGAATAGGGACCCTGACTTATTTCTTATTGTGGAACATCCCAGATAACAGTATTTAGGAAAACAATTATGGTTACAATTATAACCCATTTTTTAGGTTTTTGTGATAGTGAGGCTTTTTCTCTCAGTGAGATAAAATATCATTGTGGGATTTTTGAATGGAGAAGTAACAAAATCATCCTGTCTTTGAATAAGATTCCTCTGGTTGCTGATTTGAGAATAGAATATAGATGGACAAAGGTACAAGCAAGAACACCAATTAGGAGGCATTTCAAAAGTCTCGGTAAGGCATGATGAGGGCTTAGATCAGGACGGCATAGTAGAGGAGTGAGTAGTGGTCAAATTTTGAATATATATTGAGGATGAGCCTTATTGCAGGTACTGTAAGGAGGCTGGAGGCCTATCCGGCAGGAGTTTTGCAATTGCCACAAGATAAGACTTTAGTTCATTGGAAATTAGCTTGGAGTGCCTCCCACCTGCCCCAGGTGGCTTGGTGTCCTAATCTTTTGGGGCCAAGGTCTCACATTCAATTTTTATTCTTAACACTTTGTTCTACAAGGTTAGAGCCCAACATACATGCAAATAACTGCTTCTGAACCTCTGATGCTCGGCACTGAGGTAGGGTTGTTAATATGCTACCAAGCAAAATACCTACATACAATATAGATACACCCTCCTCTGATATTAAGGGGCATAATATATGGTATCACCCCCCAGAGAAAATACCTAAGCCAGGGGTGGTATTTGGCTCACAGGGACCAAACTGCTACTGGGTTGTTAACTAAATGAAGGTTTGCCTTATCTATTGGCTGTAAAACATTTGTCTTGCTGCCCCTAGCCTTACATTGCTGATGTTTCTTCCTGTTGCATAAGGGAATATTTCCCTGTCATGGGCTACCACTTACATTGAAGTTCACAATCATTCCAACTATTGGGTCTGATGTGGAAGACTTGTTCTGATCTTCCCTACAGTGGTGCACAGAAGGCTCCACTTTAGATAACTAGTAGAGATGACTCATACACAGAAGGCCCCAGTATAGATAACTACCTTGTGACCTCAACACCATGCCCCTCACTCTATAAAAGCTGTGGGTTAAGGTCTGGATGTGGCAGAGAGTAGGGGTGGGGAATAGCCACATAGTTGCTGTGGGTCATTTCCTGCCCAATCCCCCCGCCACCCCATGGCTTGCTTCGTTTTTCAGTCTCAAATTGCCGTCTCAGTCTGGTGAGTACTTTACTGTATCTCCTCCACCTTCTAACACAGAAAAAAGACAAATACCATAGGATTTCACTTATATGTGGAAACTAAAGAGCAAAACAAGTGAACGGAGAAAGAAACAGAAAAAAAGAAACATAAAACCAGACTCTTAAATACAGAGGACAAACCAGTGATTGTCAGAGGGGAGGTGGGTGGGGGGATGGGTGATGAGCTAGGTAGAGGGGATGAAGAGGCACAAACTTCCAGTTACAAAATAAATAAGTCAGGGAGATGAAAAATACAGCACAGGGAACATAGTCAATAATACTGTGATAATGTATAGAACTGTTGTATAAGAATGTTGTACACCTGAAACTAATATAACATTGTATATTAATTATGCTTCAATACAATAAAGAAATAAGTAGGTAAGTCATCGAGATGAAGAGTACAACATGGCGAATATAGTCAATAATATTGTAGTAATGTTGTTTGGTGACAGATGGTGACTACACTTACCATGGTGAGCATTGAGTAATATATAGAATTGTTGAATCAATATGTTGTATACCTGCAACCAATATGACATAGTATGTTAATTATACTTCAATAAAAAAAATGAGTTGTGTTTCTATACACTGACAATAAACCATCTGAAAGAGAAATTTAGAAAACATTCCCATTTACAGTAGCATCAAAAACAAATAATACTGGGGCGCCTGGGTGGCTCAGTCGGTTAAATGGCTGCCTTCCGCTCGGGTCATGATCCCAGGGTCCTGGAATCGAGCCCCGCATCGGGCTCCCTGCTCAGCAGAGAGCCTGCTTCTCCCTTTCCCTCTGCCTGCCACTCTGCCTACTTGTGCTATCTCTCTGCCAAATAAATAAATTAAAAAAAATCTTTAAAAAAAAACAACAACAAATAATACTTAGGAATAAATTTAACCAAGGAGGTGAAAAACCTGTGCAGTAAAAAATATTAGACATTATGAAAGAAATTGAAGACACAAATGGAAACATATTCCATGCTCATGGATTGAGAGAATTAATATTGTTAAAATGTCCATACTACCCAAAGCAGTCCACAGATTCAATGCAATCCCTATGAAAATTCCAAATGCATTTTTCACAGAAATAGAAAAACACTATCCTAAAATTCGTATGGATCCATTCTATTTCTTATCTTCTGATGTTATTTGTTTATCAACAGCAATATATCAATATTTTTGATAAATATTTGATAAACATTTTATGATTTCAAATGTTAAATAAACATATTTTATACTTTCAAATTTTTGAAATTGTCTTATTTATCTTTATTTAAGAAATAAATTTATTTAATAAAGAAATTATTTTAATTAATTAATTAATTTATTTATTTTAAGAAATCCTTCCTTATCTTGAAGTTATAAAGATATTTTTCTTAGTCTTCAAAAGATATTTTTTATCCTTTAAATTTAGCCCTTTAATCCTCCTGAAAATTATTTTTGTAATTTCTGGAAATATTTTTGCAGAAGTTCATTTATTTTTTCTGGAACCTAGTTTTGTTTTTTTCCAATAGAGGGAACAAATTTCTCTAGCACCATTTTAATGGATGGCTCGTTAGTTTTCTGCTGACATGGATTGCCACCTCTGTCATATATTGTGTCCATTTAAAAAGTCTGTTTCTAAGATTTCAGTATTTGTCTACATGTCTATTTCCATATTGATATTATATTAACTTTGGGCATATGGTTCATTGAGTTTCTAGATTAATTTGGAGGGAATAAACATTTTAATAATATTGAGTCTTTCCATCCATGTAGTTAGTATATCTTTCTATTTTCATCATTTTTGTGTCCTTAAATACTATTTCATATTTTTTTAAAGATTTATTTATTTGAGAGAGAGAGAGAGTGCACATGTGAGCAGGAGGATGGGCAGAGGGAGAGGGAGAGAGACAATCTTCAAGCAGACTCCCTGCTGAGCGTGGAGCCTGGCCAGGACCCTGAGATCATGACCTGAGCCCAAATGAAGGGCCGGGCGCTTACCAACTGAACCACCCAGGCACCCCTATTTCATATTTTTCTTATAAAAATCTTCCACAACTTTTGTTAAATTCATTTTAGATACCTTGTATGTTTTGTTGCTATAGTGAACAGGATTCATTTTTCTATTCTATTTTCTATTTGGTTATTACTGGCATATGGGAATGCTAATGGCTTTGGTGAGTTGGTCTTATACTAAAAAGCATTACTAGTCTGTGTTAACATTTCTAATACTATGTCCATAGTTTCTCTTGAATTTCTATGTATACTGTAATAACCCTGTTTTCCAATACAGTCAATTTTTTTCTTTCTAATTCTAGTTTCTCATTTTTTTGGACAAGAAGTGATAGAGAATATTCTTGTCCTGATATTTTGATGAGAATCTTACTAAAATATTTATTAAGCATAATGTTTGCTATAAATTTATTAAGCATTCTTTATCAAGATCAGGTTAATCAAGTTTTCTTCTATTTCTTTTTTGCTAAGCATAGTTTCATGAAGAGATGATGAACATTAATACATGGCTTTCTGCCATTGAGATGCTACTATTTTCCCTGATAATCTATTAATGTCAAGTATCAGATTCATAGCTTCAGTGATGCCTAATCATCCTTGAATTCCTAAGATAAACTATACTTGCTTGTGGTGCGTCTAAAAAATAATCTGCTAAATTTGATTTACTAAAGTTTATTTAGGATTTTTTTTCCCTATAATTATGAGATTGGCCTACAAGTTTCTTTTTCTTGTATTTCCCTTGTCTGATTTAGGTAGAATATGCTACTGTCATAAAGTAGCTGAATTAGTCTTCCTTCTTATTCTATTATCTGAAACAGTTTATGTAATAAAAAATATTATTTCTTTGGGGCGCCTGGGTAGCTCAGTTGGTTGAGCATCCAACTCTTGATTTCAGCTCAGATCATGCATGATCTTGGGGTCCTGAGATCAGTGGGGAGTCTGTTTGAGATTCTCTCCTTCTGCCCCTCCCACTACTCACATGCTTGCGCGTGTGCTCTCTTTCTCTCTCAAATAAATAAATAAATCTTTAAAAAATATTTTTTAAGGCTTGGAAAACTTATAAAACCATCTGTCTTACCATCCATAAGTATTTTGATTTTTTCATTCAAATTCCTGAATAGTTGTTGGTATATTTAGGTTTTCTCATTTCTCTTGAGTAAATCTTCTTGAAAAAGATTTACTTTATATATATTTTCAAATTTATTAGCATAAATTCATTCATAGATTTCACTTGTGATTTTCAAATACAAACTATATTTCTAATTATGTCCCCCTTTTTATTTCTAATATGTTTGCTGTGCTTTCTCTCTCCTTTTTTCTCCCTTCCTCTCCGTCCCTCCCTCTTTCTTTTTAAATCTGTTTTTCTTAGAATCTTTTTAAAAAGTATCAGCTTTTGTTTTTTTTAAAGATTTTATTTATTTATTTGAGAGAGAGAGAATGAGAGAGAGAGAACACCTGAGAGGGGATAGGGTCAGAGGACGAAGCAGACTCCCTGCCGAGCAGGAAGCCCGATGCGGGACCCGATCCAGGGACTCCAGGATCATGACCTGAGCCGAAGGCAGTCGCCTAACCAACTGAGCCACCCAGGCGCCCTAAAAAGTATCAGCTTTTGATTTGTTGCTCTCTGTTGTTGCTTTTCTGTTCCATTAATTTCTGTTAATGCCCATTATTCCTTTTTTCACGTTTTAATTTTTTAGTTTATTTTTGAGTTTAGTCTGTTATTCTCTTACAGCTCATTAGGTTAAAACCTTGGCTTGTTTTTTTCCTCATCTTTCCTTTTTATATAAATGTTTTTAAAGCTGTATGTTTTTTTCCAGCTATTCCTTTAACTGTATGCCATTCCTTGTATGTAACATTTTCATTATTACTCACTTCTAAATGTTTTATAACTTTATTGCCATTTCCTCTTTAGTACAGTTTATGTTAAATGCCTTTAAAGTTTATAAACAAACTGAGGGTTTTAGAGGGGAGGCGGGTGAGGGATGGGTGATCCCAGTGATGGGTATTAAGGAGGGCATGTATTGCATGGAGCATTGGGTGTTATATGCAAACAATGAATCATGGGACACTACATCAAAAACAAATAATGTACTGTATGGTGACTAACATAACATAAAAAATTTTTAAAAAGTTTATAAACATGTGCTTTTATATCTTATTTTCACTTTCTAATATTAAATTAGATATAGACAGAAAATAGGATAAACATGCTGCCCTTTGAAATTTTGTCGAGTCTGCCATTGTGGTTTATCACATGGTCAATATGTATAAATACTCTGCATTTTCCATATAGAAAAGAATGCATATTTTCTATTTATTTTATCTATTAGATAAAACTTGTTAATTTTGTGGTCACATACTTTAACCACTTACACTTTTTTCCTATTTGATCCATTGGTTTCTGATAGTGATATGTTAAAATATTTCATTATATTTGTCGATCTAGAATTCTGGTGTTTAAAGTGGGATCTGCAAATTACTTGTGTCAGAATTACCTGATTATCAGAATTACTTGTTACAAATTCAGATTGTCTAGCCTTACTTCAAACTAGATTAAAATCTTGGGGGGAGGGTCCCTAGGACTCTTCATTTTAAATAAGATTTGCATGTGATCTTCATATGCACTAAAGCTGTGAACCCCTAATCTAGGACATGATGCAAACCACTGCCATGTTTCTAATATTTTATAGCATGTCTCTGAATATTCAGACAGACAGTCCTGTTTTTACATGTCTGATAATTTCCAGGTGGGTGGATAAACACCATAGTCAGGGACTCCATAGGATTGATTTTGGCTGCTAAGGAAGCACAGCCAATAAAACTTTTGATGAATTAGCTGGTTGGCCTTGGGCATATTACTTACACTTTTAAGCCTCACTTTCTCCATCTGTAACATGAAATAAATAGATTTGTTGTGTTGAATAAGTGAGATTATATGTACCAATATCTGACACCTAATAAATACTCAATACATAGTAGTTGCTGTTACAAAGAGAGGAAAGAGGCAAAAAGCTTGAACATTCAATATAATGGTCCTCCCCAAACTTATTTCAGTTTCAGTTTTTTAAATATGCTTAACATCTTACAATTTGAATTGGTATTTCTTGGAGAAAGAGTGACAAAATGCTTTTGAAGAGCTTAAATAATGAAAAATACCTACACAAAGAATGACTTGCATTTGACTCCAGGTATAGGTTATAACTCATGTTTTAATAATCCCTTCTTTAATCTTTATGGCCATTTGAAATCTAACTACATTTGACAACAAAATTAAGTAAAATTGGTTTTAAGTTTCTTTAAAATTGATAGGTAAAATTGAATGAATTGATCTTTTCAATAAGAAATGAACTGGCATTCCATTAATCTCATACATTAAAATTGTTTTTAGTATTGAAAAATGGCATGATTGTGATTGATCACTGGTTTAAAAAACCCTTTTTTATTCATACATCTGAAAGGAATATTTTTAGGTGCACAAAAACTGGTTAATATTGGGCACATAATAGCAAAACATAAGATTTTCTTATCTATATTTCCTTGGGAATAAGGCTCATGTACATGCAAAATGTTTAAATCTCTGTTTTTGGTAAAAATAGTTCTGGCCTTGACTCCCAGTTCTGCTGCTGCCTAACTGAGTGACTGTGAACCATTCTCACTACCTTTTGAAGTTTCAGTTCCTTTTCTGTATCAATGGAAAAAATAATAGTACATATATCACAGGACTGTTGTGAAGATTTGATAAATTAATGCATTAAAGCTTTTACGTCTGTGTCTAAGCTTAGTAAGGCCTAATAAATAGCAATTATTTTCATTAGCTCTCTAACACATTCTAGATATCATCAGTATTATTTAGTGGCATCTTTAGTCTGTAAATGAATGTAATATAACTAACATTGATGATGTACTTATGAATTAAACTCTTTATAACTCTATGCTCTAGTACATGTACATATAGTACCTGCTATAAATACTATTATTATTAACAGTTTTCATAGAGGGAAACTGAAGAGTAGAAAGTGAAGAAATGAACAGAAGTTCCCAAAAGCCAAGTTTTGAAGCCAAACGTTGTATCTTGAGAGTTTATGTTTTTTACCGTAATACTTAGGAATTGGTGAGGGAAGCATTTAGTGTTTTATCAAGGATGACCAGCACAGGGTCAAATATTTCCACTTAGAGTTGGAGATTGGCTTCTGGAAGGAAAGATTTCATCAGGTTATTCTCAGCAACTAAGATAATAGCAGTCAATTGTTATTTCAATAATATCGATGTCCTTCTATTTTTCTTTCTCTCTTCCTCTCTTGTACTCTTCTTTACCCCTCCTCCCACCCCCAGCTACCTCTCTATCCATCTGTAACAGGGAAGCCTTCATGGTCTCTATATAAAGTGAAGAGTGTCTATAATGGGACATGGACCAAGCTTTATTATATATTGTTTCATTTATTTCCATCAAGCCAGCTTTTAGAAATATCTCTTATCTTAAGTAAAATTTCACACTGGAGAATATATAAATTATTAAAGAGTGACTTACCATCTTTCATCAAGAAAAATTGATATTCAGAACATAACTTTAAGGGTGTATTCAGGTGCATTCATTTTTTTTCCCCACAGAGTGCAAAGATTAATTTACCATCACATCAATAAGAAGGAGTGATTATGACAAACTCCTGAGTTGAGAATAGTCATTAAAAGTAAGCAAGAGATATTTCACAGGTCAAGTATTTTGTCTGTGAGCCTTACCCTGGCTATTAGTTTAAAAATGTTTCTCTTCAAGGCAAAGTAAATTCTTGCAGATAGATCTTTTTCACAAGGTCTTTCCTAGGGATTGGTTGGGGTAAGGTGATTGACATGAGCTCTTTTCTGGATGATTGAGTCTAAATTTTAATCTCATGGCTGAGAGTTAATGTATCTTCCCAAGTCTTCAGAGTCCTCTTGAGTCACCATTATGCATTTATTGCCTAATACTAAACTACTGAATTGGTCTGAAACATTTAAAAGTGGTGTTTCTGTAAGAGATTTTTTTAAAAAGCAAAATCTGTTTATAGAACAGTGAATTTTTACTTTCTGCTACAGAGAGCCTTCACTCTTATGATTCTGTAAACATTCACTAGGGGTTTAATTTAGCTGTATAAAACCTGTGCTTTTAGGGAAGGAGGTCAGCATCATGGCAGCAGAAGACATCTCTCCTTTTTGTCCCCCCTTTTAACAATTAAAATTTGGTATCTACCCCCAAACAAAACAGCCTCTGTGGAAGTTTTGCGAATGGGCACCATTTGCCAAGGGAGCCAGGAGGAGTCTCAGCCACCTGTGCATTGGATACAAGGCAGACCGACCTCAGTATGAGCCATGGAACCAGCAGTAACCTGCAGGTAGGCTCTAGCTCCTCTTGGCTGAGGTTGGGGAGCATCTGTAGAATGCTGGCTTGGGCAGACGGCCACAGATGAAAGACCCTTTGCAGAAGTCCAGATTTTCTGTGGAAATATTCCAGAACTTTGTTGGAGGAAAAAAACACAAGAGTTTGGGTGTCTTGGAGGAGATAAAAAGAGGAACTTTACCAGCGCTGCCTATCTTCCAAGGTGGCACACTTCCTGATTTCATTCTACACTACAAAGCTATAATAATTAAAATAGTAGGACTACATCAAACTGGAAAGCTTCTGCACAGCAAAATTAACATTCAACAAAATGAAAAGGCAACCTGCTTAATGGGAGAAAATGTTTGCCATCCATATATTGGATAAAGGGTTAATATCCAAAATATATAAAGAACTCATTCAACTCAATATAACAATCCAATTAAAAAGTGGGCGGAGGAATTGAATAGACATTTTTTTAGATAGAACCAGACATTTTTCCAGATACTCACAAGGAGGAAGGAATCTTTTTTTTAAAATTATTTATTGTTATGTTAATCACCATACATTACATCATTAGTTTTTGATGTAGTGTTCCATGATTCATTGTTTGTGCATAACACCCAGTGCTCCATGCAGAATGTGCCCTCCTCAATACCCACCACCAGGCTAACCCATCCTCCCACCCCCCTCCCCTCTAGAACCCTCAGTTTGTTTTTCAAAGTCCATCCTCTCTCATGGTTTGTCTCCCCCTCCGATTTCCCTCCCTTCATTCTTCCCCTCCTGCTATCTTCTTCTTTTTTTTTCTTAACATATATTGCATTATTTGTTTCAGAGGTACAGATCTGTGATTCAACAGTCTTGTACAATTCACAGCACTCACCATAGCACATACACTCCCCAGTGTCTATCACCCAGCCACCCCGTCCCTCTCACCCCACCCCGCACTCCAGCAGCCCTCAGTTTGTTTCCTGAGATTAAGAATTCCTCATATCAGTGAGGTCATATGATACATACCACATCCCACCACCTAACCCTCCTACACTGTTGGTGGGAATGCAAGCTGGTGCAGCCACTCTGGAAAACAGTATGGAGGTTCCTCAAAAAGTTGAAAATAGAGCTACCATATGATCCAGCAATTGCACTACTGGGTATTTACCCCAAAGATACAAATGTAGGGATCCGAAGGGGTACGTGCACCCTGATGTTTATAGCAGCAATGTCCACAATAGCCAAACTATGGAAAGAGCCAGGATGTCTATTGACAGATGAATGGATAAAGAAGATGTGGTATATATATACAATGGAATATTATTCAGCCATCAAAAGGAATGAGATCTTGCTATTTGCAACGATGTGGATGGAACTGGAGGGTATTATGCTGAGCGAAATAAGTCAAACAGAGAAAGACATGTATCTATGACCTCACTGATATGAGGAATTCTTAATCTCAGGAAACAAACTGAGGGTTGCTGGAGTGGGGGGTGGGGTGGGAGGGATGGGGTGACTGGGTGATAGACACTGGGGAGGGTATGTGCTCTGGTAAGCGCTGTGAATTGTGCAAGACTGTTGAATCTCAGATCTGTACCTCTGAAACAAATAATGCAATATTTGTTAAGGAAAAAAAAAAAGAAGAAGAAGGTAGCGGGAGGGGAAGAATGAAGCGGGGGAAATCGGAGGGGTAGATGAACCATGAGAGAGGATGGACTCTGAAAAACAAACTGAGGGTTCTAGAGGGGACGGGGGTGGGAGGATGGGTTAGCCTGGTGGTGGGTGTTGAGGAGGGCACATTCTGCATGGAGCACTGGGTGTTATGCACAAACAATGAATCATGGAACACTACATCAAAAACTAATGATGTAATGTATGGGGATTAACATAACAATAAAAAATTTAAAAAAAATTAAAAAAATTAAAAAAATTAAAAAAAATTAAAAGTTCCGATTTTGTGCTCCGCGGCTCTATCACTTGCTAGAAGTGGCCGGCGGAGGCAGGGGGGAAGGATTCTATATAGTGAACACAGGATATGCTGAATAAAGTTAAGCTCCTTAGCTTAGCATTCAAGGCTACCTATTTATATTTAGCTTCTGTTTCTGCTCTTGGCTGTGTGTGTTATCGTTTTCCTTTCCAATTTTTTGGTATGTGGCTTATATACACAACAATGGCTTTTGTATACATTTTTACTGTTCTCTTTTTTCTCCTTCCCCATTATGACTTGCCTTTTAGACATTCATACATCTCTTCATTGAGTTACTTATATTCCTGGGAATTCGTTGGTATCTTATTTTTGTTTTTTTAAAATATTTATTTATTTATTTGAGAGAGAGAGAGAGAGAGAGTGCGAGTGGGGGGAGGGGAAAGGGAGAGAAACTCAGACTGCCTGCTGAAGTGCAGAGCTGGATGTGGGGCTCCATCCCAGGGCCCTGAGATCATGACCCAAAATCAAGAGTCTGTAGCTCAACCGACTGAGCCACCCAGGCGCCCTTTGTTGATATTTTAAATTTGCTATGCTAGTTTGTTTTATATAGCAGATGTTCTAGTCATTTATTTTGAGTGGGTTAATTCTTGGAATTTGTTTGAATATTATGCACATATTATAATGATTAAGTTGTTTAAATGACTCAGTTATTTGGGCATATAACTATTGTGTTTTTTCAAATTAGCAAACAAGGTGTTATTTCTGCAGAGTGAGATCTGGTGCTGCTGTGTACCTCAGATACAACTGGTATTCTGGACAGACCCCATACCAGATCTCTAAAACTATCTCTAAGATTTTAGATAGTTCAGACTTCCCAAAGTTTTTTTTTTTTTTTTTTAAGATTTTATTTATTTATTTGACAGAGAGAGAGACAGCAAGAGAGGGAACACAAGCAGAGGGAGTGGGAGAGGGAGAAGCAGGCTTCCCGCAGAGCGAGGAGCCCAATGCGGGGCTCGATCCCAGGACCCTGAGATCATGACCTGAGCTGAAGGCAGATACTTAACGACTGAGCCACCCAGGCGCCCCAAGACTTCTCAAAGTTTAAGGCTGCATAGCCACATGGAAAGATTCAGATTGACTTGGGTTGAAATATTGACTCCTTCACTTCTGTGTTACAAAGTAACCATGTTACTTTGGATACATTATTTAACTTAGCTGAGCTTTTGTTTCCTCATCTGTAATATGTATTCACAGGTATTTATCAAGTACTTCCTATATATTGGACATTGTTCTTGAGGTGATATTTTAAGTTCTTAGGGTTAAAAAAAGACACTATACAGCACAACATTGGTGCTCAGTAATCAATAATTCATAGTTCCTATCATCATTCCCTTAATTCATTTAAAAGCATGGTTTTATTTTATCAGCACCATTTGGTAGAGCAGAATTGGTTTAAGTTGGGTCTTTCTTGGTCTCTTTGTAAACTCTGGGCTTTAGACAGTGGAAGTGTTTGTTTGGCCTGCAGAGTGTTTAAGTACAAAAGAATTTGAATACTTTTAAAGTATACAAATGACTTGTATCTGCATGCTCACCTTTTCCTATTGTGTTGTCCTAGGCTCTTGGCTCTTAGGCTTGGCTGCCCGTCAGAATCACTTGGGGGCACTTTTATTTTTATTTATTTTTATTTTTTTAAAGATTTTATTTATTTATTTGACAGAGAGAGACACAGTGAGAGAGGGAACACAAGCAGGGGGAGTGGGAGAGGGAGAAGCAGGCTTCCCACAGAGCAGGGAGCCTGATGTGGGACTCGATCCCGGGACCCTGGGATCATGACCTGAGCTGAAGGCAGTCGCTTAACCAACTGAGCCACCCAGGGGCCCTGGGGGCACTTTTAAGTATCTGGATGTCCAGGTTGCATCTCAGACCAAACACAAAAGAATATTTTGGAGGTGGGATCAAGGCATCAGTACTAGTTAAAGCTCTTTAGGTGATTCCAATGTGCAACAAAGGCTGAGAAAAATTTGGGGTCTGTTTCGTTTGTTTATGTCAACTGTGTGGCTCCCAAAGGCAATGGTGTCATTCCTAAAAGGTGTTTCTATGATCCTGACTTCTAGGTAGGCCTCTTTGTTTCAGGCAACATTCAGGCTCTGGCTCATACCCTGTCCCCATTCAGTAGTGAAGCTCTCTCTTTTCTGATATAGGCCACTCATTTTTAGGCCCTTGCCCACCTCTGAACACACTGTTTGAATTGGCAGAACTTTGCTGTGGGTCAATGTGCAGGATTATCCCTGCCACCTGTTTCCTGGGATCTTGGTATTTTCCCCCTAAACTGTGAAAGCGTCTCTCTTTTGGCTGTTCCCTGAAGTTGGGGCTCTAGGCATTACTCTGCCCTCTGTAACTGCTCTGCCTTAGTTTAGGTAGCTGGCTTCAAGTTAGGTAGAATCTTTTGGGTTGACATTTAACCACTTCTTCCAGAAATGCTATTTCTCTTGTGCTCCTATTGGGAGAATTATTGACCCCAAATGTAGAAACATTAGTAGGAGGAAAATGACAACAGATGTGTCCTGAGCTAGAAATAACGGACAAAGGTTGGGAGGCAGCCAACAGTGATGATTTTCAGAAGGTTTAAAAGTAAACCTAAATAATTCCCATCTGTGTCTGACCTAATTTTTCTATCTCCAACAAAGTGTTTAAACAAACATATTTTGGACCCTCAGCTGTATAATTTTAGTTGTTTAATGGGCTCAATAAAAACCCTTGTGTGTATGTTTGTAATAACCTATTTGATCTGTGAAATTGAATGCCCAAGTAGATTGTCTCAGGGAACTGTTGGCTGAAAACACTTGCCTGTCTTTTATTGTTTCCCATGAACTGTTGTGATTAGACACTGGGAGAGCGACTAATACAAACTACATCTGAAATAACAATTACCAGTTGAACTCCTGCCATGCATTTAGGGTTATGTAAACAGCTTGGTGGGCTTCACAGAAGGCAGATTTTAAGCGGCTTTCATGAAATGGTGAAGTGAAATCCTCGAACAGACATCAATATTAATAATCCTTTAACAGTTTTATGATAGTGGTAATAAAAATCAACTCAGGTTCCTGGAATAATTTCTCTCCCACTCTGTGACGAATGCATCCTTTATTATGAGATCCCATTGTTCAGGGTCTTTGGTAACCATGGAGCAAATGGCCATGGTGTCTTTCTTGTGTTTCACTATTATTGATATGGTTTATTTAATTCAGCTTTTCAATTTCTTCTTTTAGTCTGAAGTCACAAATTAATTACGCCTGTACTTGCCATGGAGTCATTGACCTAACTTGAAATAAATATTTTATATATGTATAAGTAATATATTTATATATTATATATTTATATATAAAATATTCTCTATATAGAATATACATAGTATATTCTATAATAATTCTTAAGTATATAGAATATATATAGAATATATATATATATTTAGAATATTTTATATTTAAAAATTCCTCCCTAGCCTGGATTAATCTAATCTGTTCAACCTTCAACTTTCCACCAGTAACTTTAATCTAAAACTCTTTTTTTGTTGCAATCTGGGTATATTAGTCTTACTCTGATAACCATTTCCTCTCATCTCACCTATCCCTTTAATGACTTTTTAATCTTCTTTGTTGAAGATCTTGCTTTCCTTCTGAGTTGACCTATTGCTAAATACCCTTGACAAGTGCTCAGGAAAATGGCACCTCTCCTCCTTGCTCTCCTCCAAAGAGGAGCTGATCTATATTCCTGTTGACCTATAAAGAATGTTCGCTAAAACATGACCTTGAGTAGGTCTCTTGTGTTCACAAAACTCCAGTGACTTCTCGTTTGCTTTTCTGAATAGCATCTGGAGTAAATGACCAAATCCTACTTCCTCTGTGAAGCCTTCCTTCCCATCCTTGAAAAAGGCAATACCCTCTCTTTTAGAAATCTAAAGTATTATTTTCCACACTGCTCATAATTTACTGTCCTGTATGGTAGTTATTTTTGTGCTGTCTGTATCTCATCCATCTAATAGATGATAAACTCCCAGAGGGTGCCTCCCACAGAACAAGTGCTCAATAAATATCTGTCCTTGATGAGAACAGATGATAGATCATATTTTGTTGGAGGATTGGAGGCAAAGTCTCAGAAGTAAACCTATAGTTTTAGGCCTATCCCCTCCCCCACAATAAAATAGGGAACATTTGTTGAAGGCTTATGATGTATTTGGTATTTGACATGAATTTTTTTTTAATCTTCCAAACCCTATAAAGTTAGTGCTGTTATTAATGGATGGGGGAAACAGAGGCATAGGTAGTTTAAATAATCCATCCAAGGTCATATTGACAATAAATAGGTAGCTTAGATTTTGAAACCAAGGGAGTCTGATTCTAAAAGCTATGCCTTAATATTTGCACATCTTGCCTCACTCCCATCCCATCTGAGCCTAGTTTGGAATGGAATTCAGGGTGTAAGTATCAAGAATCTGTGCTCCATGAAGTATTTGGTCCTTTAGAAGGATTACAAAACATAATTTCAATGATCAGGTTGATTTTTTTTAAAGATTTATTTATTTATTTTAGAGAGAGAGATAGAGAGAGAGCAGGAGGAGGAACAGAGGGAGAGGGAGAGAATCTCAAGTAGATATTGAACTGAATTATAAATTCTAATTCCAGTTCTAACCTCTAATTTTTTTATTTAAAAATTCATTCTCAACTGTGAATGCTTTTTTTTTTTAAGAATTTATTTATTAGAGAGAGAGAGAGATAGAGAATGAGAGAGAGTAGGCACGAATGGGGGGGAGGGGGAGCAGAGGGGAAGGGACAAGCAGAATTCCCTGAGCGTGGAGCCTGATGTGGGGCTCAAAGTGGGGGCTTAGAGCATGTTGCAGAGAATCTAAGAAGACATGGATTGCAAGATGCATCGTCTTCATCACATCGCTAAGAGAGAAACTGCCAAAATAAACATGTCACAGACCTTTCTTATCACTTGGATTTTAACATTTCATTGTTTTTTAAAATTTTAATTTAAATTCCAGTTACTTAACACAGTGTGATATTAGTTTCAGGTGTACAATACAGCGATTCAGCACTTCAGTACAACACCTGGGGCTGATCATCACAAGTGTACTCCTTAATCCCCATCACCTATGTAACCCATCCCCCTATCTTCCTCCCGTCTGGTAACCAACAGTTTGTTCTCTAGAGTCTGTTTCTTGGTTTGTCTCTCTCCCTCTCTTTTTTTCCCCCTTTGCTCATTTGTTTTGTTTCATAAACCCACATATGAGTGAAATCATATGGTATTTGTTTTTCTCTGACTTATTTTAAAATTTTATTTTTAATGAAAGCATAAACAATATTAATTGGTTAAGGTATTCCTTACACTTCTTTATATCTGGAGTCTGAATCTTTAATGTCTATGTTTTTCACACATTATCATTCTCTGCACCATCAAGAGCATTGGTAGGGCAATATTTCTTGAAAGAATGCTCCATTACCACCTCTGAGATTTTTTTGCCGGCCACTGATACCAATTTTGCAAGACTGGATGCAAATGTGCCAGCTACCAGAATTTCATCTCTCCTACTTCCTGGCCAGCAGCATCGATGAAACACTTCACATTTTGAAGTTAAAATGTGAAAAACACTGACCAGAAACTGGTGGAAGAGAGCAAATATAATTTCACTTAAACAATGGGTTCCACTGTTTGAAAACATTTGAAAACCTCTGGTGTTGTCAAAAGAACCTTGGTCTTGGGGAATCCGAGGTCTTGGCTTGAGTCCTGGCTCTTCTGACTAGCTGTAGCATGCAACATAATCTCTCTGAGTCGGTTTTCTTTCTTTCTTTTTTTTTCTTTTAAAGATTTTATTTATTTATTTGTCAGAGAGAGAGAGAGAGAGAGGAAGGGAGGAATGGCACAGAGGGAGAATGAGAGGGAGAACCTCCCCACGGAGCAAGGACCCTGGGATCATGACCTGAGCCAAAAGCAGACGCTTAATTGACTGAGCCACCCAGGCGCCCCCTGAGTCTGTTTTCTAACC
The DNA here is from genome assembly GCF_002201575.2 of Neomonachus schauinslandi. Classification (NCBI taxonomy): domain Eukaryota; kingdom Metazoa; phylum Chordata; class Mammalia; order Carnivora; family Phocidae; genus Neomonachus; species Neomonachus schauinslandi. The sequence continues at coordinate 48,583,677 of NC_058411.1, forward strand.
TGTACTCAAGGAATAAGCATACTTATCTCATGCGATGGTTGCAAAGATTAAAAAAAAATTTAAATTTCACTGAATCAGGAAGGTTTCTAGCTTGTTTGCCACTATCTTTCCATTATGTGGAGCAGTAACGGAGACCTAACAGTGATTTCTAACAACTGCCTGCTGAATGAATGAACCAATGAATGGACATTTCAGATGTGGTCAGCCACATGCCAAAGTCTTTATGTTGCCATGTTGCTGTGGCAAGAGGCAGTGTGTTCTAACTGAAAGAGGAAACTCAGCAGGGGATAGTCCCTTCTTCATTTTGTCTCAGTGGTTTTGTGGCATTGAATTCTGTCTACTTCCCAAATACTGGTAATTTCTTCTGGTCTAAAATTACTTGGTTATTTTCTTCTATATTAAAGAAAGAAAAATCAACGTAATTGTAGGGCAGAAAGCTGTTCTATCACTCTTGAATTATTAAAAATGTCATTAATTATAGTTTTCTTATATATGTCTGTTGTTGAAATATTAAAAGATACAGAAGATATGGAAAAGAATGCCATTATTTGTAATTCCACTACCTGGGGAGAATCATTGCTAATACTTTTTTCTTACATAATTGGTAGTACTGTGTACATATTATTTTGTAATCTGATTTTTCACTTGATATATTCGACTATTTCTCCATATTATTTAAATGTTCTTCATATACATTGTCTATGAGGGGTGCTCCATTATAATTTATTCGAGTAATCTATACTTGCTGGAGATTTAGATTGTTTCCCATTTTTCACTATTTTAAATATCACAGCAAAGAATATTTTTGAATGTTTCTATTTATGTACCTCTCTGATGATTTTTTTTAAAATAAATTCTTGAAAGTGGATTCATAGGGTCATAGAGCTTGAAGTCTTGTAGAGTATGAAATCTTATTCTAGTTTAGTTAAGAACATTTAAATTTAGCTACAAATTTTATCTGGGCAGTGATAAGGTAAGGAGGAGCATGTTGAAGGTGGACCTGCTCGGAATTGCCAGGTGGGACCTGCCAGCGTCACCCTCCTACTTTCTTAAGGCCTTGTTGTTGCCTTGTAGTTCCTGAGAGACATAGGGCTCATGGGTTACTAGGACTGTCAGATATCAGGACTGAGAAGGTCTTTTATTTGTCTTTCTTTTTCCATCCAAAAAAATGGAACGCAGTATCCTCACTAAATGACGGGTAACTACGAGAAACAGATCTCATTATTCTCTCATTTCATTCATATGATGGATGAGTCAGAAAATGGACGCAAGGTCTGAGCACCAGGGGATCTGATTGTCACAGTATGAAAAGCTTTTTAGCGATAACTGCATATATGCTCCCACATCACCGCCAACAGAGCCAATACAATCTAGCTCGAATGGCAGATGTACTGATTCCCATGTGGGACCACTGACGTTTTTACAAACCATTTGTAGCCCAGTGTCACTGTGTTTTGCCAAGTTGCGTCTTCCCAGTGAAGTCCAAATAGAACCAGAGAGAGGTTCAGTTTTCAATGCAGTGAAAAATAGACAAGGGGAAAAAAAACCCTGGATTACTCTCCAAAATTATAATGCAAACCTGCCCCAGAAATGTGTATTATTTTTCTGAATGCATTCCAGCTGAACTGGAGGGAAAATAACAACCAAAGACCGTAATGACTCATTGGTGGATATTGTGTCCCATCTGTTGGTGGTAGTAAGAAAGGCTCTAGGCTGTTATATCTGAAACACTTCTCACTGGTAAAAAACCCAAATCCCTCATGGCATTTTTCTGCCTCTGAACTCGTGTTGTATCTCATTTATTAGGAAGAAAAAAATATGAAAATGGTGGGATGTTGTTATATATTTGTCTGAAGGGCCGTAAAATTTTCAAGCACTGCTTGGCTCTTTCTGGCGAAGGAGATGTGTTGTTTTATAACAAGCAACAAGAAAGGCTTTGTGAGCCAAAAACTTTGATTCCTACGGAGTGCTGTATTCTTGGTTAACACTTAAAGAGTTTAGTCCTCGTAACGGTTAATTTTTGATCAACTTGACTTGCCATGGAGCACCCGGATTAAATATTCTTTCTGCATCTGTGAGGGTGTTTCTGGTTGAGATTAGCATTTGAATTAGTGGACTCAGTGACAGAGATTGCCCTCCCTGATGTGGGTGACCATCATCCAATCCACTGAGGGCCTGAACAGAATGAAAAGCCCAGCAAGGAGGAATTTGTGGAACCGCCCATTCCCCCCCACCACAATTTTTTAACCTGTTCACTGCTTGAGCTGAGACATATCTTCTGCCCTTGGACTGGAATTTATACCGTCTGCTCCCCTGGCTCTCAGGCCGTTGGACTTGGATTGAATTACACCACTGGCTTCCCTGGGTCTCCAAATTGTAGACCGCAGGTAATGGAACTTCTCAGCCTCCACATTCTTGTGAGCCAGCTCCTCAAAATAAATTTCTCTCTCTCTCTCGACATCTACCTATTTATCTATTTACCTAGATATACATATTTACACACATATATAGATATAGACATAGAGAGAGATACGGAACAGAATCTATGAGTTCTGTTTCTCCAGAGAGCCCCATTTATTACAATAATTTACTCAGATTTTCCTTAAGGAAAACGATAAACCTAATTGTATTTATGGCCCAATGTGTTGGTCACTGACTTTCACTATTGCGGGGTCAAGATTCTGGCCTAGGTCAGGTTTAATTTATAGATGCACATCTGGACTCAACCAGTCAACAATTAGCATGAGAACTGAGGTGCCTCTGGGAAAATCTATCTTAGGAACCCAATTTGCAAGCCTTAGTCATTGCAAAAGAGAAACAATTTTAGCACAGAACTGAGTCTATCCTTTGGATTTGCCAGTCCTAACCCCCTCGTTGGATTCATGACTGAATCTTGTTGGGGCAGAAGCACTAAGTGAAAGTGAAAGAGCTATTTTAATCCTTAAAAAGATGCTTTTAAAAACATCAGAGCCCCAGCAGGACCCAGGTTGGGAAGCCCATATTGAAGTGTTCCCCAGAGTATGGGCAGAGCAGTGGGGAGATCATGGTGGTGTCTAGAGGAATCTTGCAGTGGAGGTCCCACACCCAGAAGGGACAGATTCATCGTGAACATTCGTGACTCAGTCCCTGCAGACACCTGGAGTACTTGGTAGTGGGAGGGGTTAAAGGGCTGGGGGTGTTAAGGAGAAGCAAAATTATAAGCCAGTGAAATCGGAGCTATTTCTGTTAATATGACTTCATTTACACCCTGGGAAATTAGAGTCCTCAAATCAGCATTTGGTTCACAAGGTACTCATGAGAATCATTTAGTTAAAGAGTATTAATGTTGCGGAGGCCTAATGCCACAGAGACCTAATATTAACCATACTGAGATCTAACTGTGAACGAAAATTAGGGGAACTAGTCAAACAACGTTGCTGAAGGGCAGAAAATGTTTGAACTTGCTGCTTTTTTCTCCTCGGTATGTATACAATGGGAGTAAGATATTTTTGCCCCAAGCTGAATGGCAGTTTACCTATGTGATGGGGTTGTTGGTGGGGGAGTGTGGGGTGAGGCGTGGGGGTGTGTGTGGTGTTCTTCAGTCTTTCTCCAACACTGTGGAACACCTTCTTTTCTAAGTTTACATTTTTAACTGACTGACACAGGGAAGCCAAAAACCAGCCCCCCTTGCCTCAAGCTGGAACACTCTAGGGTACAAGTCACGCTCCTGAGCTTCTGTGGTCAGGCTACAGCTGATGTGCGGGGACCCAGGCACTGTTTAAAATACTTTATAGATTTACTTATTTAGTCTTCACAACAATGCTGTGAGTCAGGTCCTGCTTTAATTCCATTTTAAGGATGAGGAAACTGAGACACAAGGAGGTCAAGAAAGTTGCCAAAGATCACAGAACTGATAAATGACAGAAGTGGAATTCTTTTTTTTTTTTAAGATTTAATAATTTATTTTAGAGAGGGAGTGTCAGGGGGAAGGGCAGAGGGGAAAGGAAGAGAGAGTCTTCGGCAGGCTCCACACTGAGTGCAGAGCCAGAGGTGGGGCTCAATCTCACGACCCTGAGCTGAAACCAAGAATTGGATGCTTAATCAACTGTGCCACACAGGTGGCCCCAGAAGTGGAATTCGATCCTAGGCATTTGGCTCCAGAAGCCAAGCTCTTACTCCAGAGGCCGTACGCATTCTTAGTGGTTGTATTCACCTGTAGGCAGAGACATTTCAATGGCATCGAATCTACAAAGGTGTGTGTATATGTGTATGTATTCGTGGTGGTGTTGGCAAGTGTGTGATGACAGTAAATTACAAGTCAATGATATTTGAGGAGCTTTACGTTTTTGAAGAAAATTGGAGCAGAATTTAAGGTTATCAACAGATAGGTATTACAAGTCCTTCAGTCTAACAGTCTTTAAATCTCTCCTCTTTAAGGTCAAAGCCCTGTGTACTAATCCTTTATGAAGAACAGCAGTCTGATTTAGTTTCATACCCTTTGACAGAGCCACCCATCACTGTATACCACCTGCCTGATATGGAAAAGATTAACTTTGATCTGATGAGCTGTATTTTATAAATAGAATTAATCACTGGCTGCAGGGAGATGAGGTCATCAGATTTACACTGAAGTTCTAATGCCGAGCAGACATCAAAGCCACATCTGCTCAGCTCCTGTTCAAAGGATAAACCTTCTCTTCTCCGTGGAGGTGCTTGGTCCTGGCTCCTCAAACAAGAGCATCCTTTCTGGGCTGCAATCTTGCTGCTCTGTGCATTCATTTTGGAATGGATAGAGAACCTGATAGAGTAAAAGGTGTGTTTTCTTTCCATTATTGGTGTCCTCTCAAAGCTCCATTTTCTGCCAGTCTTTGAGCATGATGTGTTTTTTCTTAGATGTCTTTGACACCTCTAGTCTTCTGCCATTGTAGTTTGTTTTGCATGAATTTGCTCCTACCCATTGCTTTCCTCATCCATGAGAGGAGGGGAAATCATTTTCCTGTCCGTATTTTGTCCTCTCTCTGGGCCCCTCCACATGGACACGGTAAGGAACAGATAAGCTGTCCCAAGGCAGGGAAGCCCCATTTCTGGGGCCTCAAGAAGCAGTTTAGTAGCTATTATATTTTCCTCTGTTGACACTGAAAAGTTTCCACCTCAGAGGCATTGACCTCCATGTTACAAATCCTCTTTTGGATCTGAGATTTCTTGCTATAACACACACGTATTGTGTGGAACCCCAATACTGATAGAAAAAATGGCTATAGTTACTCCTGTATCTTCCCTTCACTGTTTTCAACACTACAGGCAAACTTGGTTCATGGCTGGTCAGTAATATGTATTTAAGATGCAGTTTCTTCCTGGAATATGTTGAGTTTGGGGCACCATTCAAAACTGGATTGATTTCAGGGCACTCAGTGCTCGCTTCGGCAGCACATATGCTAAAATTGATTTCAGGGCACTCAGGATTTCAGAACCTTCTAGGGCAGAACTCAGAGAACCTTTCTGATCTGTGCTCTCATTGAGCACTCTCTAGCGCACCTTAGGGTCTCTTAAACATGGACAAGCTTGTAAGGAGACCTAGCATTTTGTGGCAGAGAAAAGCTGGAAGGGTCAGGAAAAAATCCTTTTGGTATAGCTTAGGACTAGAATAGTCTCCTGAGATCAAAAGCACTCACGACCAAACCCCTAAAACTTGTTTGGGTGATAGCTGGCCTTATGCACAGGGGCCATCAATCCTCGACGCTGCTTGGGGTGTACCGTTGGAGAAGGAAGGGCTTACTGGACAGTCAAGAATTCTAGATGTGTCCCAGCCCTGAGTCTGCGGTTAACACCTTCACCACATAGCCACGTGAGAGCACTCGAGTATCACGAGGCAAAGCTTTCCCGAAGAATTCACCGGTGGAAGTGCCAGTGAGCAGTCCCAGTCAGGGTCTCACCCGGGAGGCTATGCATCTGCAGACCCAGAGGAGACAAAATGGTGAAGAAGTGTGTTAGTTCAGGCCCCCCAAGAAGCAGATTACAAGACAGGATGCAGTGTAACAGGGTTGTATTAGAGGGACCTTTGAGAAAGTAAGGAGGGAACTGGGAGAGGCAGGGGAGCTGATGGACTATAATGGGCCTTGGGAAGGAAAGTTGGGTGGAAGCATCACATTTATTTGATCTAAGAAATGTTTGTGAGGCCTTTGGGGGAGTTCTGGAATCAAAGGTGCCCGTTGGAGAGGTCCTGTGTCTCCCAGGAATGGGTCTGCCTCCCTATCCTTGTGGCCTCAGGTATCCACTGGGAGCAGCCCAGGAAGCAAGGCCTTGCTGTAGCACAGTGATGGATTTTGGAGCACAGCAGCTGGGGGTCTAGGTCAATTACATTCCTTGTAGGTAGAGGCGGGAAGCGTCCCCTCAGCTGCTACAATCAAGGACTCTGCATTGGATCAGGCATGCGGGCGCCCAGATGGAAGCAGAACTGTCGCTATGAAAGAGGGGAAGAGAGATGCTAGGTTTCTGAGCACAATGGGCTCTTCCTGTTCTCTCCAGTGAAAGAGAAGGCAGTCTCATCTCTCCAAAATGTCTGCTTTGAGAGCAGAAGGAGGAAGAAGCAGCACTGGATGCTGACCTCTGGCAAATGGTGAAGAGGCAAGGAACCCACTGTGGAAGGGGGCGCTTTCTCCCAGCCCCCAGCATGGAGCCAGCAGAGAGAAACTGCACTGCCAGCAAAGGGCCGGGTCCCCACAAGGGGGGTGACAGCCACAGCGGAGAAGAGGATGGCTGGAGAAGGTGACTTTTGCGGTGGCAGTGCCATGTTGCGGCTCCGCAGTGACCAAAAATGTGGAACAGGAGCACTGATCTGAGGTCAAGTCAAAGAGAGTGGTGATGACAGGGGCTGGGTGTGAGTCAGGGAAGAGAGTGGATTGGGAGCTCAGGGTTCTAACAGTACCACAGCTGGGGAGTCTCTTAGAGGTGGCTGGTGTTCCTAACATTATGAACAGGCACCTGTCATAGTGCACATGCCAACAAAAGAAGGGTTTCCTTTCGCTTTCCTCTTCCAGTGCAAGTCAAAGATGATGAAACCGAATGGCGTCGGAAAAGGATATAGAGCAATGATGCCGTTGGAAATAGTCTGACTTGCATAGCAGAAAACTCTCAGTGAATACAGGCAGCAGGTAAATAATTTTCCTATCCTGGTTTGACAGGAACATGGAGTGTGTTGAGCAAGAACTGGCTTTTCAGAATAAAATGCTCCTAGTCATTGGCTGACAGCCTTGTGTGTATGTATGTATGTATGTATGTATGTGCGCAAACCACACTTAGTCAAATAAAGGGGAACTAGCCAAATTAGCAGGACCTGGGTTCTCATTCCTGGAATTTGCTAACAGGAGGGTATCAATCAGGCTTACGGAATTAGCATTTTCCTGAGAGCAGTGCACAAAGCCTTTTAATGACGACTTTGGAGTCTCTGAGTTTAGGCTCTTGACTGCCGGTTCCTAAGCAACAGAGGGATTGGCAGAGAATGTGTTTTGATGTATCATTAAATAAAGGCTGCACAATGCTGAAAACTGTGGGCAGAAATTGGGATAATTGTATTTATTTTTTGGTGTATTATGTTAAAAAATAAACAAAAATCCTTAATGCCCTAGAAAATGTGCTCTCACTTGCTCTCCCTCTCTGTCTCTGTCTCTCTCTTGTTTTGAGCACTACCACTTCTTTTTCTCATTTTTCCCCCTGCAACTTAAGCACAGCATTTATCTTTTTTATGGACAGTATTTCAAGCCCCCCCCCCCCCCCCCTCCCTTCCATCCTAGAAAAATTGGATCACACACTGTAACAGACAGAAGGGACCCGAGGGATCTTTTAGCAAACGCCCCCATCTTCTTTTTATAGAAACTATGGTTCAGAGAGGGGAAGGGACTGCCTCGATCTGACTTGTCTCTAACTGCTCAGATTAATTATCGCTTCCTCCGTGAAGCCTCCCCTGATGCCACAGGGGTATTACAGCACCTCGTTTGAAAGGATACGCTCCACTCACTACACTCCATTCAGTTGTTAGGATGTTGTATTGTGGTTGTTTACCTGTTTGTCTCTTTCACAAGTTCCATACTGCCTCTCTTGTTCATTGTCCCACACCTGGAGCCTGATACTCAATAGATGTGTAGTGAATGAATTGTCCGAGGCCACCCACACACCCAGTTACTGAAACACTGGGGCTAAAACCCAGGTTTACTGTCTTCTAGTTTAGTGTTATTCCTTGCCCTACTGCAAACATTACAGTGATATGGAGAAAATGAACACATTTAGAGGACCCCAGCATGCAAAGTCTTCCTGCTGCTCTCATTCAAGGTGAATGGATCATAAGGACGACCAAATCTGACTATTAGCTGTAGCCACCTGTATCTCTGCCATGGGCCCATCCACTTTACGTCTGAGATGCTAATGGGATGCGTCGGGCGCTACCTCAGATCATCCCACTTTCCTCCCTCACATGGAACAAATGAACAAAGCACCTATTCTACAGGTGCTGAGCTCCCTCTGGTGATTTACTAGTTAACAGAAACAAACCAGGGTTCATACTCACATGGACAGGACATCTAAACACAGGCACTGCTGGCCCCTCACACCCCTACTCCACATCACATATTAGCTTTCCAGTTCTCTAATTATCCAGGTCTCCAAGATTTATGAGGGAGATATCTCTAGTATGATGCTTCCGTCCTACACATTTTCTTTCTTCATTAATCTAACTCTGATGAAGCCTTCTGTACCCAGAAATGACAGCCAAGTTACTCCTCTTTACATCCTGTTTGAAAGGATGCATTACCTTCCTCGCTGACTTCCTCACCTCCCCTTCATTTCCTAATCATCTACGTTCTGGCTTCTGCTCCTCATCTTCCCAACCCACCTTCCATTGGCCTCCACTTCAATATTTCAGGAAACTTCCATATCAAAATCTCCAATGATTTCTAATTGCCAAATACAGTAGATAAAATTTAAATATTCATTGTACTTACCTCCTCTGTGGCATAGTAGACCCTTGACCCCTGGGTGAAATATGTTCCAGAACATTATGCACCCTAGATTCTCGAGTTATCACTATAGCCTGCAATGCCATGATAACTTGCAATAGATTGCTGCTAAAGGATTTTGCTGATTCAGATTCCTAATGTCCTTGACAGATAATGTGTCCTTGACAGTAAGGAGAAGCAAGTGAAGCCGCTTAGAGAGGTGGGTGCTCCCTGCTAAGTGATGTGCTCTCCACACCAGTTGAGAACTCAGGCTTGTGTCCTCACTAAGATTTCAAATTGTTACTTGTCATGGAACTTGGGTTTGGTTAAATAATTGAAACTCAGCTACATATGCCAGAAGCTACCTTACTATTGCTTAATCTGTCTTTAAAACCCTTTTCTTCTTTGGCTTTGGCTCACTTGATCTCTGTTTCTCCCGAATCTTTGTGATGGATTCCTTTCCTTGGGCCCACCCCTTAAGTATTGGTCTTAGGCGGAGTACTGATCCCAGATAATTTCCTTTTCACTGAATAAATTCTCTTGTGCCAATGGGTTTGGTCACTTCATATTTTCCGTATATTTAGCTTCTAATACTGGATGGCTTAACACATAAATGTACTGGGAAGTCACCAATGTGCCTTCTGTGTTATACTGACATCATCCCCTCCTGCATTTGTGCTGGTTATTGTCCATCTGTCTCCGGAGATCTATACTCATTCCTGCCCTGCTCTGTGCTCTGAAAGCTGACCTCTACGGCTTGTATCACCTGGGGTTCCTTACTGTTTGGCCAGGAAGAGGCACTGGCTAGAGATCAGAGGGCAGAAGAAGAGAGGTCATGCATCTATTGCCCTCACTCCTTCCCTGGCCGTGGTTATAGTCCTGTGTAGCCATACATAGCTTTTGCTAGGTGGTTGCTCTTCCATGGGTCCCGTTTTCAATGGGCTAAAATACCATAGTTTGTCTCTGATTGCTGTTGCCAGCCCCTGGTTGCTTCACCATTCTCTTTGTTGGCTCCTTGATCAGGCCCGAGTCTCTGTTGATACTCCCTTCATTTTTAATCTCTTCAGTTAAACTACTCTGAATGTGCCTTCTGTTTCCTGTGGGTCCCTGAGTGATGCAGAGCTAATTCACCTTACGGAAACAGGCATGAAACCATTTCCTATCCTTCCTCAACTACCTTAGCTATTTTTCATATTAACAACTGAAATCTCAGTTACACGGAATCTAAGGAGTAGTGGACGTCTTGTGCAAGGAGAGAGCTCAGAGACTAGAGCCCCGTGTAGCCTCACGACTAAGGTTTTGAGGAAACAGTGAAGTAGATAATGAGTCTTCTCTCTCCTTTCTCTTCAGTATATGTTTTTTGTAGTGGCACCAACATGAACTATCTAAAATTCGAGTCTGATCAGGTTATTCTCCCTAAATTCCTTCAATGGCTCCCTGGTATCCATAGAATAAAATTTAAACTCCTTAGTGTGCTACATAATTCCTTCATGTTTTGGCTTTTACTTACCTTTCTCTGGCATCATCTCCTGCCAACCCCTGAATGAGTCCCAGTGGCCCCTTAGATGCACCATACCATATATGTGGCTCAGTACTTTCCTCTCCCTAGATTCTCTTCCTTTGTTTTCTATCTTGCTTAATGACACCATTGATCATTCAAATCCTAAAAGCCACAATAGAATTTTTATTTTATCTCCCTCAACTCCAGCAGGTAGGGACTTACCAAATGCTACCTCTGAGAGGGACTTAGCTTCATACTTTACTAGAAAAGCCACTCCATGTGATTTTTTTAGTTCCACATACCCAGAGGGGATTGGACTAGAGGGGGGAGGTGATACATCCATTAGCCCAGGATCCTGAAGACATACGTCAGTGAAAGCAATAGAAGTTTCCAAGTAACCTATTCTCTCTAGCTTTTCCTTGGCTCTTTTTACTATGTCTTCATTTCTTTTAGAAATAGATTTTCCCTTCACAGTGTATGCTCCAATAATGCTGTAATAGAGATGGAGAAAGTTTCCATGACTATGAGGGTTTCCATAGCAGAGCCACCATCTAGTGGCCTTGGAAGAAAATAGGAATAATTAAGAATTCAGAGGCAGTTCACCATCAGATTACAAATTTGGCAGTTTTAATTTTGGAATTAAAACAGCTAGATTGTGTTCATTTAAATTTTTTTTATATTGACATAACAGATGTCTTCCCCAGGGAACATTCTTAGCAATTAAAATATATAAATACATTATACACACACACACACACACACATCCAGTATTCCACAGCATTATTGTTTTTATGTCACCAGCCAGAGGGAATTACAAAATGGTAATATTAGAAGACCTCTTAAATGTTCCTTGAACAGATCCTGATTCCAGAAAAAAAAACAATACCCTGAAATACCAAAACAGATGGTTGTCTTAATCTAAACCAATTGAAAGGAGAAAGTCTATAGTTTCCTTTACCAACTCATATTAGGTTCCACAAAAAGTGACTGGAATTTCTACAGAGAGAGAACAGTCTTACTACAAAATTGTTGAGGCTTTGTTGTGGGGAGAGATGAAGGGGAAAGATTAGTGTATTGATAAGCTAGCTGTATATTTAGTATGTTTGATTTAATTTTGACTTGGAATTTTGAAATTGACTTAAGTATCCGAAATTAGTCAGGGGTTCAGCCAGGAGAACAGAATAGAACTATTAATGTATTCCAAGTATGGAGGCTTTGGCTTTTATCCATGGGATTGCAGGTTTACAGTAGTTGAAAAGGCAAGAGAAGCAAAGAAACAGGAAGCCACCAACGATGATGTAGCTACTGACTGTTTCCCAGGGGTCTCCCAGCAACTTCTGTGAATCTCAAGGACTCTAGAAAGCTCTTGCCACCATCTCAGCTGTCTACTGCCCACTCTCTGGGCTGCCTTCCACAGCCTGGAAGCTGCTACAGACCTCACATGTGTCTACCTGAAGCTGTCTGGGAATAATGGCCTTTCCTCACCTCCTGCCTTCTGTCTCCCACATCAGGGAGCCCACACAGCTAGTTCTCAGCCAGAACCAGGTAGGGAAGGGGATTCCAAGAAGGCTGTGCCTGGCTTCCCCTCCCCAGTGCAGAGGAGGCTACAGACGGAGGTACACTGATGTTAAAAGGGCGACATATCCTCCGTGATAAAAGTGGAAAAACTTCATATTGAGCAGCACATTGCAAATGGCATTGGAAAATCTTTAAAATATTTTCATTAATTTTTATTGGCAAGAAGGAAAAATGCCTAATGGAAAGAGGATGGTCTTTGGAGTTGACAGACCTGGGTTTAGATGCTAGGTCTACTACACTGAGCTCTGTGATCTTGAGTAAGTCATTCTAGCATTTGAAGCCTTTGTGCTTTTTGTTTTTTGTTTTTTTATCCATAGAAATGTGGATTATGATGTCCGTTTTGGACTAATGCTTTGAGAAGTAAATGAAATAATCTCTGAAAGTGTTTATCTGGCACCACAGGCCTGACATATAATAAGCAGTCAGTAGATGTTAACTCTGTAAGAAACGGAAACTGGGGACTGGCATTCGGGGGGCTCTAGGAGATTGTTTCCATGCCTTGATCAAATTACAGTGTTGTTGCTACATTTGTAATGGCCTGACTTTCCCTTGTAGTACATTACTTACAACTTTCAGTATCGATAAGCTTTTCTCTCTTAATGTATTTCTTTTGCAATTTTCTCTCCCAGAAAGAGCAGTACAAGGAGGGCAGTGAGGTTTGGAAACCTTGCCGGAAATTGGCTACGTCTCCCTGAACAATTAAGTTACTTTCTCAAAGCCTCAATCTCCTTATGTGTAAAATGATGAGCTTAAAGTGTGGAGAGGGGAAGAAGGGATGACTGAGCTTGTTTGATTGATTTGTTTTAACTCATTTTCTCAACATTTCCTTGCCTCTTATGCTTAAGTCACTGTGTTAGATGCTATGGGGGGGGAGGAGTGATTAAAAAAGAGGCAGATAAAAATGTGGCCCCTGCCATTCAGGGCAATGTAATCCAGGAAAATAAAAAATGCCAATGAGAGACACATAAAATGTGGTAGACTTGGAGCTTCTGGTCTGAAGTTATAAGGTTTTATTGTGGTGGGTGATAAATCCATTAAATGTATCGGAAGCTCCACGGAGAGGGAGGCAAGGGTTACCTCTTTTAAAAAATATTCCAGTTGTTCCGTAAGGTGTTGCTTTCCATTGAGAAGAGAAGGCGCTCAGAAGTATAAATGATTGGTTGAGTTCTAAGGCATCCTAATGTTCACAATTTGGCACATATTGTCTGAGCATCTGTGCTAGAGTAGGTCCTGTGTTGAGATGTGGGTATAAAGACAAACTACTTTATCTGCCCTCAAGGAGTTTCCATTTTGGCTGTTTGGACACAACTTTTACATAATTGGCGTATATTGGTTATCAAGAGAGTTGCTAGTAGGGCTGGAAATACGTCCGCCCCTCTTTGCCATTACATTACAGTTTAGCTCATTTTAGCTTTCTCTAAAATTTTGCCTTGGACAAAACTCATTCCATCCTTTTACAGGCTTTTGATTTAGGAATAGATGGTGTTGCTTTTTCTACTATTCCACAAAATTAAATTCACAGAGTGTAATTTTGTGTACTGGATACACCAGTCATCATTAATAAAATGTTTATTAAGGAAGCAATTTAGAAAGCAAGGCTGGTCTCAATTTAAATGCAGTTTTAACTGTGAAAACTTATGACATACATACGTAATTGAAATTAAGTTATGCAAAGAAAAATAGGTAAGTTGGATGCTGGTCAATTGAGGCTAGGTCAGTGTTTCAGAATATGTATTAAAAAAATTAAAAAAAAAAACCCTCAGGGTGCCTGGGTGGCTCAGATAGTTAAGCATCTGCCTTTGGCTTGGGTCATCATCCCGGGGTCCTGGGATCAAGTCTCGCATCAGGCTCCCTGCTCCTCGGGGAGCCTGCTTCTCCATCTGCCTCTGCCTCTCTCTCTCTCTGTCATGAATAAATAAAAAAAATCTTAAAAAAAATAAAAAAATAAAAAAACCCTCAAAGAAACAAACTGCCAGCTTACTATCACAGTAATTGCAGCTGTTGCCAATCCACCTCTCCCCACCCCCAACAGGGGCATGTTTCATATTCAGACAAGTCCCTGTTTCAAAGATTTGCAGCTACGCAAACACTAATGGATGGGCCGTAAGATATACAGTGGGGGAACTAGTTGAAGGCTTAAAGGACGCTAGTCATTAGTCCCTGACTTCTCATATCCCAACGAGCTGATCTTGCCTTTTTTCAAATCCTGTTGTGAAACAGTATTTTATTAATTACCCGGCATCCTGTTTCTCGTTACTGTAGTACTCGGTACTATTTCATTTTCGAAAGCAACATGGCTATAGCTGTTGCAGATTATCTGTAACATCGTTGTATATTGCTCAGGACATGCTTTATAATGAGGACAGGAATTTTCAATTTGGGTGTCACATATTAAAATGGGTTTTCTTTACTACATTAAGCTGCCCTGGTACTATCAACCATTCCACTTCCATTATCGCCAAACGAATCTAAAGTTTCTTTGTATTGAGATCTACAGAGATTTGTTGCAGAGTAAAGGAACTTTTGGAACTAGAAAGGACAAATCCCTTTGATATCTAATGTCTAAAATATCTTGCCTAACCTGGTCATCTTACGGGGAGGGTGGTAAGTGAGACCAATAGATGGTAGAAAGTGAGGTCAACAGATGTTAAACCACTTTGCTTTCCTGTTTAAAAATCCTTTCCAGGCTTTCCATTTTTGTCAGGCTCAATGCCCAACATCTTGGCACAGTCTTCCTTTGTGTGAGTCTGGTTTCTTTCTCCACCCTCATCTCCTACCGTTCCCCCAGGAATCCTCAAAATCTAGCCTTAGTGAAGCGCTTGCATGTTTTTGAGGATGTCTCTCCTCTGTCTGGAATGCTCCTCTTTTTTCTTTATCTACTTTGCTTATAGACACAGCTTGAGTAACAACTCTTTTGGGCAGCCTTCCCTGACCAGCTTGGTAGAATTAATTGAAAAATGCAAAATTTTAACCAGACATGCTTTCTAATGTCCCACCATATTAGCCTAGCACGTGATGTGATATAATAGAATTTATCCAGGCCAGTTAAAAGACTCCCACAGCCTCTTCTACAGGCCTATAATATTATGCTTATTGATCTCTAGTGCAATTTCTATGTACTGGTTTGTCTGTCCCTGCATTTGTCTTTAACATCTGTGTCTCCAGTGCCTAGCACAGGTCTTGGCACAGAATAAGATCTAACAGCTAACATTTGCTGAATATCACTATATGCCAGGTACTTTACTAAGTCCTTTGCATGTGTTAACTTATTTAGTTATTACTCTGTGAGTTAAGAGCTATCATGATCCCCATTGCACAATTGAGGAGTCAGAATGATAGGAAGTTCACTTCATTTCCCAAGGTTACTTAGTAATTAACAGTATCAGGATCTGAGTGATATGGTCCCAGGGCTCATGCTTTTAACCATGATGTGTATTGTCTCCTTTGTGGATGGTAGATTCTCAAAAATATCTGCTGGATGAACAACAGTATAATTAATCAGTGCTATATATTTGTTAGTAACAAAGTTCACACAAATCCAGGGAACCTCCTTTAAGACCGGCCTGCTTTATGCTTCATGAGTCAAAGGCACAGTACAGAAAGTACTTTAGGCTGAGACACCTGCATTCTGGTTAAGTCTTGCTACCAATATGCTATGTGACTTTAGGTAAGTAAATTTATGTATCCAGGCCTTGGTTTTCACATGTATGAAATAAATTGAACTCAATAAATGCCAGGGAAACGGCCAAGTCTAGCTTTCTAATTCCTGAGTATAATACCATTTGCCTCCAAAATATAATGAAAATAGATATTTTAGATGCTGTTACCAAATATTTCAGAATTAGCGCATGTACTTTATGAATAATCCTGCCATGAATAAATGAAATCCTGCTCATGAATGAAATAAAATGAGTCTGCTTTACCAATTCTTATGTCCTTGGGAAACCCACTTGATCTCATCAATTCATAACGTCCTTTTCTATGAAATGAGGATAATAACAGTATTTACCTCAGAGGATTATTGTGAGGATAAAATGATGCATGTATTATGGGTTGAATTGTATCCATCCTTAAGTTTTGTATTTTGAAGTTCTAAACTTCAGTAGCACAGAATGTGACCTTTTTGGGGAGAGTGTTACAGAGGTAATCAGGCTATAATGAAGTCATTATAAAATTATTTTAACTAGAGTTTTTCCTAGATAAGCTTCAGAGTTCAATTATATACAATTTGTGGGAAAAATTGTTCTATGGACTTTGGCTGGAAGATGAAATAATGTAGACTTTGCCTTCAAACCACCCACATTTCAATGGAGAGGAAGAGATATAGACCAATGTGCTACCACTGTTGGTTATTTATTCTATAGTCATTCTCCCTTCTTCAGCTTACAGAATCCCAATTTTGTTCATGTGGCAATTTGTCAAGCCCTAGATGATGAATTGTGATTGGTTGAAGACAGTAATGGCATTCTGATTTTTGTAGCCCAGAGCATCCTAACTCACATGACCAGTAAAAGTCTAAAAAAGGAGAATTAAAGAGAATGCAGAAGTAAGCTAAGTCTACAAGGTTAATATTAAGAAGATGTAGTTAACCCTCTTTTGGAGGATAAACAAAGGCTTTTGGAGGAGTTGTCACTGAACTTGATTTTGAACAGTGAAAGTTTTCGCAGTGGAAGAGAGTAAGGGATTCATTCTGAGTAGTCAGGACAATGTGTGGAAGGTCAGGAATGAGTGAGGCTCTTGGATGTTTGAAAAACTAACTGTAAAGCAATTTTTGGGTGCTGGAATTTATAACTATGTTCTTCTGCTACCCATTCCGTATTCCCTTTGCCTTCAGTAAGCGCTTCAGCTAATTGTGGTTCTTTACCTGTTGGAGAGACTAAAACCTTCATTCCTGTTCTGGGCCCTTAGTAGTGCTACTTGGTTTGGGTTGTTGTAGTTTTCCATTGACTTTAATCACAGGGACTTGGTAATACTAGGTGATGGGTATTAAAGACGGCACTGGGTGTTATACGCAAACAATGAATCATAGAACACTACATCAAAAACTAATAATGTAATTTATGGTGATTAACATAACATAATAAAAGAAACAACAACAACAACAACAACAAAATACTAGGAGATGCTGTCAGTGATCTCCCATATTCCAGACATACTCTTCCTTACCTCCACTGTGAAGTAGTAGTCCAGTTCCCTCTTGGTAGTGGGAATCAATCAACCCAGCCAACACGGTAACTCCTTATTTTGCCTATTAATTCAGGGGAATGAGGAATCCAAAGTAGCCAGACAGTGGTCTTAGCTTCCAATTTAATAGAATTATTGTTGTGTCTCTGGTGGAAGCATTCTTCCCTTTGGAATTAAGACCTCTAGGCCAGCAGGTCATAAGATTGCGGGAATAGGAAGCAAAAATTTTGCTAGTGAGTTACTAGAGGTAACAGTGAGTGGTGCTACTCCCATTTCCACCCCTTGATTTCTGGATGTGTGAATCCTGGCTATGGGGGAAATAGCACCATATAATGTATGCTGATTCTGGGCATCTACAGCTTTCTGGAGAACCTTGCCTCTGACTTGCAAGGTATTGCCACCCAGCTAGCGCTGAAACTGAGCTTTTAAAAGGCCGTTCCACAGTTCTGTCAAACCAGCTACTTTAGAGTGCTGAAGAACATGGTAAGACTAGTGACGTCCATGAGCATGGGCCCATTGCTACACTTCTTTTGCTATGAGGTGAGTTCCTTGTTCAGAAGTAGTGCTGTATTGAATTCCATGATGGTGGATAAGGCATTCTGTAAAGCCCACAGACAGAAGTTTTGGGAAAAGGATCACACACAAAGAAGGCAAATTTATATCCAGAGTAAGTGTCTATTCCAGTAAGAAATAAACTTCCATGAAAGAAGTGGTCCAGTGTCATCAACCTGTCACCAGGTTGGCTGGTGACATTCCACCCCGTGGAATGGTGCCATGTTGGAGACTCAGTGTTAGTCTTTGCTGCTGGAAGATAGGACAGAGGTTGGCCTTGGTGAGTGGAAGTCCATGTTGATGAGCCCATGCATAACTTCCATCCCTGCCACCATGATCACTTTGCTCCTGCATCCATCGAGCCATGACAAGGGTGGCTAGGGAAAGAGGCTGACTGGTATCCACAGAACAGGTCTTTCTATCTACTTGTTTATTAAAATCCTCCTTGAAAGCGGTTACTCTTTGGTGAACAATCACATGGGACATGCATATCTTTATGTCTTTTGTCTTTTGCCCATTCAGAGAGGTTTCCACATACCTCTTTCTAAATTTCCTCACCCATTTTCTCGTCATGTTATTTCCAGGTCCCTGCCCATCCAGCCAAACTATTGGTCCCAACCCATGAATTGGTATATATTGCACATCTGGCCATTTCTGTTGCCAAGAAAAGTAAAGAACCAAGTACACTGCTTGAAGTTCTGCCCCTTCACCACTGTCCTCCAGAGGTGTCCCAGAAATGGGCTGTCGTGCTGCAGCATCCAATTTAGGGTGGTGCCTGCATAGTGTGCAGACCCATCTGTAAACCAGGCCCAAGCCTTCTCTTTTGTCAAGTAATTGTAGGGAATTCCTCCTGAAGCCTTCTAGGCAGGCTGGGAGAGAGAAGAGGTAACAATGTAGTGAGAGCCACTTCTTTGTGCCTTCAGAGCTGACTCACGTCTGATCTAATATATATCAATTCCACTTGATAGAATGCCTAAGTTCATAGCTTGTTGGGTCAGATACCACCCAGTTCATGATGCACAGGTTGCATGGTAACCTGGTTAAATGTTCAGTTTCTACTAACACCGAGTAGCCGGCCAATAGCTGGCTACTGAGAATGGTTAGTCTCAGAAGATGGCAGAGCTTTGCTCTAAAATCCAAAGGGGCTGCTCTATGATTCACTTACAGGGGCCTGCCAAAGCCTCCAAACAGCACCCCTGACCACCACTGCCACTTTAAGCACTGTAGGGTTTGTTGGGTCACAGGGCTCAAGTGACTGAGCAGCCCGCAAGGTAGCCTACACGTGTTGCAGAGCTTTCTCTTATTTTATGTGTTGCTCAAAACTAGCAGCTTTTCAGGTGACTTGGTAAATGGGTCAGAGTAACACACCCAAATGAAGAATATGTTGTCTCCCAAATCCAAAAAATTCCACTAGGCATTGTGCCTCTTTCTTGGTGGTAGGAGTGGTCAGATGCAACAATTTATCCTTCACCTTTGAAGGGTATCTCAATATGCCTCACACTACTATGCCCCTAGAAATTTTGCTGAGGTAGAAACCCCTGAACTTTTGTTGAATTTATTCCTTGTCCTCTGGCACACATATGTCTTACCAAAATGTCTGGAATAGTTGCTGCTTTTTGCTCACCAGGTCAAGTCAGTATAATATTACTATAACAGACCGGTGTGATATCATGTGGAAGAAAAAGGCAATCGAGATCCCTACAAGCTGATTATAACACGGGGCTGGATAGTTAATATACCTTTGCAGTAGGGCAGTGAATGTGTATTACTATTCTTTCTAGCTAAAAGCAAACAGCTTCTGGTGGTCTTTATTAAGAGGTATGAAGAAAAATGTGTTGCCAGATCAATAGCTGCATACCTGTGTACCGGCCTCCCTTTCATTGAAGGGGTACTGGATCAGTAAACTGGCTCAAGTGTGGGAATTGAGGGACCATTCCTTTCTGTTTTTATGATTCAGGTAAGGCTTTTGTTCAGTTGGCCTAGTATTTTTGTTCATACAAATGAAGTAAGAATTTAGTAGGCTTCCTACCTATTTCACTTCTAGGGACACCATAATCAACCAGCGAGTACCATAGATCTGCAAAAGTCATACTATTCTAATTGCTGCTTTGATCCTGCTGTCCATTACAGGAACCACATTCACCTTGCCTTTGAAGATTAAGGGCTGCCACTCAGCCCCTGTCACCCCAGAATCCCATTACTCCCATTGCATTTATGTTTCCTAATTTAGCAACTGTAATCCGCACTATAAGATCTGGGCTACCGTGAAAAGTCATCACAGAACTTTTCAAGGATGCCACGCCTCCAATTACAAATTTATTCCTCATAGTAGTGGTGAAAGATATTTCTGGACCCTCCTAGTGGGGTGAGTAGGTCTTAAATGACAAATCCACTGTAAGCCTTTGAAGATCTTCCTCTACATTCAACCAAGACAAGTCTGGTATTTCTAACTTGCTCATCATGAGCCACTTTCTGGTCCATATTTCAGCCAACCAACCAAACAAAATATTAGAGCCCTTCCTAATACCTCAAACTGCTTTCAACATTAAACACAGAATCTTTGCTTAGTGAGCCCATATCCATAAGTTTGGCATGATCCAATTTTATGTTCCTCCCATCATTATCCCACAACTTTTATATCTGTTCCCTCACATGTTCCCCAGATTTCTGTCTATATAAAGTAGAAAACTCAAGTAGTTCTCTGGGAGTATAATGCACTTCCTAAAAGTGTACTTCACCTTTAGGACCTGCTGGGATTTGTGTGTAGTTGGAGGTCTAGAAGCAAAGATGCTTGGGGGGGGGGTGGGTCCTGGGGAGAATCAGCATTGTCTTGCATGGTAACTGCCTCAGAGGAGGCTGTTCCATTTTCCTCAGTCCATGCAAGGTTAATCCCCTCAGAGTGGCATGGAAAGACTGGTAGACATCACTGTGAGTTGAAGGATCCGCCACTACTGGGTGTGGGGAGGTTACTTCTACTGGGGATGAGGGGTGCTGATTCCCCTGGCAAAGACTCATCAGAATTTGGGGGCTCAGTGTCCCCAGCTTCATCGGGGACTTTCCAAATGTCTACAACCTGGCTTATGGGATCCCACTCTTTCCCAGCCAATGCCCTCGCTTTAACAGTAGGCACCCTATGGGGCAGGTTCGACTTGCATTGCGATTCAGCCCCTTCGCAGGATGAAGTTTTGCATTTGATGAGCAGCAGTTTCAGCCCTGTGCGTACAGGAGATACGGATCTATTTCAGGGCACACACACAAGCTCTGAGGCCATTTATGCGGCACATGAGTTGGGAATTAGAATCTCTGAGCTTATCCTTTTCTTTCACTGTTTTGTCCAACGACATTAGGAGCAACTGACCATCATTATATTTGTTAGTTTTCCAAAAATGTTCAAAAGTATCATATACAGAGTCACCCAGCTTCTTGCTTCTTATAAGTGGTTAAGAGTATCCAATGCAGATATTTTGCGTATCTCTCTAAATACTTGATGCATGGACTATCAGTACTTTCTTTATTACTGGAAATACATTCATTAGTGTCTTTAAATCTAATCAGATTCGAGAGTCAATTCCAGGAACCCCAGAACCACTTCAGAAAACTCATCTTTAACATTCTATTCCTCTAGAATTACTCTTGGTACCAAAATTTGTATTAGGATTTTCCAGAGAAACACAGCCAAAAAGGTATATGATTTATTATAAGGAATTGGCTCACATGATTATGGAGGCTGAGAAGTCCCCAGATCTGAAATTGGCAAGCTGGAGACCCAGAACAGCTAACGGTGTCGTTCCCGTCAGAGTCTGAAGGCCTGAGAACCGGGATTGCTGATGGTATGAGTTCTGGTTCAAGTAGGAGTCTAAAGGCAGAAGATCAATGCCCACTTTGAAGACAGACAGATAAAACAACTTATCATCTACTCAGCCTTTTTGTTATGTTCAGGCCTCAACAAGTTGGATGAAGGCCACTCACACTGGGGAGGGCAATCTGCTTTATTCAGTTGACTGATTCAAATGTTACTGTCATCCAGAAACACTCACAGGTACACCCAGCATAATATTTAAGTAAATATCTGGGTACCCATAGCCCAGCCAAGTTGATGCATAAAATTAACCATCACACCGTCTCTGTGCCACACACTCTTCCACACAATGGGGAAGAATAAAACAGATAAAATTCCCTGCCCTCCTTGACTTTACATACTGGAGAGAGACAAGTAATAAAGAAAATAAGAATGAAGAACAGGGATCTTCCTGACTTCGGCAACTAGGTTGTGTGGTGACCTGCCATTACCTAACAAGGTAGGAGGGAGCTCAGAATCTGGAAGGACATCCCCCGGCCCCGTCTTTTTCCCTTACCTCTTCTCAACTGTCATATTCCTGCGTGTCCAGTGCCCCACTCCCTGCTATGCTCTGTTGTTATCATGCATGTTTATCATTAGTGGGATATGGGAATCACATTTTGCCCCCAGTCTTTCTCCAGATATTCAGTGGAAAATGTAGATTGAATAAATTTTTCATTAAAAATATAATATTGAGCATGTACTATGTGCAAGCACTCTGTGTACTGGCTATGTTGCAGTTTGCCAAGAGAAAGCACCAAGGAAGGATGTCTGTGGGTTGTAAGGAAGAGATCCCCGCAGGCTGGAATGATCAGGAGGCTGCTCATGGGGCATTTGATCTCCATCTTGAAAAATAGGTAGGATTTCAGAAGGCGAATGGGGAGGAGGGAAGATTTTCTAGGCCAGTGGTTCACAGCCACGGTTGCATATTGGAATCACCCTGGGGAGCTGTGAAGATAGTAATGTGTGTGCTGTGGGTGGCCCCTCTAGAGATTTTGATTAACTTGGTCTGGTGTGAAGCCTGAGTATCAGGATTTTTAAATCTTTCCCAAGGGATTCTAATGGGCAACCAAAATTAAGAAACATCGTTTGAGTTAGAGGTAATCTAATGAATAAAGAAGCCAGATAAAAATGAGTGCAAGGAGTGTCTGGGGACGGTGATACCAGAGTCCTGAGGGGGGTGATGGTGGTGGTGGTGGTGTGTGTGTGTGTGTGTGCGTGTGTGTGCGTGTGTGTACACAGGTGTGCCGTCTTTTAGAAGAAAAGATAGGGGTCAGATGGGGGGATGCGAGGAAGGCCAAGGTGATAATATTGGGAAACTACTGAAGGATTTTGAACAAGGAAGAGCATAATCAAAGTGTTTTTTTTTTAAAGAGATATAATTTATAATTTGGAAATTAATTGCTTTGAAAGAGAGCTTTGGTACAATTAGACATGTTGGCAAGCAGACCACTAGACCAGTGCTTCTCGGACTTTGCTGTGCATGTAAATCACCTGGGGATCTTGTTAAAATGTACATTTTAATTCAGTAGGTTTGGGGTGGGGGCTGCGACTGCATTTCTAACAAGCTTCCAGGTGATGCTGCTGATCCACGGACCCCATTTTGAGTAGCGAAGCACCACTGCTCAGAGAGGTTTTTTTTTTGCGTGGAAAACTGGAGCTAGAAAACAAGACTCACAAGCTAAGAAAACATTGGCAATTCTTCTTGGCTATTTTCCATTTTTTTAAAAAAAATTTTATTTATTTGTTTGAGAGAGAGAGAGAGTATGAGAAGGGGAGGGTCAGAGGGAGAAGCAGACTCCCCGCTGAGCAGGGAGCCCGATGCGGGACTCGATCCCGGGACTCCAGGATCATGACCTGAGACAAAGGCAGTTGCTTAACCAACGAAGCCACCCAGGCACCCAGCTATTTTCCATTTTTTTATAAGCTTAGAATAAGGACTGTGTCTTATTTATCCTTGCATTTGTACAGTGACTTGACAGTGCTTTGTATGGATGGGGACTCAATATATATATATATATTTATTTATATATATATTTAAATGAATGAATTATTCCTTATGATTAATACTGTAAGGCTACTTAAAAAATTCTAGCTCCCTCATAGGAGCCACGGTCCTATTTCCCAGGTCTTTCTCTCCATTTCTTTTGGAAAAGAATCCACGCTAATTTCCTCTGTGTTATCTCTGCTTACGATGTTTTCTGGTTAATTTTAAATATCTTCAGTTATGGGGTTTCTACAGCAATGTAGAATTCTGGCAACTTTAACATTTCTTGTTGCATACTAGTATAACTTCATTATTTTCTATTGAATTTTACAAAAAGTCACTCTTTTATAAAAGAACTAACCAAGTATGTGAGTCCTACATGCACACACACACACAGACACACATATATATACTCTGTCCGAATTGCATAGATTTCAGTTTCCAAGGAGAAAGACGTAATATTTCTCAGTTTAATATGTCTAGATGAAACACATTTTCAAATATTTTGTACTAACCTCTATGCTTTAATATCAAGCAATCTATCCTTCATTATGTTAAATGCATTTAAAAAAAAAATATCCTGTGCAAAATCCACAGACGACTCCCAGGCATACAAAATGGGTTCATCCCCATAAAAATGCAAATTAACTGTGTGCAAACATAAGCCTTGAGCATTTGTATAGAACATAAAAAAAGTCTTCTAACTGAGCCCCAAGGAGCTCTACCAACAATGAGCTGATCTGCAGCCACCGTAATGGCACTGCTTACATTAGAGTCTTTCTCTGAAGATATTTCCTGAGTATTTAACCAGAAATTCAAAAGTTTTTAATCAGAAAATGGTCTGCTTGAAAAGAATTAAAGACCTGTTAGGACTTTGCAGAGCAGAGTAGCCCTTCATCCTGTCCGTTTGAGATGATATGGGCATTGTAAAGTTTATGAATGAGAGCAGAAATGGTGCAGTAATTGGATCAAACTCTGAAATGATCGATGAACAAAGAGAAGTAATTATTTAACCGGGGACAAGCCAGAGCCTCCCAGCCTTTGGTGGTCTTTTCTCAGGGCTATCTGGAGCTGTGCGTGCTCAGCTGTGTTAGAAAACCTGGCTCCGGCAGTCACACGCTGTGGCAAATGGTTGGCAGAGCCAAGCTCCGGCCGTTTCTTGCCCTCTGCAGGGAAAACGTTGCTGAAGCTCCGGACCAAGTTTAAGTTGTATGTGTATTCTTTTATTTAAAAAATTTTTTTTATTATGTTATGTTAATCCCCATACATTACATCATTAGTTTTAGATGAAGTGTTCCATGATTCATTGTTTGTGCATAACACCCAGTGCTCCATGCAGAACGTGCCCTCCTCAATACCCATCACCAGGCTGACCTGTCCCCCCACCCCCCTCCCCTCTAGAACTCCCAGTTTGTTTCTCAGAGTCCATAGTCACACATGGTTCGTCTCCCCCTCTGATTTCCCCCCCTTTTTTTTAACGTATAATGTATGTATGTGTATTCTTGTCGTAAAAGTCTGATAAGTATGACGTATGTGTTACTATATTTAACTCCCCTTCATATTCTTTATTGAGTGAAAATCACCAGAAATAGTCTAGGGAAACTGTTGCCAGGTGGACTGGCCCTGAGGCCTTCGCCCAGCTGTTGCCAGGTGGACTGGCCCTGAGGCCTTCGCCCAGCCTGTCCCTGAGATGTCCCTGAAGGCTTTTAGTCTCCTTGCAAGCAAAAATTCAAGGATGGAGCCCACACAGTGGGAAAGTTGATGACAGTGAGAGTCTACTCTTGAGATACAAGAGCAGGCAAGCTCCAGGGAGACTGCGTGCCCCAGGGTTTGGGTCTCTATCTTCTATTGACAGTGTTGTTGTCCAGGGGATGGAATATTTATTACTCGGGGAGGAGATTTCTTTGGGAGCAGGTTTCGAGTTTTTCTCTCTTACTTGACAGAGTCTCTGGCCTTCTTTGTCTCAGGCCTGTCTGGTTTGCTTTCTTGTGGTTTTGTTTTGGGAGTGCTATCAGGATAGGCCTCTGACTCTCCTGTTAGCTGACCCTGAACTCCCCGTTTGCTGGAAAATGGCCTCCAGGCATCCTGTTAAAACCCAACTGCTTATTCTAACAAAACTAACAATCACCCTTCCCAGTCTGTTTCCCAAAACATTATATCCTTTAGCAAGTCACTCCCATATGGTTAATCCTGTGGCTCCTTCTTTTGCTTCTACAGGAGGCAAGAGTGGAGGGAGAAAAGCCCACACAAATCCCTGGGGCTCAGGAGATCGGACGGAAGCCAGGCGTAAGGGCCAATCCTCTGTGCATGATTTGAGCCACTTTGCCCTGCTGGGGAGTGGGACTTTTTTTTTCCCCCCTCTGGGATTCTTGGGGGCCCTGCCCTTCTTTCTCTCCACCTTTCTCTTGTTTTCTTTCCACAACAGAGCTGTCCTTAATGAGTTCCTACTTCTTCCATTATTATTTCCAACCTTTGGACCCACCCATGTTGTTTGAAAGCGATTCTTGAGTATATAATTATAAAGCCAATTGACCCACATAAAATTTTACTCATCGTAGCAGAGTTTTCCTAAATCTTCCCTATGCAATGCAGTTTGTAAATTAGGCAATTTCAATGTTGGCACGCATTCTAAAGTCTGACCCACTATGACAGTAGGAAGTGGCGACTGTTCAGGTTTTCCTCCTTCATTTTCTCTCCTCCTCTCTGTCAGTGTCTGCCTTAAGCAAAATGGCACATCCGTGGATGAGGAGTGCAGAAGGAGTGGTGGGTTGGCGGGATGGGCGGGGGAGGAGATGTTGTGTGTGATTTGTCTGGGGTAGGGTTCTGGAGAGGACAAGGGCCCAGGTAGAGAGTATCTCCTTGGCTCTAGTAGACAGTCTCACCCAGGGGCCTGTGCTCCAGCCTGGCAGGGAAGGAACACAGTTAATCCCTGCCCCAAGGCTGGCATAGATTTAGTAAAGGAAGTCACAGGACCAGAAAGACCTTTCAGGCCGGATTAAGTGAAGATCCACAGAAAGATGGGCAAGACCTGAATTGGAGGCCTCAGCAGATATACCCTGGCCAGCATACAGCCTGGCTCCGGAACCGATAGATGGGCCATGCTCAGTGTCTGGGGGCAGTGTGGGACCCCAAATTAGGAGAGAGACTAACTTCCTGCCTTCCTAGTAGGAAGAGAAATGGCATTAAATTATTTAAAAATAGAGTTATCAGTCTTGCACAAGAGTTTGGAGACTTAGACTCATCCTGCCTTTGTAATAGGCTGATAAGAGTATGTCCTGCAGGGTGGTCGGCCTTCTTCTTGCGAAGCCACCTGCATTATAAGTCTCTTTTTAAAGGCTTTACTTTTCTTTCTCCTTCTCTTTCTTCCTTTTAATTCTCTCAATCTTTTTCCTTCAGTGGTATTATTAGAAAACTTGGTACCCCTTTTTAAGTGGGGAGAGTAATGAACTCTGTCAAGAAATAAAGCCAGCAATCAGAAGGCCTTGTTATGGAAACAGGACAAAGAATCATACCAGTGACTGCTGGGACCTGGAAAATTCTGCCTTGCTGGTGAGAAATGGGCTAAAGCTGCAGGGGCCAGGCCTCCTCACCCACCAATGTGAATGACTCTGAAAAAGACCTGGAGCCTTTTAATCCATTTAAGAACACACGGGAAGGCCTTGACTTACTAGGGGCAAGATTAAATTTGTCGAATACACATAGCCAAGAGCAGTTACTGAGCCTGCAGACTAATCTCTGCTCCTGTCCTAGTTACGACACCTTGGGTGTGGTCCCGGGCTCCTCCGAGGTCCAGGGAGAGGACTGGCTAGGTGAAAGCCCATTCTCAGGAAGCTTCTGTTAAGGCCAAGCCTGTTCCCTCACACTGGAAGACTCGCACCTGCTAGGATTTCAGGGTCTCTCGGGAGATTCACTGCCTCAATCCCACCAAGTGCCATTCTGACTCTAGCTGAGAATGGTAAATAAGCTTAAAGACAGAAATTCAGGGAAAGGAGGGGTAAAATTAGCACAAGGCTGTGATTGTTTAATTTTTTAATACTAGTGAATGATAAACGCAGGAGTAGGCTTTTCTGGTAAATTGTTAGGGCAAACTCATTTAAGGCTCCACATTGTGACTTTAAGAACGTCTGGAAAACATTGAGTTCCTTATTGTGAAGGGAGCCTTGAACATGAAGGGACGCCGGCCCAGCTGAGGGCAGACTAATGCAGATTAACTATCTCCAGGTGGGGCAGGCCCAGGACTGGCCCAGACAGGTAGACAGCGACACCTGTGTGGAGAAGCCCTGTCCGTGGGAGAGCTATCATATACACAGGTTACAGGCAAGGCCAGAGAGCTCCAGGAGAATCCAGAAAGATGTCATGAAGGTTTGGAGTCAGGAAGAATGCTGAGAAAACAGCCACTTGGAGCCAAGAATCAAGGAGGAAAATAGAGGCGATGGCCAGACAGGCCTTGAGATTCTGAACGGTAAATCTGTGCTGGTAAGTTTTTGCGTACAACTGTGGGTCTTGCCCCTGTGGGTGTGAGGGAAGTTGAGTGGAATCAGGTGTGCACATTGGCTCTGCTAAAGCAGACCCCAGCTGACCACCTGTACCAGCTTCCTGATAAAAACCCTTCTCAGGGCGCCTGGGTGGTTCAGTCGGTTGAGCGACTGCCTTCAGCTCAGGTCATGATCCTGGAGTCCTTGGATCGAGTCCCACATCGGGCTCCCTGCTCGGCGAGGAGCCTGCTTCTCCCTCTGACCCTCCCCCCTCTCATGTACTCTCTCTCTCTCTCTCATTCTCGCTCTCTCAAATAAATAAATGAATTAAAAAAAAAAAAAGACCTTCTCTGGTCTTCGTGCTTCTCTGGTCTCGTGCTATTCACAGTCCTTGAATTTCTCTCCCACACTCTGATGAGGAATCTGCCTCCTTCACCCGGCACGGTAAGCTCAAAGTCTCTTCCTGGACTGGCTTCCTCTTTTCATGAGGTATGTGACTAATTGCTTGCCTGGCTTTAGCCTTGTCTTGACTGATTCCACTTAATGAGCATTGTTCTTACTTCTTTCCTGCTCCACTGGTGATATTTCTAATTGAAGAGACCCTTTCATGAATATAAATATAGCATGGTGCTAAATGTGAACAGCCATTATAGTTTAAATTTCTTAATCTCAGCAAATGTTCTACTTTTTACCTCTCTGAATGCTTTGCATATGGTGGCCATTTATTAAACCTTGAGTGATGGCTTTTGCTCTGTTTCTGGCACAGTCTCAGATGAATTGGTCTTTCCTAACACACTTGTCTTATACATTTCTTATCTTTCTTTTAGGGAGCTATCGTTTACATTAATGGCATTCACAGATCTTAAGTGTAGAGTCTGGTGGGCTTTGACCAATCTATAGAGCTATGTAATTTCCACTCAAATCAAGATCTAGAACAATTCATTCCTTTGCAACCCTTTCAGTCAATTCCCTGGTCCCCCAAATAAACTAGTGTCTGATTTCCATCACCACAGGTTAGTTCTGTCTGGCCTTGCCTACATACAAATGAAATAATTTGGCATGTGCTCATTTGGATCCAGCTTCTTTTGTCAACATGGTGTTTTAATGTTAATTTATGTTGCATGTATTAATGACTCACTCCTTTTTTTAAGGGAGTAGTATTCCATTGTGTGACTAGATCACAATCTGCAAGGATTGGAAAAACTTTGAGTTGTTTCTGGTTTGTAGCTATTATGAATGACTTCTATGATTGTTGTACAAGTTTTTTTTTTTTTTTGCTTTTGTAAGCATACTTATATTTTTTGGGTAAATATTCAGAAATAATATTGCAGGGTCATATGGTATTTCCAAAGTGGTTGTACTGTTTTACACTCCCATTAGCAATGTGTAAGGGTTCCAATTGCTTGCCAGCATTCAGTATTGTCTGGTAGTTTAGCCATTTTAACAAGTAAAAATGGCGTATCATTATGGCCCTAAATTGTGTTTTGATAACTAATGCTGTTGCGCAGTTTTTCATGTGTTTATTGGCTATTGTATCTTGTGAAGTATGTGCAACCCTTTGAAATTGGTTGTTGGTCTTATTGAATCATAGGGCTTTTAAAAATATATTTTTGGATATTATTTTTTGTCCTATATATAAAAAATATTTCCTCCAGTCTGTAGTTTAAGTTTTCTGGTAAGCAGAATTTTCTAGTTTTTATGGAGTCTGATTATTATATTTTTAATTTTATGATTAGTGATTTTACATCGTCTCCATCGTTGCCCTCACCAAGGTCCCCAAAATATTCTTTTTTTCTTTTAGAAAGAGTATGTGGAATTAAACAAAACAGATGAACATAGGGGAAGCAGGGAGGTGTTTGGGAAAAGAGAGGGAAGCAAACCATATAAGAGACTCCTAACCAGAGAACAAACAGGATTGCTGGAGGGGAGGTGGGCGGGGGATGGGCTAAATAGGTGATGGGTATTAAGGAGGGCAGTTGTGATGAGCACCGGGTGTTGAATGTAAGTGATGAATCACTAAATCCTACTCCTGAAACCAATATTACACTATATGTTAACTAACTAGAATTCAAATAAAAACTTGGAAAAAAAAAAAGAGTATGGCTTTAATGTTTATGCTCTATCTCAAATTAGTTTTTGCCAGAAGTCTTTAATATCTCTTCCCCTAAATATTCGATATTTTCTGGTGATGTATTGTTCAATTGTACAAAAAACAATTGTGTTTTGAATATTTCTATTGTTTATTGCTAATATATAGAAATACAATTGATTTTTGAGAATGTGCTAAGTTCTTTAACTCTACTAGGTTTTTAAAAGATTCTTTAGGATTTTCTATGTACACAATTGTGTCATCTGTGAATACAAATCTTACTTTTTCCTTTCCCGATACCTGTTTTTGGTTTCCTTGCATTGTTGATTGGCCAGAATGTCTAGTGCCATGTTAAATAGGAATGACTAGAGTGGACATTTTCACCTTGTTCCTGATCTCAGGGGAGAAACATTTAGTCTTTCAGCATTGTGAGGTTATCTCTAGGTGTCCTTTATCAGATTGAAGAGGTTTCTTCAATTTCTAGTTTGCTGAGAATGTTTATTCTTTTTAAGAAATTATCAAATGGGTGTTAAACTTTGTCAAACGTTTCTCTGTATCTGTTAAGACAATCGCATGATTTTTTTTTTCTTTTTTATCCTTCCCCCGTCCCTCCCACACATTGTTTTGCTTCATTTGCTAATATATTTTTTTATTTTTTTAAAGATTTTATTTATTTGAGACAGAGAATGAGAGAGAGAGAGAGAGCACATGAGAGGGGGGAGGGTCAGAGGGAGAAGCATGCTCCCTGCCGAGCAGGGAGCCCGATGCGGGACTCGATCCAGGGACTCCAGGATCATGACCTGAGCCGAAGGCAGTCGCTTAACCAACTGAGCCACCCAGGCGCCCATTTGCTAATATTTTTAAAGGATTTTCCTATCTTTGATCATAAGGAATACTGCTCTATTTTCTTGTAATGTCAGAAGTTATGTTGACTTTGTAAAATGGGAAGTCTTTCCTCTATTTTATGAAAGTTGGTGAAGATTGGTATTCTCTCTCATTTGGAGACTTCAGTTACATATATGTTATGCTATTTGATATTTTCCTACCAATATCAGAAGCATTGTTCATTTTCCCCCATTTCTTTCCCTCTATTAAATATTTTCTTGTAACCTATTTTTGAGTTCACTGAAACTTTCTTCTCTTAAGGTTATCTGATGATTTATTTCTTTTTTTTTTTTTTTTTTTTTTTTAAAGATTTATTTATTTATTTATTTGACAGAGCGAGACACAGCGAGAAAGGGAACACAAGCAGGGGGAGTAGAAGAGGGAGAAGCAGGTTTCCTGCAGAGCAGGGAGCCTGATGTGGGGCTCGATCCCAGGACCCTGGGATCATGACCTGAGCCGAAGGCAGACGCTTAACGACTGAGCCACCCAGGCGCCCCTGATGATTTATTTCTAATGCCACATTTTTCCTTCTAGAATTTCTATTTGGTCACCCTTAGTTTCCATTTTTTTTTTTTTTTTGCTGAAATTCCTCATGTTCACACATGATGGTTATTTTTTCCACATAAGCGTATTTAACATATTTGTCAAGCTTACCTTAAAAATTCTTGTCTGCCAATTTCAAGATCTGGGTTTTCTTTGGGTATATGTTTATAGACACTTCCCCCCTTTTATTTGGGGTCATGTTTTCATACTTCAATATTAAAGGCTTTTATTGTATCTTACACATATATGTAAAAAAAAAAAACTCCAATAGAAACTGAAGTAAATATGTACCCCCAGAAAAGGTTTAAGTTCTACTGGAGTTTTTAGATTTCTCCTGCACAATATTAAGTTACGTATGTCCACTAGTACATTGGTACTTTGCTCTCATTTTGAAAACAGGATTTTGTCTGGTCTTATATATGGTATACCCAAATCAAGTATTTAAAATTTATATTTCCAGGGAAAACAAAACACCCTAAAACTATGGGTGGAAACCAAAGGTAACCTCTCAAAGGGTAACAGACCTACTTTCTGCCCTTTCCTTCTATAGGCTTATATATTTAGTGATTATATACAAATATAAATAACTGTAATTATTGAAATTCATTGTTAACTATAAATCTCTGAAAAATAACACAAAATTCCTTTCTCATTGGACCACATTGTGATTTAATTTATGAGTCTGTTCTCAGGTAGAATGTAAACTCCCTAAGTTTAGACTTTTTCTTTTTCTTTCTTTTTTTTTTTTTTTAAAGATTTTATTTATTTGAGAGAGAGAGAATGAGAGAGAGCGAGTACATGAGAGGGGGGAGGGTCAGAGGGAGAAGCAGACTCCCTACCGAGCAGGGAGCCCAATGCGGGACTCGATCCCGGGACTCCAGGATCATGACCTGAGCCGAAGGCAGTCGCTTAACCAACTGAGCCACCCAGGCACCCTAGACTTTTTCATTAAACTCTTTTAGTCTCAAGCAGGAAGACACAACAACAAACTCTAGACCCCTTTGGTTCTTTGTTTATGTAACTGCGGTAGGGCAGACTTCGTGGAGGGGTACATCCAGAGCAATGTCAGGACTTTGGAGTCCCATGTAGTTTCATTGAATAGATAAAACCTGACCTTTAGCTAAAGTAATCCTGATGAAACTTCTACCTTGAGAAGTCTGATAGCAGAGGTTACAATCCCCCCTTTGTATGAATGTTGAAGTGAGGGAAAGAAACAGACTGATTTTTTTTTTTTTTTTTTTTTTTAGGACTTTGACATTTCATAATTGAATGATTGGCTTGAGAGATAGGAATCTTGTAGCACCTCTCCCCACCACCATGAAATGTCTCAAGCTCTTCTCTATTTCTGAATCTTCTCACAGTACAAAATAAGTACAAAATTCAGTGTTTTTTTTAAAGTTTTTTTTTCTTTTAAACACTAAATAGGTTGTGTGTATGTATATGTGTGATTTTTTGGACATTAATATAGACCTTTAGTGACCTTCTTTATTGTGCTGGATAAGGATGATTTCAAAACTCTTAAGATACTCTATGATATTTGTATTACCAGGCTGCCAAAGAAATGAGCTGGGAAGAACCTTCTTGAAAATTATGGTGATTAGAACTAAAGGAATTATGAAAAAAAGCTCCATGTTGTCCCCAGAGGTAGATGTGAAAAGAGATTCATTTTCTAAATTACCAGAGGAAAAAATATTTTAACAGAATTTAAAATATTATATCCCATTGAGGAAGGAGATGGATAACATAAATATTTATGGGAGTAAACTCCTTGTTTCAGAATTGTGTTAAGGAAGAAAAATATTCCTACACAAAGCCTTGTCAAGTGAGAAGAAAGTGTGAGGGATTGATAATGTTTGTGATGAGTACCTCAGCCATGATTCTGGTCCAGATGTTTTATTTCTTGTGATATCCCTATTTAATTAGTACCAGAGTCAATATAGTTGCAGATGTGAATTGGTGAAATGACGATGATAAAACCATTACACTGTAGAATTGTTGTAGCTGTTCCAGTTATTTTCTTCTTCTTCTCTAATGGCCAATCATACACTCTCATCACAAATAAAATTTGTGCATCTGGGAGAAGCCGCATGTTGTATTTGTTAATGGTTGCCTTTGAGATTATTTTTCTTAAATAATTTTGGATTTTCTAGATGTTTTGTGTAAACTTGAAGTTGAAAAATAAAGTGGTCAAACAAACAAAACAACACGGTGGATTAGAAAATGATTCCATATAAAACATTGAATTGTTGGGTGGAAGTTTGTTGGAACAGAAGACAAGCATTCACATCTTAGTGTTAAGAAAAGCAGATGTGTTTGGTTTTGGATTAGAATTCTAATTAAGGGCTCCGGCTCCAGTATGATGATTCTTAACTATTTCTGAAAAAATTTACCTTAGTTTGCTGAACATGCTTTTATTTCTTCCTTTACCCTCTGTGTATCTTTTCCTTTTACACAGTCTGTGCCAGTCAAGTCCCCAAAGTCCATTTCAACCATTTCCAAAGGAGTTCTTGGGTGTTCCTAAAATTTATTATCAAGGCTGTATTATAATTTACTTGATGAAATTAAAAAAAAGGTCCAAACAGTAAAATACATTCTCACTGTCTATAATGGTTTACATGGAGATAATCTGGATTTCTACAAAACTATAGCCCTTATTTCTTGTATTTGGGTGTGCAAACATGAATTCTCACCATACGATGGAATTGTAATAGCAGATATCTGTTTAGAGTCTTATATTTGATCTAAAAGATTTTTTTGGGGGGGGGAAGAAACATGAAGATATTAGCATGACATTGTTTCATTTGGATCCTAATACTGCAAGAAGAATTCCAGAGATGGTATCATGATGATGCTCTAGTGTACTATTTATAAATCTAGTAAGTAAGGTATAAAAACTGTTAATATCCCAAATAATATCTTTCCTTCTATAAGTAGGCTATACCAGTTCTTACAACAAAGTTGCTTATGGTTAAGCGATTGTATGTGTTTGATTTTTTTTTTTTTTTTGTACTTAATGGAACCACTGGGTTGGTTATCTCAGGCTTTCTTAACTTTAACAATGCAATTTTGTTATTGCTGCTGGTGGTGATGATGGTGGGAGTTAAGCAATATGCTGAGTTTTTTTTCCGATGACTTTCCACCTCTCTCTCTCTCTCACACATATAAAATGAATCTCCCTCCTGATACATAATGATACATAATAAAGGGCAAAGGGGAAGAGGTTTGTGCTCCTGTGCCCAGTGGTAACTATAAATGGACAATTGCAACAATCATGGTCTGCTAAGGATAAAGCAACTGAGGGGTCAGACCCTTTGGTGATAAAGGTCTGGATCACCTCAGCAGACAAACAACCTAGACAAGCAAAAGTGCTGGCTGAAGACAAAGGAGCCATAGAATGGCTAGTGGAGGAGGGAAGTAATAAGCTTTAATTACAGCATTGGGACCAGCTATAGTAGTGGGGACTAGAACTCAATGTGCAAACTATTTTTGTCTTTTTGGTAACTGAAATTAGCCACCTTTTGGAATAAGTGGCTCCTCTCTCAGGGGAGAAATAAGGTATATATATATATATTTTTCTTGGAAGATGAGTGAGAATCTGCATTCCACAAGAGGTAAACTGTGTTGGATCAGTTTAATCAGACCCCTGGGTTTGCTTGGCCAAGACTTTCTGCTTGATGTTATGGATGAATCTCCAGGAATATTGCCTAGACCCTAAAGGGGAAGTTTCAGTATTCATCAGAGGGAGGCTCCTTGAACTCCACTCTTGGCTTATATTGGGGGCAGCTGTTCTCAGGTCTTTATGTTCTCAGGTCATCCTCATGATGACCTGGCATCATTTTCCCTCAAGTGTCCTGCTAAGAGCTTCTCACCTCTCCCTGGGCCTTCACTATTG
Organism: Neomonachus schauinslandi; assembly: GCF_002201575.2. Lineage (NCBI taxonomy): Eukaryota > Metazoa > Chordata > Mammalia > Carnivora > Phocidae > Neomonachus > Neomonachus schauinslandi. Next base: position 48,619,167 of record NC_058411.1, read on the forward strand.
CTGGTGAGGCACAGATGCCATGGGACCTGCTGAGTTTTCATGTGCTCATAGGCTGAGCCCAAGTAGCTTCTGGTGGGAAGGTGGGGAATGCCTGAATTTGCACCTGCCTGCTGACTTCTAGCAGGTGTCCCGTAAGCACTACGGTGCTGCCACTGATGTCTTGGGGCCATTCTAGGGACCACCAGGTTGGCTGGTGTGGTGCAACCTGGAAGTGTCAGGGACTTGGTGTTCCATGGGGCAAATGAGCCTGTGATAAATCCTGTCCCTTCCATGTCTCTATGGACCATTAGGACAAACAGTAGTTCATATTTCCTTTGTGAAGACTTCTCATGAGACTGAGCACGTAATTGCATTTGGTGGAAAGCTGGGAGTAACTTGGAAACACTCCCCACCATTTTCTCTCCCTCCTTTCTTGCCTCATTTTCTTTTCCCTACTCCTGTTTCCCAGGATTTGCAATCCTGCAAAGGGTATTAGCTTGTAGATTTCAGCCATTCAATTTTGGCTATGAACACTTTTGTAGAAAAGGGGCCAAGGCAGTGACGTAAATCACTTAGTCAAATACCTACTTGACTATGTTTTATTGTATATTAACCAATCCATTTACAGCCATCCAGCAAGGACAGTTACAACTGTCTTTGGAGGATGTTAGCTAGTGCCCAGATGTGAAATCATTAAGAATATAATGGAATACTGCCTGCGCTTTGTGTCTTGAAGACATTTTTTTTAAAGATCAAAACTTCAGTGAACACAACTTAGTGATGCTTTTATTGCTGACAAACTGACAGGAGGGACTCAGAATTACATAGAAGCGACATTTTAAGAATCAAAAAGCATTTTTTACAGCTTACTAGGGTTTTGATAGGTCCCTGAGTTATAGTATACAGCTTTTGAAGCCTTTAAAACTTCCTTGAATGAGATACCTCCTTCCAAATGCTGGCCCTTTTTAGGAGATGAAAACTAAAAGTCCTGTCTGAAGGGGTACTTAAGAACTCTGAGTGTATAATGGTGACTTAGGATGGAAATAGCTATTTTGACCTTTGTACTTTATTGTTGGCTAAAAATCAGAAACCACACCAATCAGCTTTTACTTTTTCAAGTATTTTGAAATTGTAAAAAAGGTTACCTTTTCAGGTATATTTAAAAAGAGCAAAATGCACTATAAAATACGATGAACTGATTTATACTCCAAGTTGAAGTATATCCTGTAATTCTTGAAATTTGTGATTTATAGAGTTAAACTCCTAAGGATATAATGAATATTCTAAATTGAATTCTCAAAAAGCAATTCAGATCACGGTACATCTTCTAGAGGGGTATCATTGGTGAAAATTGTTTAAAATTTTTTTGTAATCTCAACTCCATAACTATTAAGGGGAACCACATCCTTAGATCCCTAAGCACAGAGTTAGAAGAATTAGAGTATTTTCCAACATTGGAGAAAATCCAACGTCCTTGATGAAATAGTTTATTAGGTTAGCCATATGAAATTACCATTTTTGTTTCAGCCCAAGCAAGGATATAAAATGAATGTGCGCACATATGGAGAGCTTAAAAAAGAAAACACAATCACCATATGGGTTTAATAAGCAGCACTTCAATGCTCTAAGAAGGATAAGGGAAGCAGCCACTATTAGTTAAACAATCTGAATACGAGGGAAAATGGTTCTTGAAGAATCATTAATAGTGCTTAGGGAATTTGTGATCCTTATTTTGTAGGAGTGAAGTTGAGTACAGGGAATATGGCTATATTTTTTTATTGCTGTGTAACAAATTACCACAAAGGTAGCTAAATGAAACAACACAAATTTATTAGTTCACAGTTCTATAGGTCAGAAGTCCAGGTGGGCTCACTGGATTCTCTGCTTACAAGGTCAAAATTCAAAGTGTTGGCTGGGCTGGCCTCTTATCTGGAGATTCTAGGGAAAAGTCTGCATTCAAGTGTATTCAGGTTGTTGGCAGCACCCAGTTACTTGGGGCTGTAGATCTGAGGTCCCCATTTCCTTGCTGGCTATCCGTGGGGGCACACCCTCAGCTTCTTGAGGTCCCTCCAACTTCAAAGCAGCAACTGTGCATCAAGTCCTTCTCTTACTTTAAATATCTCCTGACTTGCTCTCTGCCATGGCAAGAGAAATCTCTTTGCTTTTAAAGCAAAGAGACGTGATTACAAAGGACCACTGGAGAATCTCCCTTTTTATAAGGTAAACTGTGCCATGTACTACAACACACCATAGGAGTGATACCTCATTATATTCACAAGTTCCAGTGATAAGGTTATAGAATCTTAGGGGCTCTTTCTAGAAATTCTGCTTACCACAGTGGTTTTGTAATTTTGAGGTAGTATCAGAAGATTAAAAAATTTACCTTCCTGTCTTTCTTTACTTTTCTTCCTAGGCAACTAAATTATCTGCCACCTTCCTATTGCCTCAGAGTAGAGGTGTGGCTGGACGGAAAACAAATTGACTGTGATTCTTCTTGGCATTTATTTTGAGAAACTTAAGCTGGAGAGAGTATGTAGAATTTGCCTGGCTATATATAAAAAAAGTTGTCCCCAAGCACAAAGGACGCAGGATATTCTCTCATGCTAGAGCTTCCTCGTTGAGGATGAGGCAAGTGGGAAGAGAGCAGAGACCTGCTGCCCGGGTAGTTCATTTAGGGAGGCAGCAAATTCCTTGAGCTGGAAATGCTGTTTTTCTAGGAAAAGAGGTGTAGACTCCACTTCATGAAAGCTTATTGAATATGTGCCACAGAAGCATCTTTTAGTCACAAATGGCAAAGAGCCTTAAGGACCAGTGTGGTAAATATTTCAGTGACAAATTGTGGGGACTCGGAGATGACCTAGGACCTCTCCCCAGACTTTCCTTAGCAAACCCCTATATCAAATTTCAGAGCTGTGGCTTGATCAAGTGAGAGGAACCCCCAAAATACAAGTTAAATACAGATCAAATTGTTTTAGAAAATGAAGTTCCACTTTTTGTGTGTCTGAGTATGTGGACTGTGACTCTTCTTCACTACTTCCCTTTTTTCTTCTTGCTTTCTACTCTTTGGTAACACAGAAAAGGGGAAAATCTCGTTTACAAACACTGGAAGATTACTGGTTTCAGCACGATGGAAGTGCTAGATGGTTAAATCACGAGAGCTCTAAAAGCTAATGAAATAAAAAGTTATTAAGTGTGTGCTCCAGAAAGGTTAAACAATGCAGAAGCCATTGACATTGGGCTGTATCCTGTAGTCCTGGTCTGCTGTGGTCTCCTGGGGGTGCTCTCTTGGTTCAGAGATGAAGCAGCATGTCTATATTGGGATTCTGTGATGGAGGTAACAAATAGCTGCAGTACGTTTGTTTTTACTGGAATATGCTCACTGGTTCTGCTTTTGGAATCTTATCAATCCCATGATAGCTTAGGCTAAATTATGCTACAGTAATCAGTTAACCTCAGATCTTGTTTATTTCTTATTCCTGCTATCCACTTACCCTGAATCAACTGTGATCATGCTTGGTGTCTGCTTCCTTGCGTGATCCAGACTGAAGAAGCAGTCCTTATCTGGGCATGCTGAGCTCATGACCGGCATGAGAGAACATGACACTTAAGGCTTTTTGGGGAAGGGTTCATCTCCTTGCTTCAGTTTCATTAGCCAAATAAGATCCATAACTAACTAAGGCTGGCATTAATGAGGTGGAGATCTATAATCTTATCACAGGGAAAAGACTATTTTGAAAAAAAAAAAAGAATTCACCACAAGCTTCCCTCTCTATCATCCCCAAACCCACTGATTTTTTTTTTTTTAAATTCTAGTTCATTCTATGCAGTGATTTTGCTGTTCTGAGTGGAAAACATTATCTCTCATTTTCCATCTTATCAAGTTTTTTGCTAATTTATGAGGTCACATTTAAGTTTTAGAAGTTTGTCTGTTTTTTTTTTTTTTTTTTTTTTTTACTGGCGAGGTGGACTTTAAGAACCTACCAAATAAAGTATTTCTGGGTTCTGCCAGTTTCTCTATGAACATTCTTGGATGCTCTGTTTTCCTGGAAGAAATCATTTATCCTGATGTTGTCTGGGTCAGGATGCTGGTGGGGATTCAGCCACTGCAGTAGCTGGAGGCTCTGGCTCGTGGGTGTCTCTGTTTACAGGGACAGTCACCAGCATGACCGTCGGCTCTGAGATTCAGTCTAGGAAAGAACACAGAGCTCATCAGTGCCTATCTGGCTTAATGAGCTCATCATTCTTTTTGTTTTACTTTGTTTATAGTATCTGTGCAATCTTAGCAATTCACATCCTTATACATTAAAAATTTTAATTTAAGGGGGACCTGGATGGCTCAGTCAGTTAAGCGTCTGCCTTTGGCTCAGGTCATGATCTCCAGGTCCTGGGATGGAGCCCCATGCCCAGTTTCCTGCTCAGGGAGCCTGCTTCTCCCTCTCCCTCTGCCCCTCCCCTGCCCCTTCATTCTCTCTCTCTCTCTCAAATAAAATCTTAAAAAAATTTCAACTCAAATCTTGAGATACAACAATAACTTCATGCATATCTGCAGGGAAGTTTGGCTTCAAAGGGAATTATTTCAGCTCAAAGACACTAGGGAATGAATATAAAAACACACACAAAAATATGGATCTCAAATTAAAAATGAGCTAATAGTAGAACCGCAGAGCTAGAAGAACTTTGTTTATATATCAAAAATTATCATTATCATATCATTCCATTATATGGAAGGTTATTTAGGTTTATTCAGAGTGTCTTTACATAGTCTGGATTTTCTAATATTCAAGTGTCATCACTCATACATTGTAGGGCTTCTAACATTTGTTTTCATTGAAATGACTGCCTAAATTGTTCAGTTTTAGAAGGCATAAATAAGTGCAGTGTATTATCAAAAATTCCTAGCAAAAACATTTTTAAGAATTGGAGGAGCAAGAAATTTTTGATAGATTTATTTCCTTTAAATAGAAAATTCAGTTTCCTTCCTTATGAGGTTGTACCAGAATCTGGGAATCTTACGGTTGCGTAAAAAGTGGGAGAAGATGTTCACCTTTTCCAAGCTCATAATGGGGTTCGGATTTGGAAGCTTTATAGCTTTTTGTTTGTGACCAACACCTAGGGTACAGGCAGCTTTGAAGTACTGGGGCCCTGTGGCCAAGGACCCACGCAGCCATACTTGGACTCCTCTGTGAGAATCTTTTCCTTAAGCACCGTGGGTCCACCTCTCCTAATCTTCTCCCACCTCTTTTCTTGTGGAAATTGTTGTCCCCTCTAGGTGCTTAAAAGGCACTCCTGCCATTTTTTGTCCTCAAGGGCACTTTTTCCACATAGCGAGAAGTAGCTGGCGTTGACATTACTGTGTTCATGGGTCTGTATGTTGCTAACATTCCTGAGTGGATTTAGAATGTCTCAAATATACATCATATGTCTCGTTCTTTTCAGGGAGTGAATGAGTGACTCTACTTTGTCATTTGATAAATATTCCTTGTAGGTGTCACCGATGAAACTACTCCAGAGACTGAAGAGCATGTGATTCCATACCGACACATGGATCAAACAGCATATCTTGCTTTTATTGGAGCTCCGAAGTCAGGCTCTCTGTCTGCCTCCCAACAGATGTTCTACCTTTGTTGACACAGATTTCATGATTCTTTTTTTTTTTTAGCACCAGCTCTGACCACCGACTCTTGGAATAACAACTCAGGGAGCTTCCTTGTTTGTGTTGCTGTTGTCGGTCATTAACGCATTGTTTGGGTGAGAATGTCTTGACTTTATAAAGCATCTAAACTTGATCATAGGTCTTAATAGAGTTGTCTTGGTGCTATATCCTGTATTTTGTGTATTTTTGGCAGGCTGCAGTAATGCTTAGTATTATATGCTTTTTGTGGTTTTGGGAAAATGACAGTTAATGGTGCTGCATTTATCAGACCCAAGACTGGTAAACAGAACTATTTATCCAAGTGCACATTCTCATGAGCACAGTAGTACTGATGACAGGGAAGTTTGAGGGGCATAATGAGGTTGATGTGTTGGTGGGAAATGTGTGAGGGTGATAAGATGCTGCTTTTGTGAGGCAATGGGCAATTAAACTGCTGAATGACACTAAGCATTGGTAGGAATTTGGTCTCTACCACAGGCCAGTGATGGAGGGTAGGGGGGTGACAGTGTATTTTGTAATCAGTACAGTATAACCTATAAAATTTTTCATGTCCTTCATTATATATGAAGGCAACAAACCACTCTATTAGCACCTGGGAATTTGTCATCAATAGAAATCATAGATGTTTTTATATTCCATCATAGTTGTTGCAGATATTTCAAAATATTCTTTGCACTCAGCACTGCTGTGAAATTATAGGCATTATATGCTGCTACCTCTTATAATGTAGTGCATTAATAAAAGACACATTACTATATGACAATAAAAAGTTTTATTTGTATTTCATTGATTTCTTTGTCTATGCTATTTATTTTGTTTCATGTATTTAAAACATTAAATTCCTGGCATATAGACAGACGTTCAGCTCCTCTGCTTTGGTAGATGCCCTGGTTCTTGCCAGACCATGATCAGGTTCGTTCTTCTAAATCCTGGCTCTTTAGAACCCTCAGGGACATTCTTTTCAAAGATGTGCCCTGCCTGCCTTTTCTGCATGTGAGCACATCTCTTGAACAGTCCTGATTCACAGTTGCAAATTTTACATTTGCACGTGTGATTTCAAATGGGAAAAATAAGCAACTGAAAATACGGCCCAAGAAGTTGGAGTCATAGAATCTGAGATCTAGAAAATGCTAATTAACAAGGGCCAAATCAGAATACAGTTCAAAATACCTAGCATGTATATTCAAATACAGACCTCTTTTAAGTTTATAGCTATAGACTTTGCAAAGTCTTCTAAGGGGTGCCTCCTGAAGGATGGGGGTACATGAGTTCATCATATTCCTTACAGTACCTTGCAAGAATCCTGGCATTTGGTAGCATTCAATTAATGTTTCTTGAATTGAGTTCTCAATGAGAAACAAATGCAGTGTTGCTGAGAGATTGAGAATGTGCATGTTACTTTGATGACTGCATTAGTGGCTAATATCTTCTTGATGTTGTTAACACCCATTTTTTGGTAACAGTAGGGTCATTAGAGACATGTAAAACAAAATGTAATTCTTCAATAAAAGCAACAGTGACCTACAAAATAAACAGTGTACAGCTACGTGGGAACATTATTGAGCCTATCATAGTTATGGCATCAACTGAAAAAAATTGCTTCTCTACTAGATCGACAGCTGTTCTCAGGCAGCAGCTGCTTTTCCTGGGTAATTACAGATACTGTTTTTAGTGAACAGTGTCAGAACACAATTTTACTGATACTACTGATGTGACCTCACCTTGGGAACTAAATAGATAACATCAGATTTAAGATGACACCTTTCTCTTTCTCTCTTCTGTTTTAGCCGCATATTTTATTAACTTCAGTGATGCACACATTTAAGGGATAGCAAGAAAAATGAACAATTTTCTGCTGTAAAGGCTCTTAAATATTTAAGAAGCAAATACTTCTGTATCAGTGATTTTTAAGCATTAGCTGTTTTCTCACAGGAAAATATTGAGTAAAAAAAGTACAGATATTCCTCCCCTCATGATCTCACAATCTTGATTCGCTTCATTTTTACTTTCATTGCACTTATAAACTTACCAGGTACCATATACTTTTTTTTCTTAATTATGTGTATTGTTAGTCTATATCTACTAGAATATGAGCTCCTTGAAGGCAGAAATTTTGCTAACCAGTATATCCTAATAGATTTATAATCTAAAATGTTGCTTGGCACAGAGTTGGTGTTTTAATATTTGTTGAATAAATAGGTGACAGAACATATAAATGAATAAAACCAAAGTTTATAGTAGGTCTGTATCTTTGTTAACTATAGTTTCAAATTTATCTCCGTCTGCTTATTACCAGTTATGTCCTAGAAGCTTAATATCACTTCCTAGATACTTTTGAATAACTATAATTAATAACTGTAAACTGTAAACTTATAATGGTGGCTGAGGCATAAAGCAACACTGGGAAGTTCCCATGGTCTGGTTGGGATCCAATTACTAGTGATTATATAACTGTGTCACTGTCCTAATGATTTTATAATATTTGTGAAATGTTAGCGTTGATGTTGGTCATCGGTTTCCTACAGAAATGCTAAGGATGAACCAGACACTAAGTATTAAAAGCTTGAGCCTTTCAGAAAAATAATCAAAAATGCATTCTGAGAGACTGGCTTCAGAGTAGCTGAGTATAGATTGTCAACCATTTCAGAAATTCGGGCATTGAGTACTAATTGTTGGTTAAATAATAGTCTAGAAAGGAAGCTTGTGAAATGGAGTTTTTTGTTTTCTAAAGAGGAGTGGCTTGGAATTCTTTTTCAGATATTGAACTGAATTATAAATTCTAATTCCAATTCTTTTTTTTTAATATTTTAAGATTTTATTTGTTTTGCAGAGAGAGAGAGAGAGAGAGTGTGTGAGCACAAGCAGGGGGAGCAGCAGGCTCCCCACTGAGCAGGGAGCCCGATGCGGGGCTCGATCCAGGACACTGAGATCCTGACCTGAGCCGAAGGCAGACGCTTAACCATCTGAGCCACCCAGGCATCCCCCAATTCTAACTTCTAATATTTTTATTTAAAAATTCATTCTCTATTGTGAATGCTTTCAGATGTTGAAAAGATGTTTTCTAGAATAGAGCATAAAAGGATCCTAGGACTATTTATTAGGAGGTGTAGATGTCATTTTTAATGAAATATGGGCCAGATACTCATGAACAGTCTGAGTCAATGCACTAACTATCAGTTACTCTGAGAGCAGTCACTAATTATACAGTGCTTCTCAGGAAAGACACGTGATTTCCTTAGACTACAGAGCCCTACTAGGTTGGTTTGATTATTTGAAAAATCTTTGCTCTTAGCAAGGAGATAAAAATAAACTATGGTTCTTTCCTCATGGCAATAAAACAAATAGCTGAGAAGTGAAGTATTTAGACAAGTGTCATTAATTATATTAATAAAACCAATGGCAGAGTTAACTGGATTCAACAAAAAAAAGAACAGGATGTGGTTAAAAAAAATTGTGTATATACTGACACGCCCACTTTTCTTTTCGCCCACATGCCAGTACTGATAAAGTAAATGAGCAAAGAAAGAGTTTTGAAACATTTGAAGTCTGACTAATTTGAAGGGAGTTTTAGAAATGGGACGAAGAAAATGAGGGTGTACTAGCAGTGCTAGATTCATTGGCAGCATCTTCTGTTCCATGATTATACTTCAACTCATTTGATCCTAAAAATAACCCTGTGAAATCAGTATGATTACCATCTGCATTTTCTCTAAGAGAATGTGATATTCAGAGAGGTAAAAAATTGAATTAAGCCCATTTCGTTCGTATGTATGACCCAAGTTCCGATCTTCTGATTGCAACCCCCCTGTGTTTTCTACTACATGGACACAGCTGCTCCTATTGTAAGTGTCTAGGGGTAAAACTATTCTTCTAGATCCCCCTCAAAGAACAGCCCAGGTTCCCATGGTTCTGACCTGACATGCCCTCAGATGTCAGTATCCTTTTTGCCTTTAGAGGGCTGCATACTTGGCCTGTTTTGGTATCTGAGAAGATTGCTTTACTGATTTGAGCTTAAACATGGACCTATGTTTAAGGATTTAGGAGTTTAATAACTTTAATGGGAAAACAAGCAGTAGGAAAGATCTTTGGAATGAGCTAACTGAACACCACAGATGAACCAGATGAGGTGCACGTTGGGTAATATTTCATGGAAGCACACATACACTAAATGAGATACTAATAACATAGATATAATTACAGAGTGTGATTCTTTTCTTAAATACTAACCCATCATCTTTACGGTACTGACAAGACAAAAATTTTTGTCTGAGTAACTAGACAAGTAATTTTCTTCCTAGGCTCAATCCAGTCATCCCATATGGTCATCGGTTTCCAGCAGCATGCCTCGAGCTGCTTTGGCTTCTTAACACACATTAGCCTGGTTGTTTTTTTCTGTATTGGTGTTCATTGACTCTCCTTGCTGAGAACGCCTGGGCACATCCGGTACCATTGGGTACTGCCTTACACTGTACCTGGGATTATACTCCTCTGTGATAGACTACTGCTTCCATGATTTTAGGTAGGAAAGGGATTTTATACCTTGGCCAGATTTTTTCCCATTACCTGAAACCTAAAATAGACCTGGCATATATATATATATATATATATATATATATAAATATATAAATATATATATATATATATATTTGCCTTCAGTTAAAATAGTTCCCACATTATTTATTATCTAAAAGGAGCCCTTTGAGGAGATGCTCTTGATAATTATACCAAAACAATAGGCATAAACAGGGACTATCTTAGGCACACTAGGATATACGGTCACCCTATCAATAAAGGATGTCCGAATGAATAAATGACCATAATGCCCTTCACTCACTTTAATGTTCTATGACTGAAGTTTAGGAAACCCAAATAAGTCCTGCTCTGGGGCCTGAGGTTGGATGGCTCATCTAGGAATTCATCAGTTTAAACAATTTGCATCTTCTTACAAGTGTGGAACAATGGCAAGATCAAAGTGTTGTGACTGCCAACTGTATTCAATCCCTGAAAAGGGGGAGCTGTAGTAATTATGTAGAGCAGAAATATAATCGTCCTGTTTTAGAGTACTTTCCATCACTGGAATCTGTGTAGAGGTTTCTCTTTGAAGAAAAGGCTGATGGTATTTTGTTACAAAACACATCGCAAGATCTGTCCTCTTTAAAGATAAGCTCCTGCATCTTTGTGAGAGATGATTTTTCTAAGCTTGTGTATTCTTTTGTAGTGTGTATAATTCTGTGATAAAAGGTAAAAGGTCAACAATGAATGTGAAGCCCCATCCTCATGATCTATTCAGATACGAAAATCTTTAGACATCCACAGTACTCTCCTATTGCCTGTGATTGGAAGCGGTGATGAAATTATATTTTTATGCAAATAGACATTAACTTTGGAAAAGATATATAATGAATCCCTTCTGGGGTTTCAGGGAACCTGCTGGATTCAAATGCATTTTGGATGCTATAAATGATACTAATGCAGAAGGAGATGGACTCTGTTCAGGAGAACAGCTCTAAAATTATCAAACTGCAGTAAACCAGCTCTTCATGTCAGTTACAAAATATTAACTTCTCTGAATTTCTGCATCTGCGAGTCGAACACTTCTTCAAAGCAAAATTTCACCAAAGATAAATATGGTGTGATATAATGGCTAGGAATAGTCCCGTCTCCTTTAAAAATCCAAATCCAAATGTAAAGTTGACTATTAAGCAGTTTTGTATGCAAGATCTCTACCAACTGAATAAGAAAGGGGCATATTGTAATGTGCTTGAGGACGGGCTGATTCCTTGCTAAAGTATATTTGAGAATTGACCCATAACAGCTCCTATTTATAAGAAGGCTTAAGCATCAGAGCCTACTTTTTTATTAAATAATTTTGATCATTTTCTTGCAGCGTTTTAGTGATGCGATGGAAATACAAATTATAAGTATCTAAATTCAATCATACAACTGCTGCTGTGATGTATACATTTAATACTAACCATCCTGAAACAAAAGACATACAAGAAATGAGACCTATATTGAAAGGTAGGAAAATTAGAACATACTTCATTGTTTCAAGAAAGAACAAACACTTAAAATAGTTTAATAATAGCAGTTTCCCTGAGAGTGGGTATTGAATAGGTAGGGCTCATATTAAACAAGTTTTTGGCAATGGACTGGATTGAACTTGGAGAGGAAGCATGCTGGGGTAATGACTAAATTTTCCAGTTTGGGTGAGTGAAGGGCATGATCTTGTGGTGGAAGGACATCGGAAAAGAAGAGAGCCCGTGGGTGTAGGGTGATAATGTTTGCACAGTGATGACAGTCAAATGAATTATTCTGGAAAGAGTATTTTAGGGTTTGATTTTAAAGTAGAATATTAAAGAAAGAAAGGGTGTGGTAGGACATAGACTATCCCACATGCAAAGGCTCTTAGGACAGTGTGGGAATGAGCAACTACAGAAAAGCGGTTTACTTTATTTCCTGGAGAGCACTGATACAGGGTTATGCGTAAACTGGCCCCAAAGTAAAGGTAAACATTTATACGCACTGTTTTTTCAGCTGCATAGCACCTTGAAGACAAATTGGATGTCTTAAAATATATTTTATCTCACACAGCAATTATATGTACATATATAATAATTGGCTCTTTTTGGTTCTGCTCAGTGGTGATAAAGGAGGAGAAATTCCTCTTTTTTGTCAGTTTGTAGGATGGTGTCTTAGTCTGTTTGGGCTGCTATAACAGATTACTGTAGCCTGGCTTAAACAACAAATGTTTATTTCTCCCTGTTCTGAAGGCTGGGAGTCCAAGATCAAGGTGCTGGCAGATCTGGTGTCTGGGGAGGCCTGATTCCTGACTTGGGGATGGTTTTCTTTTCCTGGTGTCTTCACATGGCAGAGAGCAGAGATCCAACTAGTTCTCTGAACTCTTCCTGTAAAGGCACTAACCCCATTTGTTAGTGTTCCACCTTGAGGACCTAATTTCCTCTGAAAGGCTCTACCTCCTAATGCTATCACATTGGGATTAGGGTTTCAACTTGTGTATTTTGGGGGGACACAAACATTCAATCCATTGCAGACTGGGTACATAACTCTTTGGGATTGAATGTAACAATAGACCTTCATTTTTTAGGTATGGGAATAATAAGGTAAACATATGAATAATAATAGCTAACCCTTCTTGAGAATTTACTAACTCTGGAGCATTTTGCTAATTGAGATGCCTCATTTCATTTGATCCTCAAGACAGAAGTAGACTTTATTAATATGACCTTTGTTCAGATGAGAGAAATGAAATCGAGGGAGGCAGTTAAGAACTTGCCCAGAGTTACACAACTAATAGATGGGGAGGCTGGAGTTCAAATCTAGGAAGCTTGACTTTAAAACTACTGGTTTTTGTTTTACTTTATACTCTAAAATAGTTGTTTCAAGGAATAGGAATTTATATTTGGATTAATGTAGTTTCTCTGTTCAGGTACCATTCATATGTATAAGTAAACTTCATAAAGTGAGTACAAAAATTCACTCTTAGGAAATTAAAATAATACACTATATTCTGGAAGAGATGCCTATGATACACAAGCTCATAATTTGTCATTTGATTTAAGAAATTATCTAAAAAATTATCTAAATTCATTTCTAAATATAGTAAAATTTGCTAGTGTTTTCCATTGAATTATTTGTTAATCTTGGTTTGTTATATCATGTAGTAGGCAGGAAAACCTGATATAAATAAATGTTTTTATATTTTTGTATATATTTACATAGAGTGCACATACACAACAGAGAAATTGGATACTGAATATGAAAAATATTAAATACAACATCAAAATATGATAAATTTGTCTTTCCTGTGCCTATGGAGTTAAGTAGGAAATGAGATGCTATTTCTTCTTTTTTATTCTTAAAGTGAAAGCCTATAAAAATGGGTTGAAAATCCAATGAATTTATGTTTGCATTAGTGTGTATTATTCTTCTGAGGAATAACAGGTGAGCACCAAAGACCGCACAAAGTCAGTGTTGTGGTGAAGGTCAGTAATGAGGCCCAGCCAGAGACTCTGTGGAAGTCTAGTACTGAAAGCCCTAGGATTTTGGAGAGCTTGGATTATAAATTATATCCATTTAATCTTTTTTTCCATGATTCTCTAAAGCTGCTTATGTGAACAGCTGATAACTCATGCCTCCTTATTTATGACAACTATTATATTAAGGGCAGAGTGACTCCAAATTTAATCTATTGACATTTCTGTAAAAAATAACCTTGTCATCTTCCCTTTGGAGTGTTCTTATATGTCCTTGGGTTGTTTGAGTCAAAATCCTCAAACCTCATCAGCCTCTTTTGTCTTGTGACAGAATACACACACACACACACATATTTATATAGCCTTAAATGTATTGTTGGATTTCTTTGTTTTATGCAAGATGTTTAAAGAAAAGCATAGTATATTCTCTAATAAGACTGGAGATTTGTGTGACATCTTAAGAGCAAATATGAAAAATTTGTTAAAATATTTTCTAGTACTTTCCTTGAAGAAAGCACTGTTGAGGTATAGAGAGAGGTACTTTCAGAATAATTTTTTATCTCCAGGAATTTAGGGTGTGATATCTTTAAAAGGCTGATTATTAACCTTAATTCTCACTGTAGTTACTGCAGAAAAATAACTTTTATTCTTCAAATGCACCATTATTTACTGCGTTTATCATTATTTTAGTGTGATTTGTTGAGCAGAGTTAAACTATATCATAGTGATCTGCCACATGTAAAATCACAATTTCACGTGGCATACCATCATATTTGGGAAAGAGAAGTGTAGTTGTAATTCTGTATATATATTACACAGTGAAATTCTTGTATTCTGACTTTGTTTTATTTTTTAACAAGTTCACTCATTTTAAGCAGCTTTGTTCTTTGGTCATGTAGGCATTCAACGTAATGCCTGTATGTTTTGGCTTAAATGTAACTTCAGCTTTAGCAGGCAAATTTATTTTCTTGTGAATGAAAAATTAGCAGGAATGCTTTTGGGGAAGATTGCAACTTCTAGTTCTTACAGAAGCTATGAGTATGCAGAATGTTCATATTCTTCCAAAATAGGTATTTTTTTCGTATTGCTGTTCTTAGGATGTCAAATATTATTTTATAGTAGGGTTCTCCAAAGCTAGATGAAACATCCATGAGTTAACGGTAGGCTAAGCTATTAAAAGAAAGAGACTAGGAAGAAGTAGTTTATTTTTGTTTCACATAACAGTCCAGAGCTAAGTGTTCCAGGGCTGGAGAGGTAGCTGTGCCATCCCAAGGTAAAACTTTGGTGGCATTTCCCAGCCGGTAGGAAGGAGGGAAAAGGAAGCCCAAGCAGAAAGAATTAAGGAAATGACTGGAAGTTATGTCAATCACTCCCTTTCATATCTTATTGATTTTAGGTTTAGTCACACCCCCCTACTTCACTGTAAGAGATAGTAGAATATATAGCCTGTAGGTATATGGCCATGTGGCCATCTGATATTCTGGGGACTATTACTTAGGGTTCTCCAGAGAAAACCAGAGAAACACAGCCAACAGAGAATTTCTAATACCATTTACCCAACTCACCAAGTGTGAAGAGTTTGCTATATTTGTTTTATTATTTTTTTTCTCTTTTTAAAAAGATTTTATTTATTTGACAGAGAGACACAGCAAGAGAGGCAACACAAGCAGGGGGAGTGGGAGAGGGAGAAGCAGGCTTCCCACCCAGCAGGGAGCCGGATGTGGGGCTCGATCCCAGGACCCTGGGATTATGACCTGAGCAGAAGGCAGACCCTTAACCCACTGCGCCACCCAGGTGCCCCTTATTTTTACTCTCTTCTCCCTTCCATGTGTCTACACACACACACACACACACACACACACACACACACACACTTTTTTTTTCAAAAAAGTATGTCATGTACATCATACTTCTTTACTTTTTAAAAAAATCCCTGTATAATTAGTGTATAATGTTATATTAGTTTCAGGTGTATAATATAGTGATTCACCAATTCTTACCTTACTCTGTACTCATCACTTCAGTTTTTAATGCTCCAGTGGGTATTTCCTAAAAACAAGAATATTTTCTTATGTAATGATTTATAGTTATCAAGATCAGGAAATTCAACATTATACAATACTTTGATCTACGATTCATATTCCAATTCGGTCACTTATTCTAATGTCCTCCATCAAAGCTTTCCCTCTAGTACCAGACCCCGCCCAAAGTTATACATTGCATCCAGTGTTCTTTCATCTAGAATCGTTTCTCAGCTGCCCTTTGTCTTTCATGACATGGATGTTGTTGAAGAATATAGTCTACTTTATAGACGGTGCCTTAATTTGTTTTTCTCATGTTTCCTCATGATTAGATTGAAGTTGTGCATTGTTGCCCAGAATACCATGGAAGTGATGATGAGTCTTTCTCAGGGCATCACAATTGGAGTAATTGGTGTCCTCCTGCCCCTCATGGGGGATGCTAATTTGATTACCTGACCAAAGTTTTGTCTGGCTTCTTCATGGCATTGTTATTTCTTTTCCCATTCCAATTAACAAGCAGTCTGTGGGGAAATTGTGTCTTGTCTTTTAGAATTGCTGGTTTAAGAGCAATCTCTCCTATGGATGTCATTGTCAGGCCTGCAGCACTGAGCCTTGGGTCAGCTCAAAGACACAGCAAGAAACATGTCTATATAATATCAAGAATTTCCTTATGCTGTAAATGGATTGGTCCTTAATCACTCCTATGGCCCCAGTGAAATGATATGAATGAAATGATATGAATGGTCAAGCTTGGCTGTGTAATTCCCACTTGAGTATGTCTCCCTGAGGAACTAGAGTCCTGCCCACTCCCCCATATCCTTGATTTCATGAGTGTCTTTTGTCTGATTATTTGCTGGCTGGAAGTAGACCGAGATGAGAACTTCATTCTTACCAGTCCTCAAACCCACACAAGATTTATTTGTCTTACCTAGTTTATCTCCCTCTATTTATGTTAGGAATAATATGTAAATTGGGCTTTCATTGTTTTTAAACTGGTTCTACTTTTATTTTTTAAATTATTTTTATTAAAGATTTTGTCAGACGGAGAGAGCGAGAGTGCACACAAGTCGGGGGGGGGGGGTGTGGCAGGCAGAGGGAGAAGCAGGCTCTTCTCTGAGCAAGGAGCCTGATGCAGGACTCAATCCCAGGACCTTGGGACCATGACCTGAGCCGAAGACAGATGCTTAACCGACTGAGCCACCCAGGCATCCCCTGGTTCTACTTTTAAAGTTATGAGAAGTGAATGGATCATTCCTATTCATTGGGGTTAATCCTGTCTTGTAGGCTTCTGAAGAGTCCACATGGGTGGAAACACTGGGTTGCAGCTCAGTTTTATATCTTACTTTATCTTAGATTTACAAAATCACAGACCTGTGGTCTGTATCCTAATTAGGTCAGGATTAAAAATACACCTTTAGGCCTGCGCTGTATAATATGGTAGTTACCGGCCAAATGTGGCTTTAGAGAAACTGAAATGTGCCTGGTCTGAACTGAGATGCACTTCAAGTGTAAAATGCACAACTGAATTTTTGAGGATTTAGTATCAAAAGATTGTAAAATGTCATATTTTTTTTTATATGGATTACATGTTGAAAGAAGATTTGGATATATTAGGTTAAATTAAAAAAAACATTGAAATTAGTTCTAAGAATATACTTTTTTTTTTTTAATGTGGCAGTTAGAAAACTTAAGAATGCATATTAGCCACGCATGCATTCTTTTGTTGGACAGGTCTGCTTTAGGTTTCTCATTTTACAGAAAAAAGAAAAAATTTTCCATTTTATATATTTATTTTTTTTATTTTTTTAACGATTTTATTTATTTATTTGACAGAGAGAGACACAGCAAGAGAGGGAACACAAGCAGGGGGAGTGGGAGAGGGAGAAGCAGGCTCCCCGCTGAGCAGGGAGCCCAATGCGGGGCTCGATCCCAGGACCCTGGGACCATGACCTGAGCCGAAGGCAGACACTTAATGACTGAGCTACCCAGGTGCCCAAATTTTCCATTTTATAGACAAGGAAAATAGTTTTTCACACTTATTATACCTGGTCTCTGTGGTAATAAAGTGCTTATTGCATGAATTACTATTTATGTAGATAAAGGGAAATCCATGTTTTATCTGTAGTTGATAGTCTGATTTTTCAAGGAGTAACATGTTAGTAAAGAGAAATGATATTGTCACATTTCTTCCTTACCTTTACATTTGTTTGTGCAAAAAATATTTAGAAATAATTGTCATTTGTTGAGACTTTCTAAATTGCATTCCTGGCTGGATCAGTTAAAAAAAAATCTGGACATAATGGACAGTTGATTTTCCTTTATAATGCATATGAATAATAGTAATAAACATGGCTGTTATAGGAAGTCAATGAAGACTATGCTATTTTTTTTGGAATTAGTCTCCAAGTAATGACTATCTTAAAAATTCAGTTATAATTATAAGGAAATATATTAAGTTATAGTTGTAATGTAATCTCTAAGGAAAATATAAAAAAGTAGTAAATGAAAAAAATGAAATCGCTTAAATTATGGATTCTCTCACTTTTTGATTTAAGAGACTGGTTCCCAAAAATTTTTTTAAAGTTACCAAAAGTAGAGTCTAAGGACATTAAAAAAAGGCAACAACAACAAACTGTCATCTGTGATCAATAGCGTATCAGAAACGAAGGGCATCCTTTCAGAATAAGGGACATTCTTTTAAATTGAATTAGGTCAGCTTTATTAAAAACTCACTACATTGTCTTTATTCTTCTTATTTCACTATTGACCAGTGAAAACTATAATGGATGGCATCATTTCCCAGAATGGATTTGAGAGCCACTGATTCAAATAGTTAGACAATGACTGTCTTAATGTGAGTTTTTATTTATTTATTTATTTATTTATTTATTTATTTATTTATTTATTTAAAGAGTTTATTTATTTGAGACAGAGAGAATGAGAGACAGAGAGCATGAGAGGGAGGGGGGTCAGAGGGAGAAGCAGACTCCCTGCCGAGCAGGGAGCCCGATGCGGGACTCGATCCTGGGACTCCAGGATCATGACCTGAGCCGAAGGCAGTCGCTTAGCCAACTGAGCCACCCAGGCGCCCTTAATGTGAGTTTTTAAATCTCATTAATTCATGAGAGCCATTTTACTCTTGTACCTTAAAACTTGCAAGCATGTTAAATTTTTCAAAGTTACTTCAAATTTTATAATTATCCTTTGGCTTATTGAGGTATAAATGTTGATACATGTTCTCAAATCTGTATTTTTATTTCTCCTTTACTGCCTTTTAAAATATTCATTAGAAGCACTAAAATGTACATTAAGTTTCTCCATAGTGGTGTATACATAAGAATAGTTTAAGGATTAGAATGTTATAGTAAATAGTTCTCAAAAATGTTTGAATTTTGCTGTAATGGTGTTTCTAATCTTAGTAGCCACATGTTACTCAGAAACATTTATTAAATTGTAGTGCTATATAACTTAAATTAAATTTGGTAAAGCCAAATAAAAAAATAACATTAGTTTTTCAGGAAAAAACTTGAATATTTTCATGTAGAGTAAGTTGAAATATTAAAGATTTTCATCTATGTAATTCATACATTATGTCATGCGTTTAACATTGGTAAGATGATGACCAACAGTGAAATCAGAAACTTAAAATGCCATGACTTAAAATATTTTCCAAAGGAAAACAAAATTTAAAAATTTACTTGGCTTATACATTTCCAGATGGCTAGACAGTTTTTTTCTATATAAATAATTACATGTTGGAACAAACAGTGGGGGAAAATCTAAAATGATTTATTTTCCACCACTTTTAGATAAATTTTAAAAAGTGATTTCTGTTGTGTTTCATCTAATGTACTAGAGGAAATACTTTAAAAGCAAGCAAGCAAAATAAAATGAAGTGAGAATATGCATTTTCAAAATAAAGTAGTCTCAAAATTGCTATTATACTCTGAGGGTGTCCAAGGGGTACTTAGAGATATAGAAGTTCTATCTGACTGGTGATAGATAGGGGTGAGGTGGGGAAACAGTGGGCCAAGACTTGGTTCTGCATGGAGTGGAAAGCTGGTTGGGAGGCCACCTCATAGAGAGCCAGGCCTCAGAGCTTATTTCCTGCTACCTCTTGTCACTCCTATTTCTCCTGGCACATGGGTCTCTTTGCTGCTCTATGAATAGGCATCTTTGCATTGGCTGTCCCCCACCCCCCTTTTTTAAAAATTTATTTGAGAGAGAGAGAGAGCGAGCACAACCTGGGTAGGGGGGAGAGGCAGAGGGAGAAGCAGGTTCCCTGCTGAGCAGGGGCCCAACATTGGGCTTGACCCTAGGACTCTGGGATCATGACCTGAGCCAAAGGCAGACGCTTAACCGACTGAGCCACCCAGGCACCCCTTGTCTGTTCCTTTTGCTTGGAATGTTCTTCCCATGGATGTCTGTCTGGTTCACTCCCCATTCTCCTTCCAAGTCTTTCATCAATGCCACCTTCTCAGGGAGAACTACCTTGACCCTCCTACTTAAAATTGCAATCTTACCCCACTTCACACACTCCCAATTCATTGCCTGCTTCATTTTTTGTCCCATAGCTTTTAGCTTTTTAACACCTTCTTTATATCATAGAATTTTCTTATTCTATGTCTATCATTCATCTCAGAGAGAATATAAGCTCTACTGGGGAAAAAAATTCTGTCTGCCTCACTGCTGGGTCCCACGTGTCTAGAACAATGTCTGATGCTGTATTAGAGTGTCAACACATATTTGTTAAATGAATGACAATTTGTTGTTTTTCCTACTAGCTATGATATTTGAGCTATGTCCTATAAGTTAGGTGAATTTTTGTATTTGCTAGCTTGCTGTCTCAGGAAAGCGCTGATACCTTTGTATGCCGGCAGGAGGAGGTATACTTCCAGGACTATTGTATAAACATCTGGTCCACTCAGAAAACAAGTAGTTTGATTGATTTTGTTTTTACCCACTAAAGGAACTTTATCTGACTCCACAAATTGCGCAGCCTTAGATAGGATTTAGGATTCTTTTTATTACATATCCCATAATGAGCAGTAGCATTGTGTTCCCTCTTCCTACTGACTTTACATGCAGTGTCAGAGAGCAATAAAGTGGTTTTATTGAATTTGCAACTGACGTACTTTTAAGAATAATGAAAATGCGCTGATTCAATTTTTTCTAAGTGTGACATTAAACACAGAACAAAACAGAAATAAGCTACCCCAGTAAATAAACTGGTGAGCCGCTTTAGTTTTTACGTGCTGTCAAGGGAGGGGGAGCAACAGATAATTTCTTAGTTGCTCTCTGTCACTAACCCAATCATGCAGAGCTTCACTGGAGATAATGTAAAATACTATAGCACAGTCTTGGGATGGCATTATTACCCACCCAGACAATAAAGAAATGGTACCACGTGTTCAGTTCCTAAGACTCCTACTGGATTTTCAGCACAAGAAACATGTTCCTCTTTTTGGTTAACAAGTATGCTATGGAAAGACTGTGACACCCTCACCTCCACACTGATTTAAAGTATTAAGAGTAGGCGGGGGGAAGGCAAAGTGCGTTATCGTGGCCACCATTTATTCAACCAACCAACTTACCCTCTAAATCTTTGAAATGTTGGACATCTACAAGAGCTTTAATTTGAATAAAATGTTATTACATTTAAACATTGACCTGAGGAATTCTTTTATCAAGAGTTACCAAGAGATCATGTCGTGCTCTACTAGTCTGTTACCTGCCTTTCTAAATTAATGTCACAGTACAGTCTGTTAGAAAAGCAAAGACTCTCTTTACAATGCTAGTTGTTTTACTTAATTTTTTGGGTAAGTTTTTGTATATTTCTTAAAGAAGCTAGAACTGTATATGATGTAAACTTTTTGATAGTTTCATCAAAACTGCACATATAAATAGACTTAAGTTTATTAAAGGTTTATCTATTTTTTCTGGATTTGGAGATTACCAAGATATAAACAAAATAATCAAATTTCACAAGTTAACTGGAATATTTCTTTTCCTTAGTGAATAAACCAGCAATTCTTTGCAAGGCCTTAACTTTTCATGAACACAAGTTGTGTGTTAAATATGTGATGAAAGAGACTTTAATTATAGCATCAAAACCTCACATACTTATAAGCATAAGCATTTTACATGCAGGCTTGTATTTGTTTTGATATAATGAAATTTCACAAAGAAATTGGTGTTGAGATTATGATCTAAGCACATTTCTAAGCATTTGTTAAATCCTTGAGTGACACATCGGATAACATAGTGAAAATTGACTGCAATTTCTCCTATCTAATGATGGTTAATAGTTCAGAAAACAAGTTCAGAATTCACACTCTCATAATGGGGATTGCCACTGTCAAATCACTTAGATATAATTATGATTTTGTAATCATAATGACTAAGTGTGTGTAATTAAAAAACAACTTAGAGAAGAAAATGCTGTGAAATGTATGTGAGTGTTAAAAACAGAAAATGTGATATCAGTTTATTCTTATTTGAAAGCCTTCTGCCTCTGGAAGAAATACCTTTAAAAATTCCAATACAAGCACACAATGCAAATATAGTGGATGAACTTTTGTTTCAGTTAAACTTATGTCCTTGAGGTGTAATTTGCATTAAGATATTTCACAAAGCTGCAGTGAGGTGTTTAGCTTCTGATCCTTTATAGTAATGCTGAGAGCTGATTTTTGTGTCTTATTTTTGCGCATGGTTTTTGGACCCACTTGAACCCATATGAGTGAAGAGAAGAGGAAGAACGAAGGATGAGTTCAGGGTAATCCTCAAGTATGACACTAAGTATTTGACCCAAAGTTAATAAAATCTTGTATTACTTGTTCCTCTGAAGGAAATAGGAATAGGATGATGAAGGTTTGGTTTGGTAGTGTTCTTTATAGTTCAGTTTTCTGATTGTGATTGTTATTGACCTTTAGTCTGCCCCCTTGACTTCCACTTGCTTTTTCTTACTATTTTTATTTATGTACAGTTTTTGACTTCTAACTATAAATTAATTTATCTGTATTTATAGTATGTGCCTTTAGGAAACAAAATTCTGAAAATCAGAAGAAAGGTGTGTTTTGCTTATTATAATTTCTTAGACAGTCCTGTAGAAGATGCTCAATACACAGTGAATCTTTGTTTTTTTCCTTTCTAAATCCAGTTCCCTTTGTTCTTGTCCCAAAAGGCAAGATATAAACCTCTTCATAGAGTACTTGCTTTTAAAAGTATTAAGATATTTATGCTACTTAGAATTCATTAACTGGCTGATACATTTTCAAATACTAGCGGTAACCTTCCACTTGAAGAGTCAAGAGACTTCATTATATACTTCCCCTCTAGAGTATTTAGAAGAACACACTGCAGAAGATATCTTATCTTTACATCTCAGAATTCTTTTCCCTTCTTTTCTTAGAGGGAAGTTCTTACCCTTAGGTAATATAATGGGCAATTTGTTATCCTTACATTTGATACCAGTATTTCTCTTAAGCAGGGGGCTGTCTCTGAGAACATGGTTGCTTAAGAAGCTTGGGGTGGAAGTCATGAGTGTCAGCAGGAGACCATGTCAATATGCCCGGAAGTGAGAGAATAATCAAATGCTCATTCAAAATGACGGGGTCAAACATTATGATATTGTCATAAAAACAGATATGGATCAATAGAATAAAGAGACCAGAAGTAACCATGCATATATCACCATGTATTTTTGGTAAATTTTTGTGAAAGATACCAAGAATACATAATGGAGAAAGAGTAGTCTCTTTAATAAATGGTTTTGGGAAAACTGGATAGCCACAGACAAAAGAATAAAATTGGACCCCTATCTTATACTACACACAAAACAAACAACTCAACATGGATTAATGACTTGAAAGTAAGACCTGAGACTATAAAACTTCTGGGAGGACAATAGAGGAAAAACTGCTTGACATGGGTCTTGGCAATGATTTTTTGGATAGGACCACAAAAACACAAGCAACAAAAATAAAATGGAAACTGGGACTACATCAAACTAGGAAGTTCTGCATGGCAAGAGAAACCATCAACAAAATGAAAAGACAGCCTATATAATGGGAGAAATATTTGGAAACCATTTATGTGACAAGGGGTTAATATCCAAAACACATAAGAAATGCATAAACTTAACAGCAAGGCAACAACAACAAAAAACCCAATAAAAAAAATGGACCAAGGACATTTTTTTCAAAAAAGACCTAAATAGATGATGGGGATTAAGGAGTGTACTTGTGACGAGCACGGGGTGATGTATGGAAGTGTTGAATCATAATATTGTACACCTGCAACTAATATACTATGTTAATTAATAGGAATTAAAATAAGTCATACAAAAGGCCAACAGGTACATGAAAAGGTGTTGAACATCACTAATCATCAAGGAAATGCAAATCAGAACCACAATGGTGACTGTAGTTGATAACACTGTATTGTATAATTGAAATTTGCTAAGATATCTCAAGCAATATCACCACCCCCACCAAAAGTAAGTATGTGAAAGGATGGATGTGTTAATTAGCCAAATGGAGGACTCCTTTCACAATGTATATATACTGCATTGCACCCTTTAAATATAATTTTATTTATCAATTATACCTCAATAAAGAAGGGGAGACATATAAAAAGAATGGGAGTCAAGGTGTTAGACTGTTGGCTCCCTAGATCTTTGACTGGTCTAGGCTCTTCATTTTCAGTGTTAAAGTAGTTGGTGGGGGAAGAAAGCATCTTTCTATCCCTTTTAGGTAATCCCTGATTCGCGAAGCAAACTCAGAACATATCCTGTGTTGAGATCCAAATAGTTTGACCTAAATCCAACTCCATAAGATTCCAAATCATTGTGTTTCCCAGATTGTGATATGACCGTGTTAGTTTGTTTCTGACATAGTAGTGAATTTTTTCTTTTTATGTGAAAGTATGTGGCATTTGGAGAAAAACTGGTAAAGGCTGACGTAGGGACTGGGAATTAGAATATTTATCATCACAAAATTGCATGAGTCTATTTAAATTGTGTGTGTGTGTGTGTGTGTGTATGTAGAGATACAGAGAAAAGGAAAAAAATACCACTCAAGGGATGGACACCCAAATGTACACGGTTCTTTCTCTGGGTGTGGCTTTATGGCTGAGTAATTAAATTTTTTTCTTCCCACTTATCATAATTTTGTTTCTTCGAAACTGAAATGTTAGCATGGGTCTTCCTTCTGCTAAAATCTAGATAAGATTGCCCAGAGTGTTCAATTCCGTACAGTGTAGTTTTCCAAAGATTTCTTGGGTGGGGGGTTCTATTTTGCTGCTCATGTCTGACTCCAAGTTCCTATTTCCTCAGAATTCACTGAATGCAGGGATTGAATTCCTTGTTTGCTGCCTTTATGCTACTATGTGGAGTCCAAAAGATGAATCTTGAGCCCTTACCCAATTTCCATAAAACCCTATTCTCATAGGGCAGGTGTAAGTAATAGATTATACTGGCAACTTTGGGAAGGGATATGGACAAATTCATCAGGAAGCAATGTAACTTTAAATTATATCAGAAAATCTTTCTCTTTCTTGATCCTCTGAAACCTGAGATTTTTCATCAGTGGCCTCATCTCATATAGATTCTGGCCACATACCATCTTGATTGCTTTTCCCTTCACAATTTCCATCTTTGCTCTCTAATTCCTCCTGTCCCTGGAGAGCACTGGTAACTCCAAACTCTTCTTAGCCTTCTCTGTAAAGCAATGTACCTTTTCTCAGCTCCTCATCATAAAATTCATTAAGATGTTCAGGACAAAAGACTCCCTTTGGAAAGAACTATCAGAAATTGTGGTCTCAAATAGCATACCCCATTATATTGCCTTAATAGGAAGATGAGGATGGTTTTTTTTTTTTTTCCCAACCAGTGTTCCCCCTTTCTCAAAAGATGGATAATAGAATAGGAGAAAGCAGGCTTTTAATTTTATCTCCAAGTTTATTTTCAATTCATAATACACAATCTGAAGACAATAGCTTTTTAGAAATGTAGGGCATATGGGAGCCACCTACACAAGGACATACTGGTCAGAAAGTGGTGATGATCACATCTGGAAGGGTGATAATATTTTTGGATGAAAATGCAGAAAATTCATGGGTAAAAGGAAAATTGGTACTTTAACTTTTGTTCTGCTAGCTGAAACGTTAGACATTTTTACAAGGTTGAACTTTTAGAATTAAATCAGCAAATCCTGGGTTTCACCCAGGTATTCACATACTTCACAAGTAACTTTACAAGTGCAAACATATTTCAACCTGTTCTTGCTATTTAATCATCTCTGGATATATGACCTGGAACAGGCTCAAACTTGGGTTGGGTGGATAAGAATACAAGGATTCCTCATCAGAATTTATTTTAAGATTTGGCTATAGGTGAGATTTCCAAGCTGATCTTGATTTGAGATGGTGCCCATAGCTTTTGTTTCCAAGAGCAATTCTAATATAACTTGGTGTTCACAGGATGATCTAATGTGGTGGCAGAATTTGTGTGACTGATAATTTTGTGTTTTTGTTCACTACTGGTAGGCATTGGACTTGGGGAGTATTCTGGGCTCCCGACCAAAGCATTCAGGATTTGATATTCTTTATGGATGGTCATTGTTATATCCTGCAGCCTGCATTTCCCCATCTGTTACTCAGAAATAACATAAAATTCTGTAACTCATTATTATCTTTCTCTGTCCCTAGTATAATATTTCCCATACTTTGGTAATAGAGTGGTATTAAAAGTTCAGTTTTCTGAGTCCCACTCTAGACCTACCGAGTAAGACTCTACAAAAGAGATGCTATGTTGCTATGTAAGGGATACTCAATTTTGATATCCATCTGAACATGAAGGGGAGTTTTCAAGGACCAAAATGTCTAAGGAAGTCTAGGTTAAAAAAAAAAAAAAAAGAAAGAAAAAACTCTGATGTGGCCATTTCTTCACTAATTCCCTCATTCTTTTGCCTTTCTCTCCCCATCCTGATGTGTGTTAGAGATAGGGAGAGAGGACAAAGTTAAGGACAGGAGAGTTTTCCCTTGCTTGGTTCAACTGTGATCTCGTTTTGAAATCTTGATGAGGCAAATATTCACATTCTGGCTCTTTTTTGAGGAGCATAAGGCAGAGGTCTGCATTTTGCTCAATTCTTCATCTGAGTCTTTAACAAAAGTACTGGGAGAAGGAGAAGCACAGAAAGCAAGCAGCTTAGTAGGAAAGGTTAATCTCTCCTTCTGATAAGTACTTTCTGAAGCCCTCCTCACCCTCCTCTGGCTCATGTTTGGAGAGTATGTAGGAAGGGGGAATATCCTGGCACCCCTCTTTAGAATGTGTGCACACTACATTTTTTATTTCCAGGTTTGGACTTCAGCAATGGCTATGAAACTACACAAAGTTCTGCTTAACATTGTGTTTAGGAAGTAGCTCTATTCTTCCGGGTTTCAAAGAGTGACTTCTTTTATAGACATGGTTCCAGACTTTTAAAATAATTTGTCAGGACCCATGGAGATGATCATTGTTTTTTAATTTGAATAATTATAGACTGTAGGTCCATATTTCCAATATTTCTCATTTGAGCCATATTTGTCACCTCCACTAATTTGTAAATTAACCAAGTATTGATTTTCCTGGATTGTGTTATTTTTTTAACCTGTCATGATTAATTTGCAAGCACTTTAGCCTATTACATCTGTATTAATGAGGAAGAGCTACTGTTCTTTTTTTTTTCTTGAGTTATATTTAAATGTTTAATTTCATGGCTATTCTAGTTTCATAAATACGTGTTCTATGCTCTGGAAAAGTTCATAAAAGACTGAAATGTTCTGTTCCATTTTTAGTTTATGATGATGATATATCACAACAGGATTTTGAGGCTTGGGGGATAGGAAAGTCAGTCTGGTTAAGGCTGGGTCAGGATAGGCTGTTTAAGAGGTGAGCTTGATACCTGTGGTACCCAGAATATTCCGTACCTTTTAGTCCTTACTCTATGTAGCTTGATTTCAGCAGCTAAAATCACTTGGAAAGGATATATAGAAGCAGGTGCTCCTTTTGGATGAAAACAAAGTGTGCCTTTTCCATTCCAGGAAGAAGATGAAAGAGCTCAAACTTTCCTTTGACACATGGTGCTGAAAAAGTTTGAAAGATCATTTTATCCTTGCTATGTCGCTATGGTAACCTGGTCTTCTATAGCTAATTGTGTGCTTGCTTTTTTCTTTCCAAGGAGAAGTTGTACCCATGTTCAACATTTTTAACAACAAAAGTAAGGCACCAGGAAATATGGACTGATGATTCTGTATTTATGGAGGTTTGCATTTAAGAATAATCACTATATATGGGAGGGAGGGGCTGTGAATTTGAGAGTCCTCAAAATAAAATAGAACCTTTTCTTTTTATCTGCATTGATGTCTTTTCTCTCCTCCAGCATTTGGCTTTTCATTTAAAAGATGAGGGCAATGTTAGGAGTTTTGTTCTTTTCTGAAGGCATCCAGCCAAGAAGGGAAACCATGGGAGTGCCTGCTTATAGCAAATTGCAGCTTAAACAGTGAGAAATCTGTGCTACTCAATGGTAATTGAGTATTCCTATGGCAAGATATGGAAGTAAATTAAGATGGGACTGTATTTTTAAATTATGAGCAACTCATACCTTACTTCCAATGATTCTATCATAAATAAGCCCTCTTTTGGTCTGACATAATTTTTTTAAAGCCCTTGAAACATAAAACTGATGAATATAAATATTTTCTCATGAGAGTGAAACCTTTGTCTAACTTTGATTAGAAACAAGAAAAGAATCTAAGAAAAATGCTGTCCACAAGTAGGTCTGCACATGGCTACAGAAGGACATGAAATCATTCTGTGAATTGTGATTTGTCAATACAGAATCACATTTGACAAAGATGGATAGCATCAATCACTCAGCTATTAGCATATGCTATAGCTAACATTAATTAAACCTCAAATTCTGGTAAGAATGGTTTATGTCCATTCTCTTTGGACGTAGATGACCTTATTTTAAAATTAGAGTAATGAACTAGTCTTGGGTAATTGATACAAGTTTGAAATTTGGGAAGTAAGTCATAGAGATATAGTCATCATTACAGGTAGAATAGCTGGAGATTCATGACTGTTCACTGGCAGGTCGTAGTTACATGGCTTCATGTTATAAACTGGGTAAGCCAAATTACATCAAACTAATATTCTTTAGGTTAGGAGAACAATGGAAAAGGAGAATAATGCATTTAAGTTGAAGAGATGAGGTATTTTCTGAATGCAGAAACTAATCTCTATTGCTGTTATATGTCTAATACATTAAATCTGTGATCTCATTTTATCATCATCATAGCTTTGGGGGGTAGGTAAAATTGAGCTTATTTTAAAATGAGTGAACTTGAAGCTCAGGAAACTTAAGTAATTTGCCCAAGATCAGAAAGCTAGGAACTAGTAAAAAGAGGGATTCAAATGCCAATCTGTTGGTCTCTAAAGTGTATCTGTGCCTTTTGTGAATGATGATATGTAATTGATTCTGGAGAGAATGTTTATGAAAAGAGGCATGATGCTCATTTTATTGTTTTAAGTCTTGAACTTTAAGAAGAATACAAATAAGGACAGTTGAGGCCTCAAGGGGAATTAGTTCAAGGTCTCTTTATGGGCTTTTTCTCCTTTCTGACTCCTCCATAAAATAAGAAACAGTGATGAGTTGTTGTCCTAGTTCAGTTCACTGATTCTGCTCTATTTCTGGAAGAGGGGCTTTCAGAGGGGTTAGAAATGTGGCATATGTGGGCATGGTTTACACATTTCCCCCCATCTACTAAACCTTTGAGTAAGAAGTGTCTTCAATTTCCTTGTCATTATTTCATAAATATATTTTTCCTGGGGTCCCCTACAGAAGAAGGGCTGTGATCTGGGGGCAGACCTAGGTCCTTTGGTTAAAATACCACTGAGATGCACCCCAGGCCTTCCCTATTTAAAATGGGATGCAAAGTGAAAAATTCAGCAAAAACTTCATTTTGATTATAGAGTGTGGTTGAAATCCCTAGAAAAGAAGAATATAAAAGGAAATGTAAATGTGAAGGAAATTAGAAACAACATTCGTGGGGGCGAAAATCCTGTCTACACGAATTAGACAATAAAAATTGAAAGAAGTTAAAATTGTGTATGGATAGAACTATGTAATTCAGGGGATATAGGGAATCAAATGAATCTCCTCTAATAAACATAATTCTGAGGCCCCTATTAACATAGCAACTATACCAAAGGATTAAGTAGAATCATATTGGAAGCTATTATCCCTTAGGAAATTTGTCCAGTCTTAAATTTTTAACCACAGAGAAATTCACAGTTTGATCAAATTTTTGACCCAAAAATCTTAGCCTGCCTAACATGGTAGTTTGCACCTCACCCCCCTTGCAACCCCCTACAGTTGGACTATATAAAATCTGAGGAAAATAAAAAACAAAGAAAACCCATGATGTGAGTATTTTTGTGCTCTATTTGGGTTGATCATTGTTTGTCATTAAAAATGTTGATAATATCTAAGGAAGTACAATATCTAAGTGCATACGTAGTGTTTGACTTGATGAATATGGACTAAGTGCTTAAGAAAGCATTTATCAGGTAGATGGAGTGATTACAAAACCAATATATCAAATGCATAAATCCAGTTTAAAATCTTGAAAGGAATTTAAGTTAAATTAAGGACAGATTGCTTAGGAAGTTTAAATTTGTTCAACTTCAGTTAATGAAACACCAGTCAAAAATAAGGAGCCAGACTGGCTCGATCTGAATTTTGGTGCTGTCACTTTTTGGTTCATGATTTTGTATGAGTTACTCAATCTCCTTGTGACTCAGTTTCCTCATTTGTAAAAAGCAGAAAACAATCCTACCTATCTCCTAGGGTTATTAGGAAAATTAAAAGTCGTTACCTGACAACTGCTCAGAGCAGAGCCTGGTACAAAGTAAGCCTTAGGTATGGGCTTGCTCTTGTTAACCACAAAAATGTTTGTTGTCACTCCCTCCACACCCTTAACTTTTCACCTCTTCCCAGGAAGTCCTGTGTGTATTTCCCCACTCTACCCCCTTCAGAGGAGGCTCTTTTTCCTGAGTACTCAACTACTTCATCACACTTATGGTGGCCTTTAAATGAATAGGTTGAAGTCATTTTGTGGAACCAACACAGTCCTAAATCCAGAAGTAATACCAATTAGTGATTTTTGCTTGGTTTTCTTGAATGCCATGCTAGGGAACACATAACTATGAAGTTACTTATTAATGCAACATTTTCTCCCCAGTCCACTTCCCTCACATTCCTTAGCCTGCTCACACACCTTCTTCTTCTCTTCCTTTTCCCCAGCTTGAGACGGACTGATTCTGATCCTTTTTCCTTTGCTCATTTTTGTATCCTAAAAGCCCAAAGCCCTGTTTTAGCAAGACTGAGACCTTCTCAAAGGACAGGGAGAACGAGAAGCCATGAATGGCAAGATAAAAGTGCATACTAAGTATTCGTTGAATACTCGAATGGGCTTTTTTGGTTTCACTTACTAGGAAAGTTGGCATTTTTGATTTAAAAAATATTGAATATTTTGATTAGAGTAGGACTTAGCAAACTGATATGCTGGGTCTGATTAATTCAAGAGAAATGACCTTTTCCAAGTAATGTGTAAACCCAAGTGAAGTACATTATTAGTACCTTCAGGGTACAACTTGGGAAATTCTTTTTGTACTTGTAAAGTGTTAACACTTACTACTTCAGGTGTATTATGTGTCTGGATTGTTACATAAATTTAATTTTTTATGTCTGCTGTGAAGGTAGGCATTATTATTCCCATTTTATAGCTTGGGAACTGAGCCTCAGGGAAGTTTAGTGATTAGCCAAAGGTCATGGGACTCTAAGTAATAGAGCAGGAGTCTGAACCTAAGTTCAAGGATCTAAAGCTTCCAGATCTTGATATCCTACAACCTCTGGGGAAGTAGGCTTGTTCCAAGGAAACTTTGGCTAGCATTGGTAAGCTCTTAGTTTGAAAATATTCTTTGTATACTAGTCTATTATCAGCACTTACTTTATTTTTATTTATTTTTTTAATTCAAGTTAGTTAACACACAGTGCATTATTAGTTTCAGGGGTAGAAATATTAGTGTTTAAATTACTGGGTTAATCTGAGGCAAGCTGGAGTCCTAACTACTTTTTTTTTTTTTTTAATTTCAGGGAAGGAAGGAACAGTTCACTTTTTATTTTGATTCTATCACATTTCTTTTCTAGGAACCTATATAAGGTGTTTACGAATTTCTATGTGTTAAGACTCTCTGTTCATATAAAGTTTTTGAAATTTAGTCCACTTACTCCCAAATAGATTTTGGGTGTAGGCATTGCAGAAAACTCATGTTTGGTGAATAATGAATGAAAACATCCTCGGTTGTAAGTATAGGCCTGGAAATGTTATTATGTAAATTTAATGGAAATTTTATTCTTTATGCTTACAAAAATACATTTATGAAGGTATTCCAGGTGTGCATGCTTATCAAAGAGGAAAATTCTGAGAAATGAAGAAAAGAGCATTCTTTTTGTTTATATTGTTAAATATTATCCATTCACAATGAGTTAAAATAGGCTATGCAAACTTCTCATTTAGGAACTGAAGTTTATAATATTCTATTGAAACAAATTTTAACTGCAACAGAAAAATAACGATCTAATTGACCCTAGAGCTGAAATAAGTTAATTTGATCCAGAGAGTGAGCACAATGTAGACAACTGTTGGAAGTGTATTGCAGCAGAATTAAGTGTTAAGAGCTCCTTTCCCTTTTTTGGGGGGGTAGAGGGCAGGTGAAGGAATAACTCAGAAGTGAGTGAGGCTACTCTTAATTGGAAGTCCCAATGTGTAGTTCTAGTGACAGCCTGATTGGACCTACATGGCCTACAGAGGAGGATGGTGTACCAAAACATAATTCTTAAGAAAGGAATGAGGAAGAGAGGTACACTAGACAACATCAGTAAAGTTTATTACAGAAAATGATCCTTAAAGAGATAAGCTGTACGCAGCCATTGTTTGGAAATTAGAAAAAAATAAGCTTATGTAAACTTATTAAACAGAACTATAGATTTTGAAATTTGAGAACTGGCATCTTTAACATAATTTTATTGGCTTCTAGAAAACATTTATTTGAAACATTAGATTTTATAGATTTTTCTGTTTTCCTTTCCAAGCTCTTACTAATTACAGGTAAGCTGTGCCAGTTAAACTAATTGGACAGTTTTATTGGCTAAAATGACAGGAGAAAAATGCAATTACAATATTAAATTTCACCATGTTGAGCTCTGTCTCTTTAGTTATCTTGAAAACAGAAGAAATGTTAAAGGTATTAACCAAAACTAGAACTTATGAGTATCTTTAGAAATAGAATTTGATTGCCCTATTGTGGAAAAGAATTTTAATATTTTAAATGGGGTAAGTTGAGAGGTCACCAGATATTTCTATATACTCTCTTTTCCTAGGTGAATTCTTAAAATTTTAAGGCAGTATATCTTGAAACCTTTGATACAGAGAACCCAGAATAATAATTTGTGGATTTAACCTAATCTATAAGGATCCACATTGGTGGAAGGTCAAGTCCTTTCAAAGAATCAGTATGACCTATACGTATAGCTTGTGTGAAGGATAAAAGAGGGTAAATCCAAGAGGGATTTAGGAAGAGGAATCTGTTAATGGGAATTTGTTAGATTTGAGGGCAAGGAAGTTGTCAAAAATGACTCTAATTTTTAATTTACATATTTGGATAATTGTTGAAAATGTTTGCAATTATAAAGACTACTGCAATGATGAAGCAGATATGGATTAGATAGAAATAGCACAAATTCAGTTTTGGACATGCTACATTTTCAGTATCCATCAGTTATTGGAATAGGGCTGTCAAATATTCCCTAATCCTACATGTACTGTGATAGTCACTGAAATTAAATACAAATACTACCTTCAAGGAGCATGTATGGCATTATTCAAAAAAGACTGGCAATACTTTTGCCAATATTTGCAGTATAATTTAAAATAGAACTTGTAAGTCAAGGTATATGCCTGTAGACCTAATAGACTATGGTACTGAAAAAAAAATCAGATATTTTCAACATTTCCTCTTTTCCTTTATTCATTGGTTAGCCTGACACTTCTTACTCAGTGAGTAAACAGTTGAAGGGTTATTTTTTACCGTTAAAATTTTTAGTAGAATTTTATTTAAATTTTTATTATATAGTAGGCATACAATGTTTCAGATGTACAACATAGTGATTTGACAGTTCTGTACGTTATTCAGTGCTTACCTCGACAAGTGTAGTCACCATCTGTCACCATACAACATTACTACAATATTATTGACTATATTCCCTATGCTGTATCTTTCATCTCTATGACGTATTATTTGTTTTTATAACTGGAACTTTTTAACCTCTTAATCCCCTAGCACCTCCCTTCTGGCAACCACCCATTTGTTCGGTTTGTCCTCTATATTTATTAGTGTGTTTGTTGTTTTTTTTGTTTGTTCATTTGTTTTTTTAGATCCCACATATAAGTGAAATTATATGGTATTTGTCTTTCTCAGTCTCATTTATTTCATTTAGCATAATGCCCTCCACATCCATCCATGTTGTCTCAAATGGCAAGATCTCAATCTTTTTTATGGCTGAATAATATTCTATTGTATGTGTATGTATGTGTATATATATCACATATATATGTAATATTATATATTACATATATAATATACATTTTCTTCATCCATTTTTCTGTTGAGACTTGGGTTGCTTCTGTATCTTGGCTATTGTAAATAGTGTTGCAATAAACATAGGGGTGCATATCTTTTTGAAGTAGTATTTTCATTTTCTTTGGGTACATACCCAGTAGTGGAATTACTGGATCATATAGGGTTTCTATTTTTAATTTTTTGGGGAACATTCATACTGTTTTCCACAGTGGCTGCACCAGTTTACATTCCCACTAACAGTGTCTGAGGAGTCCTTTTCTCTACATCCTCACCAACACTTGTTATTTCTTTTTGATACTAGCCATTCTGACAGATGTAAGGTCATATATCATTGTGGTTTTGATTTGCATTTCCCTGGTGATTTACTGATGTTGAACACCTTTTCATGTGTCTGTTAGCCATACGTATATAGTCTCTGGAAAATTGTCTATTGATATCCTCTGCCCATTTTAAAATTGGATTGTTTTTTGTTGTTGTGTAAGTTCTTTATATGGTTTGGCTATTAACCTCTTTTCACATATATCATTTGCAAATATCTTGTCCTGTTTGGTAGGTTGACTTTTCACTTTGTTGATGGTTTCCTTTGCTGTGCAAAAGCTTTTTATTTTGGTGTAGTCCCAATAGTTTATCTTTGCTTTTGTTTCCCTTGTCTATCCAGAAAAATAATGTTGCTAAGGCTGAGGTCAAAGAGATTACTGGCTATATTTTCTTCTAGGAGTTTTATGATTTCAGGTCTCATGTTTTTGTCTTTAATCCACTTTGAGGTTTATATTTGTGTATGGTGTAAGAAAGTGGTTCAGTTTCATTCTTTTACATGTAGTTATCCACTTTTCTCAACACCATTGATTGAAGAAACTGTCTTTCCCCGATAGTATATTCTTGCCTCCTTTGTCATAGATTAATTGACCATATAAACCTGGGTTTATTTCTGGGCTCTATTTTTGGTTCTATTGATCTATGTGTCTACTTTTGTTCCAGTACCGTACTCCTTTGATTGTTACAGCTTTGTAGTGTATCTTGAAATCTAGAATTGTGATACCTTCAGCTTTGTTCTTTTTCAAGAATTCTTTGGCTACTTGGGTTCTTATGTGGGTTGAGACACATTTCAGGATTATTTGTTCTACTTCTGAGGAAAATACTACTGGTATTTTGATAGGGATTGCATTGGGTAATACAGACACTTTAGTTAATCTTTCCAATCCATTAACATGGGATGTCTTTCTATTTGTGTTCAATTTCTTCAGTGTTTCACAGTTTTCAGAGTACAGGTCTTTCATCTCTTTGGTTAAATTTATTCCCAGATATTGTATTCTTTTTGGTGCAATTATAAATGGATTATTTTCTTAATTTCTCTTCTGTTACCTTGTTATTAATATATAGAAATGCAACCAATTTGTGTACTAATTTTATATCCTGCAACTTTACTGAATTCACTTATAACTTTTTTTTTTTTTTGGTGGAGTCTTTAGGGTTTTCTATGGATAAAGTCATCTGCAAATAGTGACAGTTTAATTTCTTCCTTACTAATTTGAATATCTTTTATTTCTAGTCTGACTTCTGTGGCTAGGACTTCCAGTATTATGTTGAATACAAGTGGCAAGAGTGAACATCCTTTTCTTATTCCTAATCTTAGAGGAAAACCTCTCATTTTTCACCATTGAGCATGATGTTAGCTGTGTGGTTGGTTTGTTTAGCTGTGGGTTTTTCATATGTGACCTTTATTATTACATTGAGGTATGTTTACTCTAAATCCTGATTTCTAGATAGATGATTATATTCAGATTTTCAATGTCAAAATGCATTAATGAAATTTCTGCTACCTTGTTAGAATTAGGTTATTGTGAGATGCAACTCTTCTAATATGTTTTGGAAATTGCTTTTTGGGGGCTCATCTAAAATCATTGGTTGGAAGAGATTAAAAACCATTCATTTTGGTATGTGATGAAAGTAATGCTAAGTAAAAAAAATCCTGTATTTGTATAAATTTGAGCGTTATGAGTTCATAAGGTATATTTACATAAATGTATATGTATGTGTATATGTATATATTTTTTCAAAATGTGTTTAGAAGCAAGTTTTTAATGAAATCTTCTCTGACAACTGGGCAAGGAAAGTAGAATGGCCCAAATTTTAAGTTCACTTCTCAGTTTAGGACACTGTGGCTCAGAATCACCTCCTATAACTCCTTGATGGTGGAGTCAAGATGAGTGGGTCCGCTCTGCACACCCAGTCCATTTCTGCTTCCACTATTCTGAGTGGATGAACTATGGGGTGGGAAAATTATTCTAGGAAGACCTGCAATAATGAATTTTGACAAGCTTACTAGAACAGCAATACATTGGATTTCTTAGGTTTTCTACTTGGAGTTTATAAACTCCAACTATGAGTGAGGTTGCAGTGATGGTGAAGGAGTAAAATGGGATGAGATGGGCCATCTGATAGTAATTCGTGTGCCCTTAAGCTTGGAAATAAGCATATATACTAAGGCTGTTGACTCCTTAAAATACAATAAAGTGTCATAAAATTGATTTAGGAAGGAGTGGTACCAGCTAGATGGCAGGGTGGGAAGCCCTAGACCCTTCTCCCCCACAAACACATCAATTCAACCACAATTAATGGATAAATTCCCTTTATGAGAAATCCACAAACTGAATGGCTCTTAGACCCTGACAAATGCAAGATCAGACTCCCTGAAGCCAGCTGGGGGTTTTAGGAGACCCTCTCACCAGAATCCCTATCCCTGACACAGTGCCATGCAATCAAGAAGAGACAGACCCCTGCTACCAGCTTCGTTAAGGGGAAGGAAAGAGTTGGTTGACACATCCAATATCCTGACTCTTCTGAGGGTGCTCCTAGGGACTGGCTGCTGCCTTGGAGATGCAAAGGGTCTGGCACAGTCTAGTTGCCTGGGGAGAATAAAGATGACAGCTTGGGCGGATAGATGACATAGCACCTCCCTTCAGCTCACTACAGAAGGAGTAGCCGAAACCCATGGCTGCCTTTTCTCTGGGGAGAAAAAGGTTGTCTAGGCATCTAATGACACCACCTCTTCTTAGAGTGGGCCAAAGGATTGCCTTCTGACTTGCCTGTCTAGAGTGCTGATGGGACCTGCAAGCTCCAGCTGTCTGGGGACAAGTGAGTACAGAGATAGGAGATTTGGGCTGGCGAATGACATTGCCCCTCCCCTTGGCTCAGCAAGAGCAAGAGCAAACGATGAAAAATTCTAGCTCCCAGTTTCTCTGTGGGGAGGGAAAGAACTGGAATGTCCAGAGATCCAATTTTTCTGGGGGCTGCTCAAAAGGATGTATGATACCATAATGATGGATACATGCCATTATTCCTTTCTCCAAACTCATAGAATGTACAACACAAGAGTGAAGTATAATGCAAAATATGGACTTTGAGTGATTATGATGTGTCAGTATAGGTTTATCAGTTGTAACAAATGTATCACTCTGGTGGGGGGTGTGGACAATGAGGGAGGCCTTGCCTGGGTAGGGTCAGGAGTAAATTAAAAATCTCTGTAGCCTCTTTTCAATTTTGCTATAAACCTGAAAGTGCTGTAAAAATAAAGGCTTAATAAAAAACAAACAAGCAAAGATGTAGGAAATGTCCAGAGTGACTAACAAAACTGTTTTGAGTAACATACTTGTATTTTTATATTGACATTATGTTTATTCAAAGTTTAAATAGGTGAAAAGAGTTATTTCTCAGCAGATGGAGGATCCAATCAACTGACCTTTGGCTTTTAAATAAAATGCTATAATTCTGATGACTATTACAGAATGCTGGATGTGTGTGCTTATGTATAGCTTATATAACAATGTAGCATATAGCTGTCATACAAGATACTGCTTAATCATTTTAGTTTGGATAAGAAAATTACGCCTCTGAAATCACTTGGGAGCAAACAGTTTGACACAAATGTGACACTTGAAAATGAAATTGCATCAATAATGTGGCGACTCCTCTCCGTTTCATTGGAATTGTCGATAGTGATTTGGAAGGGAGCTTGGACTGGCTGTGCGCTCGCTTCGGTAGCTGTGCTGCTCCTTATCAGGTGCAGTGTCAAATAAACTTCATGAAGATTTAAAGCCTTAGAGATAAGCATGCAATTGAAAATGCATTCCTATTATGCACTTAAGGCGATGTGATACTACCTGTCCTCTAAACTGAATTTTAAACAGCTGGAGCTATTGGGAACTAATTTCCTAGGTTAAACACTAATTTTCCTGGATCATTCTTACTATACTTCATCATGATATTCCATTTTGAAATATAAATTTGGAATTATTTCAAGTTATTTTATAGTTGGGATTATTAGGAAGAAGCTGCAAAGTGATTTCTATGGCATGAGCTTATTAAAACCAGCTTATGTTGCTGGTTTTTCTACCTCCAAGAGTCATTGCCTAGCAAGACTTACAAATATGAAAGCACCTGCTTCCATTTGGCATGCCTTTGATCAGTTTATGGCTTAGACCCAGAGGTGAGTGGTTTTCATAAGCAATCATCTGCTATGTATGCTAAAATAATTTAATGCATGTCCCCAAATGCATTCTTCTACTTAAGAAAAATCAGGTGATCTGCATCGTGTCTCATTGACTCAGTAATCTTTACAGGGTGATGTTGAAGGAAGAACCTGGTTGAACAGGCGGTTGAGCCACTGGATGAGTCCTAGATGATCACTTACTAGCTCTGTGGTTTGGGCAAGTTGATTAACTCCCCTGGGCCTTAATTTCATCATCAGCAAATTGGGTATGATCATGCCTACTTCAGAGTTTTTTCGTGATATTTAAAAAATAATATATATGTGAAACTACTTTTACAAACAACAAAGTCCAATATGAATTGGGTTAAGAGAGTGTTTCTCAACCAGTTTGTCCCCTAGGGATCACTCGGTAATGTCAGGAGGCATTTTTACTAGTTAGAACTTGGGGCAGGGGGTGTGCTACCAGTTCTAGTGCGTAGAGGCCTGGGATGCTACTAAACATCCTATTGTGCACAGGACAGTCTCCTACAACAAAGAATTCCCTGGACCCAAAGATCAATAGCACTGCTGTTGAGAAACTTTGGGTTAAAGTTTTAAAACCTCAAACATTTCCATAACTCAAAGAGGCTTATTATCCTAGTTTTTCAACCATTCTTTAGTGGCTATAAACGCTA
Organism: Neomonachus schauinslandi; assembly: GCF_002201575.2. NCBI lineage: Eukaryota > Metazoa > Chordata > Mammalia > Carnivora > Phocidae > Neomonachus > Neomonachus schauinslandi. The sequence goes on from NC_058411.1 coordinate 48,658,725, forward strand.
TATTTATCACTTAATTTATGCTTTGATTCAAAATATGCTTAAAAATAGTATTCACTACAGCATTATAACTTATTTGCATTACATTTTGATAATATATTACCACATACATTCACTTTTTTGTTAAGCTTTCTGCAAGGAAATATAATTGTGATTCATGAACCTTCTTGAGTCTTTTTGTTTGGTTTCCAATTTCATGGGTATGTTAACCATTTTAAAAAATATTGCTGATAGTTTTTTATTCTAGGTTATTGTAGGTCCACAATCCATTATTTGAAAATATTAAACAAACTGTGTTTCAGAATCTTTTTGGATTTTAATCCAGTAGTATAGTGCCAACTTTACATAATATATACATTATGTTAAACCATATTGTGGTCTGGGACAATGCATTTTACCCGATATTTATACAGTAAAATGTGTAAATAGTCACACTAACTGATATGAGCTCATATCAGTTCAGATCATATTTTACCAGTAAAAGAATTCAGGTCAGATTTTGTTGACAAATGAATTATAAAACAAGGCTGCCAGTTTTCAGAGCCTTTGTGAATTTTGGAATTGTAGATGAAGTACTATGGGCCTATTTATATCCCTTTACTAAACATAATGCCTCATATCTGTGAAGTCATGTCGTATCAACAAAAGAGGAACAGAGTATATAAATTTTATTATGCCAAATAGGCACCTCTCTCCCAACCAATTCAGTAATTATTGGAAAGGGCATGTATATTTGAAACACGTACTGTCTTAATTAATGTTCCAAGTTATGCCAGACTATATAAATAAGTGTCCCAGTTAATGAGCAGTTACAACCAATTTTCACAGTTACAAGGAAAATATACTCTGCAAAATGAAAACACTCCTAGAAAGGATGCAATTTATAACACAATATATTTACAAACAATAATTGGGTATATCCAATCTGAGAGTGAGAGTATTATTAGTGCCTATTTTAATTACTAGGGAATATGTATGTTCAGAACTTGACATAGCTTCAGAACGGTGTCACCATGACCATGTGTAATTCTGTATCCAACTCTCACTGTGTTCCCTTATGATACTTAATATTTAAGACTTGCTTAAAGAAAGGGATGGTGGGACATATACTTGAGAGGCTTGATAAGTGACATAATGAATTGGAGGTGCAAGAAAATGCTTCTCAAAGACTGTGCCTTCTGCATAAGGAGTATGGACATGGACTGCATAGAATTCTAATGAGATTTATAAATGAGTAGCTTTTTTCTTGACCACTTCTTCAAGGCTCCTTCACACTGCAGCACATGATATTGAAGTGTTCAAGGGCTAGATCTCATTAGATCTCCCAGATGCTGTGGAAGACTTGGCCCTGCTTCCTGTACCATGTTTAAGTCTAACTTCTTTGATGTAGATTTTCTTGAGGTGCACTCCGTGTTTGAAACCCTTCAAAAGGACTTTGGTTTCCAGGAATGTGGTAGTAGACAACCTCAAAATACTTCCACTGTAAAATATTTATAAATGTATAAAATATAAAAATGTCTTTTAAGTTCCAGAGCTAGGAACCTAAAAAGTGAAGGACACTTCCAGGTCCTAAAAATGAAGAGGGGAACCAATTCAGGAAGCATAGGTCTGCAATAGCAGTAAATGAGGAGCATATAATTTTAAGATTTAGGTAGTGAGAGAGACAGGGCTTTGGATAAAGAACAGCAGTTGGAACTAAGTTTCTTACAAAAAGCCAATACCTTCAAAGAGCTGTACCCTCATGAAATGGTGCAAAAGGAAAAAAAAAATGCCTATTGGCTAGGAAATGTGACAAAACAAGTTGGCCAAACTTGGTTTTGATACTGGGTAGATCATAAAGAAATAACTGTTTCAGAAGAACTTATCGCCAGAACTTATAGTCAGTCTATATGCCTTCGTATGGATTGGCTTTATATTTACAAAGTATCTTGTAATTTTAGGGAATTAACATAAAAACTTTCCTTGGGTAACTGACAAGGGATACCAAAGTTTCTACAGAAGCACACAAAGCCCTACTCAATATAAGCTAATGACCCAAATTTAACAAACTTGCAAGGAAAAAAAAATCAAGAATGATGTAGAAGACCTAGCAAATACACATTTAGAAATATCATAAACATTTAGAAATATCATTCATAAATCATAATATAAACATTTAAAATTATCAAAGTAATAAAGGAAAAATTAGATGTGTAAGGACAGGATAAAAAACTACCAGGCAAAATTTTTTAAATGGCATAATTGGTTGCTCAAAATTAAAAATATATTCCAGTGGATGGGCTTAGAGATAAAATTAGAGCTAGCTTAAGAAGAATTCATGATTTAGAAGGCATATTTGGGGTAATTATCCAGAATGCAGCCCCGAGAGATAGAGATAGAAAATATGGCTAAGAAACATGGATCACTGAATGTTAAAATTGAACATTATATATCTAAAAGGGTTCTAGAAGGAGAAATTGGGAAATTTATATTTTGTTATTGAAATAGAAAATAGCTGAGAATTTTCCAGAATCTTTCAGATTTTTCACAGACATGACTTCTCATATTCAGGAATTACAATGAATCCCAACATAAGATCAATTAAAATAAATTCCCATTTGGAACATTATAATGAAGTTGAAGAACCCTGAAGACAAAGAGAAGATTTTAAAAGCACCAGAGAATAAAGGCCAATTAGAGGACCATCTGTCACCTCTTTGTATGTAATTTATCAATACCAATAAGAGAAACCATAAAATCGTAGAATGATCTTTAAGGTTATTAATCTGGAATTCTATATCCATGTAAACTATAATTTAAGGGTGAAGCAGAATAACACCCATTCAGACAAAAATTGAGAGTTTACTACTAAGAGACACTTAGAAAACGACTAAAGAATGTACTATAGGAAGTAAAAAGAAGTCATACCCACGAGGGAGGCATGAGAAGAAACATGGAATGGTGAGCAAAGAAATTATTACACAGTCAATCAAAATGCACATTTTGGTTATATAAAACAAGGGTAATAAGTGTTTATCTGGGGGTACAAATCAAGATGGAAATAGGCCTCATTACTGTAATGTGAGCATTTTAAGAGAGGCCACCAATTCATTCATTTAATAAGTATTTGTGGTGTCAGGCACACACTCAAGGTCCAAGAGCTACAGCAGGGAGCAAAATAGCAAAAGTCACTGCCCTCATGGAGATTTCATTCTAGAGGGGAGAGACAGGCAACCATCAAAGCAAAATCATATACTGCCTCGGGGGATGATGCATGTTAAAATTAAAAACAAAGCAGAGATAAGGATTCCTAAATTGGATGAGTTATAATTTCAAAGGGGGGGGGGTCAGAATCGGCTTCACTGAGAGAGAGAGAGACATTTGAGCAACAGTTTGGAGGTGGAAGGAGAGCAAGACTTCCAGGCTGAAGGAAGAGTTGATGCAAAAGCCCCAAGGAAAGAATTTGCCTGGCATTCTTGAGAAGGAGCTGAATCCGAATAAACTAGGAGAGTATTGGGAGGTGAAGCTGAAGAGCATTGGGGGAGAGTCTGGAACAGAATGATGGGACAAGAATTAAGTGTTGCAAAGATTAGTCTAGATCCTATGTTGGCAATTAACTGTTGAGAAGAGGAAAAAGGGTAGAAAGGAGACTTAGGACATTATTGCAGTAATCCAGGCAGGAGATGGTGAATGAGAAGTGTCCTAGGGTCCTCCTATTGTTCAGAGTAGGCAGAGAGATTGACTGATTTTAGATAAGAAATCAAATGTATATGTTAAACCTATTAAGTTTAACTATAAAAACATATATTACCATTTTTGTCAGGAAAAGATGGTTAAATACTAGCAATTTCATACAGTTCAATATAACAGAATCTGTAACTTCTAATGAAGTTAAGGGAAAGATAAACTTAAATAGCTTAATACAGGAGAGGAAAACTAAAATAATCATGGAAAAGGAAGGTAAATGAAAAGCACAGAGCATGATGATAACAACTCTAAATGTATTCATATCAAAATAGATCCAAATGGACTCAACTCACAGAAGACAGAGCTTGTCAGTTTGAAAAAAATAAAACTGTTATAAATTCTTAACTTCCTAACATATAAGTTGCAGAAAGAGGGAAAGTAAAAGTATGAGAAAATTGTACCAGTAAGTGTGAACTAAAAAGAGATTGGTGAATTTGTGTTATTTTTACAAAAAAAAATACACTTTAAGGTTAATAGAGGGTTGGCATATAAGAAAGAGTTCTTGGGAAGATGAAGTGATATCTCATGTTCTTAATATCATAATCCCAAAATATATAGAGAAAAATTGATGAAAATATGGGCAGATCTAGAAAGTCAGTCATGGAGGGAGAATTTAATAAACTTCTCTTGATAATTAGTAGATGAAGCAGACCAAATAATTTGGTTGGGTTATAAAGAATTTGTATAGCACAGTTAATAAAATGGATCTATTGACATATATAGAATCTTGTATTAAAAGAAGAGTTCATGTCAAAACAGAAAATTTATAGAAATTATGTTTTATGCTGTAAGCCAAATCTCAAAAACACCAAAAAAGCTGGTATCACACAGAGCATATTCTTTGGTTACAGTACAATTAGTAACCATAAAAGGAGTAACTTAAAAGCCTCCAGATATTTGGAAATGAACACATTCTAAATAACTCATGGGTGATATTTATTTTTAATAAATATTAGAAAATAGACATTAGAAAGTATTTTATAATCAGTTGATATCAGATAGTGGAAATACTGCAAATCAAATTTGAGGGATATAGCAAAAATAGGATTTAATTGGCATGGATAGCTTTAAATTCTTAAGAAGAAAGGCTAAAAATTAGTCAGCTAAGCATCTGAATCTGGAAATGATGAAGTAGTTGAAAAAAGGCTCAAACACAACAGCAGAAATTATTAGGACAGAAATTAAAGAAATAGCAGAGAAGATGAACAAAACTAAAAGCTGTTATTTTGAAAATAGTCAAATTATTGGCATGCTTGATCAAGAATAAAGACACAGGGCGCCTGGGTGGCTCAGTTGGTTGAGCGATTGCCTTCGGCTCAGGTCATGATCCTGGAGTCCCTGGATCGAGTCCCGCATCGGGCTCCCTGCCCAGCAGGGAGTCTGCTTCTCCCTCTGACCCTCCCCCCTCTCATGTGCGCTCTCTAATTCTCTCTCTCTCAAATAAATAAATAAAATAAAATAAAAAAGAATAAAGACACAAATACTATTAGAAATAATGACATCATAACTATAGGCATAATAGAGAAGAAAAGTTAGAATTTTATGAAAAATGTTATGCCAATAAATTTGAAAACTTTGGTGTGTCTTTCTAAGAAAGTTTATTCCATCTGTCTCAAGAAGAAATGGAAAGCCTACCTAAATGTATTAAAAATAAAAATTTACCCTCTCTAAACCCAAGCCCCAAATGCTAGGCCTAAATGGTCTTACTGGAGAGTTCTGGCAAGCATTCAAGAAACAGATGCAATTCAGCTAATGCTTTGGGAGAAGGTCATTGTTAATCTCATCTTAAAAAAAAATTTGTATCACAGTGCATATGCTTTTCTATTTAATTTTAAGCATATTTAGGCCCAGAAATTCTGTATGGAGCCTTGAAACTTCTAGCTGTTCTAATTAGCAGTTGGTATAAAAAGGATTTCTGGATAAATAAGGGCTGTTTATGAAGTATAAGGAGATAGAATTTTTACTTTAGGTGTATTTTCAAAGAGACTATTAGGTAAAAATGAAAGGTAAGATCACACTTTACTACCTGTTAGGTATAGACCCGTGTATAAGAATTTATATTGGTTGTCCTCCTGTTTTATCTTACAACCATTTAAATGTCCTGCTGTTTTTATCTGTAGAAAGTCCTTTGTGAAACATTGTGTTTTTGGAAGTATGTTATCTTTGGAAGAATGTAAACTTTATTTATTTATTTATTTTTTTTTTTAAAAGATTTTATTTATTTATTTGAGACAGAATGAGAGACAGAGAGCACGAGAGGGAAGAGGGCAGAGGGAGAAGCAGACCCCCTGCTGAGCAGGGAGCCCGATGCGGGACTCGATCCCGGGACTCCAGGATCATGACCTGAGCCGAAGGCAGTCGCTTAACCAACTGAGCCACCCAGGCGCCCTGGAAGAATGTAAACTTTAATCTCCAAATCTTTGCAAACCAATTGTTTTTCATGGAAGATGACATCCAATCTAACTCCATTCTCTACATATATGTTCAGGAATTTTTTTGTCTGTCTCTTCTGCCTCTGAATATAAATGTAAGCTAATAGATTAATAGGTTTAGTAGATTTCTCATTTTAAAAAATAACATGTTAAAGTGGTTTTTTTTCTCATGACAATAACATAAGCAGACCAGGATAATATGAGAAGGTAATTTATGAGCAAAACATTACTTACTAATCTAAATGGAAAATTCCTAAATTGAACATTTGGCAGTTCATTTTCAGCAGATGTTAAATAATAATACATCACTATCAGGTAGGGTTTATTTGAAGAACGCAAGGATAATTAACAAATCTATTAATAGTTCAAAGGAGACCATTCACATGATCTAAATAAAGAAAAAACATTTGAAAAAATTCAATATCATCAATGATAAAATCTCTTATCAAACCAAGAATAAATCTAATGAATGGTATCTACCAGAAACACACTGGAATGCCTTTCTTAAGCACTTTTGCCTTATATACACCCACTTCAAGAATAATAGCAGGAATAAATAGGTTGCTTTGTAGTGAAGTAAAATTTTTACCATTAAACATTTCTCTGAAGGTAAAGCCTGCTGAAATACCTGGGCTTCTTTCAACAGTGGTTTCAGGCTACAACTCACTCTGCTGATGCCAAAACCTAATCTTTTGTTCCTGGAGCAAATTCCCTAAACTGAAGGTTCGGAGTGTTACTTGGTCACAAAGTCCGCAGAGTTCTGTGCCTTTGATTTTATCTTAGTCTTGCTTTTATCCGGCTCTTAGAGATTTTCTGTACTTTCAGTTGAACTTAGAAAATGCGTTTAAATTTATTATGATTTATCCAGTATCTGGATGTTTTGTGGCAGCTAGGGGAATTTAGGTCTCTCTCTCTCTTTATTAAAAAGCTGTAGAAAAATGAGCTCTTTGTGCTAATAGTTACAACTGCTTTTCATGGTTAAGTCATTTGTTGCTGGACATTAAATGAAGTATCATATGGGCCAGTACATACCACAGGGCCTGGCATAGAACAGGCGCCCACCCAGTAAATACTTTGTTTGCTGGTTGTTTTGTAGATGACTACTTCCACTTCTCACCCTAAAATTATATATACATAGAAGACTCCAAGAAATGGAGATCTAGTATGTTTGGAGAAAAGAATTTATCTCCTAAATTGACAGTTCCTCTTGGATGAGTTAACTTATACATTTAATAGGATAATAATGCAACTGGTGATGGGATATTTTTATAAGCTAGAAAAAATGGATTCTAAAGTTCATATGAAAAAAGAGTAGCTAGAAATGTGTGTGTGTGTCTTTGTGCACTAGTTGTTTTACTTACTAAAGCATGTATTAAGTTTACAATAATTAAAGATAGCCAGGAGCCTGGGTGGCTCAATTCGTTTAGCATCTAACTCTTGATTTCAGCTTAGGTCATGATCTCAAGGTCATGAGAGCAAGCCCCACAGTGTACTGGGTGTAGAGCCTGCTTAAAATTCTCCCTTTCCCCCTCCCCCCAAATTCAGAAAAAACAAACTTTATCAAAGTAATAAATTTTTTTGAAGTTATGAAAATATTAGAAGAGATTATGGCCTAATATTTTTATTACCTATAGGCAGAAAAGTCCTTTTTAAGTTTGTTTCTAAACCTAGGTATCACAAAAGAAAAACAACTGGGAAAATACTTACAATTTGCATTATAACAGTTAATTTCCTAACTATATAAAGAACTTTTACCGGTAGGCGAGACCCAGCAGCACAAATATATGAAAAGTTCCTCAATATCATGCGTAAGAAAATTGTAAATGAAAACTTTCGTTTATCCTAGGCCACTAAATCTGATACACAGTGTGTGGAGGAGTAATAAGGTGTGTGTTAGTACTAGGAAAAAAAATCCACCTGGGTTTCTGGGCATTGAGTGGATAAAGAAGGGAGGAAGGGAACAACAAAGGAAGAGGAAAATCAGAAGATTTTTTTTTTTTTAAAGATTTTATTTATTTATTTGTCAGAGAGACAGAACACAAGCAGGGGGAGAGGCAGGCAGAGGGAGAAGCAGGCTCCCTGCTGAGCAAGGAGCCCGATGTGGGACTCGATCCCAGGACCCTGGGAGCATGACCTGAGCCGAAGGCAGCCGCTTAACCAACTGAGCCACCCAGGCGTCCCAAAATCAGAAGATTTTAAAATAATTCAGGTGAGAGCTGATGATCTAATGGATGAAAGCTTTAGCATTTTTGATGGTGCATACTGGCCAGTTTTGGAGGTAGAGTTGTCTGGACATGAGGAAGAATTAGATGTGAGGAGTGATTGTAAAAGAGGAAATAAGAATGACTCCTAGTGTTTTGATCTAAGCAACTGCACAGGTGTCTATAGCTGAGTGAACGTGGAAGGAAATTCTGAGCTCCAGAAAGGAACAGCGTTCAGCTGACCTCTAAGATTGTAGCCTTGTGAAAACCTGACCCAGGACCCAGGTTCAGGACCCAACTATGCTTTGCCTGGCTCTTAACTCACAGGAACTGGGAGGTAATAAATATACATTTGTGATCATTTATTTCACAGCAATAGATCGCTAATATATTTGTACACTTAGAAAAACTTATATTTGACCGTTGTAGCAGTAATGTTCTGTAAATACCGATTAGGTCCAGTTGGTCAATAGCGTTGTTTGCATTTTCTCTTAGGGATTTTGTGTCCGCTTGTCCTAAGAGAGAAGTGTCTTGAAATCTCCAACTATAATTTTGGATTATCTATTTTTCCTTTCAGATCTGTCAGTTTTTCCTTCATTTATCTTAAACCTGTTAGGTGTAAGCACATCAGTTGAATTGATAAATTAACTCATCATTTCAAAATGTTTGTCTTTTTCCCTGGTGGTATTCTCGGTCTTAAAATCTAATTTGTGTGATATTAACATCACCAGTCCAGGTTTTCTCTATTAATATTTTCAGGGTCTATCACTTTTAATCCTTATATTTTTAACATATCTGTGTCTTTAGTTAAGTCTTGGTGTTTTTTTATCAACTCAAAATTTATGCCTTTTAATTAGAGTGTTCAGGCCATTTACTTTTATTGTAATTACTGATGCAGTAAGATTTAAGTGTACTGCATTTCTTTCTGTTTTCTGTTTGTCCCATATGACATTTTCCCTCATTTCCTATTTTTTTGATCAACTGATTATTTTTATATCAATTTTATATCAATTATCGCTCCCTTAATTTTTAAGTAATTGCTCAAGCATTTATGACATGCATCTTTAACTTATTACTCTTTTCTTTCTGATTATATTATACTACTGAATGTATAATGTAAAATTTTAGATTTTTTCCTTCTTTTCTTCTATTACTGTTGTACACTTTGTCTCTCTATAATTACCACTAAAACATATTTGTATTAGTTTTCTATTGCTGCCATAGAAAAATTTAGTGACTCAAATTTAGTGACTCACCCAATAAAAATTTATGGTCTTGCAGTTCTTTAGGTCAGAAGTGTGGTATGGGTCTCATTGGGCTAAAATCAAGGTGTTAGTGGATTGTATTCCTTTCTGGACACTTTGGGAAAGAATTTATTTTTTTGCTCTTTTGGATTGCTGACAAATTCATTTCCTTGAGGTTGTAGCATCCAAGTCCCCATTCTCTTGTTAGCTATAAGCTAAAGGCCATTTCAAGCTTCTAGAGAAGGCTGCTCCTAGTCTCCTGATCTATGACTGATCCACCTCATTCCAAGTTTCTTTGATCCACCTCTCATTCCAAGTTTCTTTGACCCTTTTCTGCCATTATATTGTTCTAACAACAGCTGAGAAAGGTTCTCTGCTTTTAAGGACTTGTGGGATTATATCAGACCTACTTGGATAATCCGGGATAATCTCATTTTATTTTTTTTTATTTAAAGATTTTTATTTATTTGACAGAGAGAGATACAGCGAGAGAGGGAACACAAGCAGGGGGAGTGGAGAGGGAGAAGCAGGCCTCCTGCCGAGCAGGGAGCCCGATGCGGGGCTCGATCCCAGGACCCTGAGATCAAGACCTGAGCCGAAGGCGGACGCTTAACGACTGAGCCACCCAGGCGCCCCAGGGATAATCTCATTTTAAGATTCATAACCTTCATCACCTTTGCAAAGCCCCCTTTATCAGATAGTAACAAAATCATAGGTTATGGGACTCAAGGCCTGGACAGCTTTGGGGGCTAATATCCTGTCACCTACATTGTTAACGTTTTTACTTTAAATGGTCCATTGTCTTTCTTTATTTTTTTTCAAAGATTTTATTTATCCATTTGAGACACAGAGATAGAGAAGAGAGATCATGAGCAGGGGGAGAGGCAGAGGCAGAGGGAGAAACAGGCTCCCTACTGAGCCAGGAGCCAGATGCCAGGCTCTACCCCAGGACCCTGGGATCATAACCTTGAGCTGAAGGCAGATGCTTAACCATCTGAGCCACCCAGGTGCCCCCGGGGTCCATTGTCTTTAAATCAAATTAAAAAAACAAACAAACTTTCTTTTAATATTTACAACATATTTACCATTCTGTCATTCTTCATTTCTTTGTTTAGATCCAAGTTTCCATCTGTTATAATGTTCCTTCAACCTGAAAAACTTTAAAGTTTTTGAGTGCATATCTATGGGTGACAAAATCAACAGGCTTTCTTTGAATGAAAATGATTTTATTTTGTACTTGTTTTGGAAGGATATTTTCACTGAATATAGATTACTAGATTAATGCATTTTCCTTTCAGCACATTAAAGACGTTGCTTGTCTTCTTGCTTGTGTTGTTTTTGATGAGAAATCAGTAATAATTTTATTTTTGTCCCCCTATTTGTAATTTATCTCTGGCTGTTTTAAAGATTTTTCACTTTTTTCCCATGGGTTTTTGATAATTTGGTTTTAACATGCTTGGTAGGGTTTTCTTTGTGTTTATTATGTTTGGGATTCATTGAGTTTGTCTGATATGTAGTTTCATAATTTTCACCAAATTTAGAACATTTCTGTTATTTCTTCAAATATTTTTTTTACTCTTTCCCTTCCTTCTTGGACTCCAATGGTCATATTTTAGATTTTTGATATTTTCCCACATGTCTCTGAGACTATTACCTTTTAGTGTGTTTTTTCCCCTTCTCTGTGTTTCAGCTTGGATAATTTTTATTGCTATATCTTCAGGTTCACTACTCACTAATCTTTTATATATGTATATATAGTTGAACCCATTTGGTGAATTTTTTTTCTTCCGATACTGAGTTTCACATTTCTAAGGTTCCATTTGGCTATTTTAAAAATATACAATTTTTCTCATTATGTTCATGTTTTAACTTAAATCCTTGGAAATATAATAGCTATTTTCAAGTTCCTATCACTTTTTATTAATTATGTCAATTTTTCCTACTGAATGACTTCTGGTTATGAATCCTATTTTTCTGCTTCATTGAATGTCTAGTAATCATTTAGATACTGAACAATGTCAGTATTCCATTGCTGACCATCTAGATTTTGTTTTCCTCCTTTAAAGAGTGTTGCATTTTCTTTTGACAGTTATTTGAAGTCCAATTTCATTTTTTTCAAGGATTCTTTTTAAGGTTTTTTAAAGGAGACCTTAGAGTAGTTTGTACTGTGGTGCTAATTTAGCCCTTCTAGTAATGTCTGATCCTCTCAGAGTTTGTACTAAATGACCTAGGTGTTCACTGAAGCCTCTCTACTCTGGCTTGTTGAAATTCAGAGGTATCTTAACCCTTTTTGGATTTTAGGAATTTACATCTTATATCTCCATAACCTATGTTCTTTCCCAGGTAATGTCCTTTGCAAGGCTACGTGGATGTGTAGTGTACATTTGACCAATCTTAAATGGGTCCAATTCCCATCACCATAGTATTCCTGAGGTTTTAACTCTCTCTCTTCCAAGTCAGCAGAGCTGCTATTTTCTGCTTATGATCCCCTTTCCTACATGTAGTATAATAAATGGATCTAGGAAAAAAGCCATGATGATGATAGGGCTCATCTTGTTTGTTTTTCTTCTCTCAGGTACCGTAGTCCCCTACTATTTGTTGTACGACCCAGTTTTCTAGTTGTCGAGAGTGTAATTCTGGTCTAATTGCACTAGTTGTCAGGAGGGTAAGTTTGGGGCTAATTATTTCATGATAGCTGGGCACAGAAATACAAATCATTAATTTTTAAAATGTATTTTATAAAAACAAATTTCCCTTACTCTGAAATATGCTGTACATAAAAGGCAGACATATAAATTAGATGCCTTCCAGGTATTTAAGAGTAGTTTGAAAATAATTACTATAATATAAAACTTAATGTACAAATTATCTGGTAAACACATTGGGTTGATTAAAAATTAATAAGTGAATTTTCTGAATCACACCATTTTCATTCATTCCCCAAAGTTGTGCATAGAAATAACTTCTGATAAGGGCAACAGATTTTAAGCATTCTAGCATAGGAACATGTCCTCTTCTACTCTTGATGACATGGTTCATGATATTAAATGCTCTGGATGGAACTCAGTACTGCCTTACTTGACAGGGGTTATTTTAACTATAAAATAAATCTTTAGTTTCTAAATTCTTATATAAAATTGTACCAAATCTAAACTAATGTAACATCGTAAGAGTGAGCTAGAAACCTATACTTCCATGAAGTTAGTGCCAGTAAGTAGTCTTTAAGGCTAAGAAATGCAGTGTCATATAAGGCAAATTTAAAAAAAAAATTAATTTAATTTTTAACATGAATTATTCAAAAGCAGTAAGTAGACAAAAAGGCTGGAGAATTCAACATTTTTAGAAAGATAATTAAATCATATTTATGTGGGTGCATATATAGAGCCAAGGAAAGTGAAGGGCATATCTTCACTGAGTTAGAATAAAACACACTTATCAAGAAATATGTATTTGTCCTAAGAAAAGAATATATCCTAATGATGTGTGAAAATGTTTTCCTCTTGTGGAGTATATAATACTTAAAAGTGAATACTCTGGATTTGAAAATTCAGCTGGTTCAATATCTCACCCAATTGAAAACAGCACAAAGGGTGGGGTGGGGGGAGGAGTGGCAATTGATTTGATTAGTTTGTGAAGGCCTTGGCATTCACTTGTTGATGTGAACCTGTTCAGGTGATTTTCTTATTGTAGGGGCACTTTCTGATCTGTAGCTCTTATCTCTATTTATGCTTTGGATGTGATCAGCCATCCTGGCTAATTCTGAATTCATTGGAGCTAATAAACCAATCTACAATGAGGTTTTTTCAGAAGTCTTTTGCATATCTTCCTCCCTGGGACACATTTAAAAAATAATTTAGTGTCAGTTGCAAATCAGCATCTATACAGAAATTATTGTGCATTTATGTAGCTTAGAGCACTCTGTTATAAGACAAATGCTATTCATGAAGCTAATTAATTAATTTCCATGTGGTAGCTGACACTTTTGTTTAGACTAATAAAGACTCACATGACAAGTGGCATTATTTGCTATGAAATGAACTACAGTTTTCTCTATGGAAATGATGACTTCTCATATTCAGTATCTTTGTGTTAGTTAAGCATTAAAATTTCTAAAATTTACTTTAGAATGCAAAGATTTATGTGGACAAATTTCTTTAAAATTAGACATAAAACTTAAATTTTTTCCTTATGATTTCTAGTGAGTCGTTGATTTTAAAACAAAATATTTATTATTATTTTCCACTCTTTACATAAGCATTATTTAGGGAATTCTCTCATTTTTCAGTCGTAGATCCTGTTTGACATCTTCTGCCTCCTTCTGGCCAGGCACGAAAGTTGTAAGATTCTCCCGATGGATTAGTTAGAGAAGTGAGTAGAAAATTATGGGTAACTCCCACATTGAAATGTAATCTTTGAGTTCCCCTCCTAACCTTTCCTTGTTCTCTGAAGTGATTATTCATGTAAAGGGCCATATTCATTTCCAGATACTAAAGCCATTATTCAGGCTAATGACAGTGGATCCTAAAGACTTAGAGGCAGATAAACCTGATCAATTCACTGGCTATTCTGAATGGATGATCTCACTGGTATCAGTACAGCAGTCTCATTCAGAGTACCACTCAAGTCCCTCTTCCTGCAAGGATGTTGAAAATGGATGACATGGAGCCCTTTTTGAGGGCATTTGCTGTAACAAAATCTCATAAGTTGTGTCATCTTTACAGCAGAGTGCCATAATCATGATGGCTGATCTCTATTACTGCAGAAAGTTCAACCAATTTTATCTGTAACACTAACAGGATATTCCTGAATGCTGTTTTGACTATATAAATGTGTTAAGCACTCCTGTCCTTAAGTGATAAAGGACTAGGGGTTGCATTTTTAAAGAAAAATGCCCCTATGAAAATGAGTGAGCATCTCAAAACCTCAAGGAGTATGCAACTAACAATTATGCTTGGAAAACTCCCTGTGGGAAATATGATGGTTAGCTTTGTTCTGAGATTCTCCTGTTCCTGTTGTGGTGCTATGATCTTTTGTGTTTGAAACTCAAGATGAAGTAGACCTTCATCTTCTGTTGAAAGGCCTGACCTTCAGTTTCCTCTGATCCTTTGGCTAAAAGAAATAAAAGGACCTTTTCTTTCCAGTAAGATTGTCTAACAGGCATTGACAACCTTTTCAATTCCTCTGTCAAGCTAGGTGGGGCATGCTGGAGTAAGCTATGTCCCTGCTGAGTAACCTTTACCTGTGACCTGACATTTTAAGCATCTCTTATTCTATCCTCTGGGGCCCATCCCTATTTTCAGAGTAGAGGTGGAATCTGATAGAAGGAAACGGAGAATGGACATGGATGGGAAGAGGTAGTTAAGAGTGGATGGGTCAAGTAGCAGCTGGTTCCAGACCAGGGAGCCTTCCTATTACCTATTATGATATCTTCCCTGGATTTGACAAAGCTGGGTTGAGAGTTAGGGGTTCTTATGTATTATTTGTATTTTATTTTTCTTAACCTATTCTGTGGCAGTGTAAATCTCCCAGTTTGTTTCCTTGATAATGTCCTTCTATGGTACTAAGAAAGCGGTAGTACTCATCACCAATTTTATTTTGGAAATACAAATCCTGTTGTTAAAAACATTTAATGTTTTCTATTGCCTGCCCTAGAGAATAAGCTCAACTGTTTAGGTCCCTAACATGAGATCTTTTATGTACGGGCCATAGCTCACCTTCCTAACTTCCTTCCTGCCACATCTCTCAACATCTCTGTGCTCCAGTCACACTGAGCTATAAGCATACCTGCTTTAGAGTTAAATTTTGTGCTAAGTAAGTCAGAGCAATTTCAGAGTTCCTTTCCAGCATCATGCTCTGGCAGCAGCTCTTCATTCTTACCCTTTACCGCTAGGCTGTATCTCTGTTGTTTCTGTCACTTAACATTCATAAACTTGTTGGTCAGTTGCTGCTTTAGTTCTCAGTGATGTTTACTCTGTACTTTATATTAGCTCATGATTTTTATCTTGTTTCCTTGACGATTTACTTTCAGGTGTACCTGGCTGCAGTCTCTGGCACTTCAGTATGTGTCCTCTTCCTTTGTGTTTTAGCTGTAGGTCCAGCAATATCCTCTCTTGACAGTCATGATGGGTCAAAGCTGTTTGTCAGAATATAACATTAATAAAGAGAGGTCATAGAAAAGTAAATTATTTATGTTGTAGGTTCACTCAGCCCAGGATTATTCAGTAGAGCACTCGTTGGCTGAGAGTTGTCGCATAATGGTATGCCAACCCTCACGGAGAGAGTAAATCACAGTTTGGTGGGTAATTCTCATTGGGATAGAATGATGAGAGCACTCTGAGAATGTGGAAAATGCATATAGCAACAGCATGTAGATATATAAGTGCATGTATACACACACATATACATATGTGTATATATATACATATATATGTAAACACACACGTGTATATCTATCTATTTATCTATCTATCTATCTATCTATCTATCTATCTATCTATCTATCTATCTATCTATAACCTTCTCCTATCTTAATGGAGAAAACCCAGGGACAAATAGTTTTATAAAACAAATAGTTTTATAAGATATTAGTACTTAGGGGACCATCACTAGACAGGATATCTGTGTACTTGATATTCCCTGTGCTATTTCCTAGATTGTCTTCTTTATCTGGAATACACCTTCTAATCATCTTCTCAGCTTGGTGGACTTGGTAACCATATTTCCATTTCTCAGAATCTGTCTGAAATGTCATATTGAGAAGCTTCTTGTTTCCCTTCTCTTACTCCTGGAGTTTTTCACACTTGCTTTTATGCTCCTATCATACTTTGAAGTATCTTTATTGTAACAATTAGTCTAATGATTTGGCCCCCAGTCCGTGTGAATACAGTTATCAAGAGTACTTCTATTTATAAGTTGTCATCTGATTGTCAAAAAGCCTCTCAAAGCTGAACAAGAAGTATTAAAACATTCAAGTTCCTCTTTAAGGAGCTTCTCTTAAGTTCCTAATGACTAAGACTTGATCATTTTTTGGTTCCATTTCAACCTCAATGAGTTTTTCTGTAAAAGTTCAAGGGTTCTGTTAGTCAGGTGGGACAGATGCAAAAATATATGGAAATCTCTGCAGGTTGCTCTGAAGCTTGGGGTATCTTTTAGAGGGACTTGGAATCTTTAGAACTTTTAGGCATGACCTCCATAGATCGTGGCAGACATCCAGCTTTGGAATCAACCTGAACTAGAGTTAAGCCATGAGGAAAATAGCAGGGTGATTACGACTTCCCATGATCCTTGAAATACAATGATTGAAGGCTTAAAACTGCTCTTCATTGTGACAAATTTGCACTTTAGTATATTATTTTACATATTGATATCTCCCTTTGGATCACAAAAAACCAGAATGTTTCTAACTTTGGGCAGGTACTTATAGCTGTGACTACTCCAAGTAGATTAGCTTAGGTCTGATCCTGCCAGAGATAATTACAGTGGATGAAGTTTTATTAGATAATTATTGTTATCACAGGAGTGTTTTTGTTGGGGCTGCAGTCATACGGGGAGAGAAATGAATGTCTATGAAGGGGAGGTGAAGTCACAAATTGGTGCTTTTGAGACTGGATAATGTTCATTTGGTAGTGTATGTGGCTGAAACCTATTACTCAATCACAAATCTTCCCATTTTAAATGGGTTTTTATGAAGGGAGGTAGAAAGGAACTACTATATGATGAGTACCTCCATGAATCCTTCTTCCAGAAGTTTTCCATACTATATTTCACGTAAGTCTCCTGACACCACTCTTTGGCAGATGAGGAAGCTGAGGCTCAGAGATACTAGGTAATTAAGTCAGAGTCACACAGATGGTAACAGGTGGCCCATGTTTTGAAACCAGAAATCTCAGGCTCCAAAATGCTATATCACACTATCCTTCAATAAAAATAACTACAAAAAGATTTTTAAATAATATTTTACTTTTGATAGTGACTCATTTCTGGCAATCTCAAAGATACAGTATGTATTTGTAAATAATTATTATAAGTAATAATCGTGAACACAAGTGATTGTAACAGAAAAAGGTTAACAAAAAATTGCTAGAGTCATAAAAAAAAATGTCTGTACTCTGTGTGGTTCTGGCTCCCTTTCTAAATGCAGAGACACTGACAACTTTGAAAGTGGTTAAGTTTTGGCTGCTTATCTAAAGCAAACTCCCAAAACTTTTAAGTGTGATTTTCCTATCACATGAGGTAACTGTGGGCAAGGATACATTTCATTTGGGCCTACAGTGCTTCGTAAGTACATTTCTTCATCAGAAAATAGTGTTGCAGAAAAGGCGCAGTTCCAAATGCTGTATTTCAAGAGGCAAAATTCAATATTTTAGGAGTTGAAAGGCCTGGTTTTGGACATTAAAGTTTATTAGGCTGCGATGGTAACTTTTTTTTTTATATTTGGTGGAATGTCACCTTTAACAGAATGATATGCCAGCTCTAAATTGTCTAAATGCCCTGACACCCAGACTTAATGAAAGTACCAATTTTCATCCTCATCTTTAAAAAGATTATTAAGGTAGATTAAACAGTGCTTAAAGAAGCAAGTGTATTTGACACCATCCATTCTGCCTTATAATAATATGATTGCTATAGATTTTTTGACATTTAACAAGGGGTTCTGCAAATGCCTCTGCCTCAAGGATAATTTTTCTACAAAAAAAAAAAACCTCTTAAAGATGAGATGCTGATAACTTTCTGAGGTGGCCAAATTTTAGTCACATCTTCAAATGCAAACACAGAATCATGGTCTCACTGAAATAAATATGCATTGCTTTTTAATAATCCTAGTGCATAATGTATTTATATAAAGTACATATAGTCATTTGTTCATATTTCTGTGAAGC
Organism: Neomonachus schauinslandi; assembly: GCF_002201575.2. Lineage (NCBI taxonomy): Eukaryota > Metazoa > Chordata > Mammalia > Carnivora > Phocidae > Neomonachus > Neomonachus schauinslandi. The sequence continues at coordinate 48,677,204 of NC_058411.1, forward strand.
CTCCCTGTAGAAAATTAAAAGTGAGTGTAGCTTTGTTTTAGGTGCCAAGGACCTTAAGATGAAGAAGATTTATGGTTTTTAGAGGTGGTTCTTTTTCCCTTTTCTGAATACCTTCTATTTATCGAGTGTTTCCTATGGAGATATGTACTATCCTTAAAGGCTTATAGGAAAAAAACTTGTGTAACCCTGTCTACAGCCTTATGAGGTTGTACTATTATCTTCATTTTGCAGTTGAGAAAATTGAGGTACAGAGGTTGAATAATCGGTGTTACCCAGCTTTAGATGAGGAGCTGGGACTTGAACTCTTGTTGTCCCCATAGGCAGTGCCACCTCCCATTGAGAACCACTAATTCTCTTTGTTTCTGACTGATGTGTTGCTGGGATGATGACAGGAACACGTTAGGTATGAGGAGTCACTCCAAGATAGACATGCTGCTGCTCATTTTGCAGAGTGATTGGGTAGAATCTTCCAAAAAATTGAATGGGCTGGTGTAGGGGGAAGGAAGGACAGATAAAAGGAAGCGGATCCATAAGATACCAGCAATCTAGAAAATACCAAGGATACAGTCAAAAGCTAAAACCTTGCCTTTGGCACTAAGCAAAGAGAATCTGCTGAGCATAGAAGAAGGAAAGCTTCATCTTAGGAGAATGGTGTAAAGAATAGAGAGGGCATGCATTTCTGGAAGGTGACAGAAGAAACCTGAAACTTTCCTTAAAGTCTGATATCATTTTGGATATAAAACCGAACTGAAACAGATTCAGTGAGTAAACTTTGGATGACTTCAAATAATGTAACTGTTGTATTATTCTTACTATTAGCACTACTGCTTCTGTACAAAAAGAATAATCTGGTTACACTTAAGGTGCTCCTGTTTTTTCTTTTTGTTTATTTAATTAGCTGCTGAAAAGCAGTTATTTGCATTAAGATGGATGACTGACTTCCATGTTACTATGTAAACCCCATAAATACAGTGACATCACAATAAGTTCTAGCAGTCAGTTGTTGGGATGTTCTTGTGTTGATAGACTTGAGGAGATTGGCTTATTAGTTTGGGTTGACTTAGGAAAGCAGAAATCGTTCAGATATTTCAACCACAGGGAATTTAATACTGGGCAGTGTGATAAACAGGTGATTGGCCTAGACATAATAAAGACAAGCGGAATAGCTCAGGGTTAGCAACAGCAGGATGCTGCAATTACCTCATGGTCTTAAAAGACCATGGCTTTATCTGGAGGGAGCTAAAACTAAGGCAGGCCCTGCCAATCCGGAACTGGTTCTGCAGGATCAGGAGTTATGGAGACGTGACCGTTCCAGGTGACGCTTCTAAGGCAGGAATAGAGGGAGAGAAATACCTGTGTTCCCTTTCCTTCCACTTTCTAGTCTAGCCAAAGTCAGTGACAAGAGACCCTGAGAGTGGAACTAGTAGGAGAAAGGCTGGGAACATATCTGAGAGCAAATAGGCAATGGTATTTGCACATTTATACAAAACGTGTTTCCGAAAATAAGAACATCTTTCGAGTGGGGGAAATAGCATGTGGGCATTTGTGAGGATAAGCTCCCATGTTTCTCCAGGGCAGCCTTGCCTGGGAACCAGACTGTAGTAATACATACTGGTCTCTCTAGCACAGCCCCCATGTAGAAACATAGGAATCCCAGGCCTAATTCTAGTTCCCCCAAGAAAGTGGGGTGTTTTATAGGCTTGAAAGCTAGTCTTTTGGCCTAAAAATTCGCATCTTTTTTCTCTGCCCCTCACTGACTGAGTGGCACTAAGACAAGGTGACTCTTGGGCACTTGACACTTGTAACTTCAGGAGTCCTTGGCTCTGTCATTCCCAATTCTATATTGGGTCCTGGTTAGGTTCTGCTGTTTCTCTTACGGACTACATGGATCGCCCCATATTACTGCTACTGCTGCTGCTCACAGGCCCGCAGCAGGGGATGTACGAACCAGTCTCCTTCCTTCCCAGCCTGGGTCAGCCCACAAAGCAGCTCTATTCTGAACATCTACTGGGACCAGTTATGCAACTGTTTTCTTCTTTATTATGTATGTGGTACATGCTCATTGAAAATAGAGAATGAAGCCAAACTAATAACCCCTAGTGAGTCCTCTAATGCTACCACTCTAAATATATTGACATACCTTGTTATGTCAATAGATATGCTTACATCGTATCTTTTTTAATGACCATATACCGATTTATAACCATATCCCAATATTTTAATCTGGCGTTGTTACTTAGAAATTCTCTATTGCTGTATTTCCTATTGCTATGTTATATAAAAACCTCTCACAACTTCTGTCATTATATTTAGAGTTTGGGGTGTAAAAAGGGTAGTCTGAGGGCATTGAAGACAAAGAACCATCAATGTGGATTAAATGATCATCTATCCAATGAACACTCTATTCTGATCAGGACTCACTCCCTTTCTGGAAGAACTTGTACAGTGCTCTCTTTCAGTAAATTGCTTCCCATGAGATTATTCTAGGAAGCCTTCCTTTTTTCCCCTGTGTTAGTTCAGATCTTCTGAAAAGCTGATGCCAAGATAGGATTAAATATGTAATGAGTTTATTAGAGAAAACTCCATGAGAGAAAATGGAGAGGAAGCTGATTGAGATTAAGATAGCTGCCAGAGAGCAATAGAGGTCTGACCCTAAATGAAGGGGGGAGGGGGGAAAAGAGGGAGGGGGAGAGAGGGAGGGAGGGAGAATGCAAGTATTAGACTATAAAGCAATCCTGAAAAGAGCTTAGCAAGGCCATTGGGGAGTCATCAAGCCAGTCTTCCTTTGAAGGAGTCCCATGTCTCCTGAGAGTAGGCCTGCCTTAGTATCCCTACCACACTCAGTCACGGGCTGGGTGAACCCATGGCAGAAGTGGTCCTGGTGCAAGCATGATGATGGATTTCAGGGCGTAGCAGCTGCAGCCCTTGCTCAATTATACTCCCAGCACTCAGAATTTAAGAGGCTCACTGCATGGTTGCTGTACCCCCCAACACTTCCCATCTTGCTCCTACCATAATTCTTGGTCAGAGTTAAGTAGCTCTTCCCTGAACCCCTTCCTCTGGACTAGTTATCAAAGTATTGTCACCAGATCCACCCCTATAGTTTGAGGAGCCTGGTGTAAGAATACAGGCCATGGCCCACAGAGCATATTGGTAGCTGACAAAGGCATGTTCATAATAACCTGATAAGGCTGATTCATATTTAGAATTCTCCTACCTCTCCAAGTTTCTGGCTGGAAGGTGGTGGCAGAGAGAGAGTGAGAGCGAGCTTTTTTTCTGCCCCACATCTTTTGCCATCCCCTCACCTCTTCTCTCACATCAAGGGGCCTCCTGGGCCTGCATGTAAATACTGTGGTCCACACATCTAAACTGGTTCATTTCATCCTCCCCTCTGCCTGGGTCTAAAGGTGTAGGTAATGCTCATCACAGCATCAGGTAGCAATTTATTTGACTGATCCCCTCACTAGATTATAAAGCCTTTGAGGCCAGTGCTCAGACCCAGGACCCACAGAAATGGAGAGAAAAATAAATGTGTTATTTTACACTGCTAAATTTGTGGAAATATTTTTTATGCAGTAATGGATAACTAATATGGGAAGGGACTGTGTTCATTTGTTCATCTAACAGTGTGCAAATGAAATTTCCTAAATGAGCAAATTCACCCAGTGCTTATAACATATTCACTAGGTTAAAGAATTAAGAGTGTCCGACTTAAGCAAAGGCAAGAGACAGAAATCCTGTTAAATCAAGGAGGACAGGAGACCAGCTGTGCAGCTGCTGCTGGGCATACGTAATAACGTGTGAATGCTGTCTTACCTGGGGGGGTACAAAGACTTAAGTTAATTAGGTGTCTTTTGTGAAACAGGAGTAAGTGTGGATGTTTCACCTGCTAGTGTAACACATTCCTCCTATTCGCGGCTAAGGGATGGAGAAAAAGAAAAACAAAAGAAAACCCAGCTAGACAGAGGGCTTCCGTTCCAGTGAGCTGGCATGGGATGTCTTCAGCTGTGGAAACCGGGAAGAGTAAACCTCCTCAGGTGTTCCTGGGGGTTTCGTGAGGGTCGGGAAATTGCTTTTGTATGGTTGATCTTTGGCACCTATTCACCAGGAACATTTTTGTTATTGATACTGGAGAGAAACCAAGCAGCCCCAAAGCTGAAAGACCTCAGCTTTGAAGATGGAAAATTCTTCCCCTCAAAAGATCAGAATTCTGGGTGAAGATAATTGCTATAGAATATATTTATTGAGATGTTTAAGAATTTCCTAAGGTTTAACCTGAGTGCCTTATATTTTTATCTTTGACTTCGTTTCTAATCAGATATTTTCAAGCAATTATAAGGAAATGTCTTGGTTTTACAGTCCAATTTGTGTACTGATATTTCACAATTTAAGATGATAGGTTGAAACCTTCGCAGTGGCAGCTGGGTCAAAAATCTGAACTCTGAGTAACTGAAGTCAGTGTTCTCACGGGAGAGAGAAATGGAAATACACTTTAGTCAATGAAAACAGAAAGAAAAATGCATTGCTTCTTAATGGTGTGCTTGCCTTTTGTAGAGATGTCTGAAAATAACCTACTGGGCTTTGACTTCCATTTTAAGTTCAAACATGATGCTCATGGTATAAATTAAAAGGCTTTTTTTTTATTGTGTCATTTTTTATGAAGGAAAATGATACATACTATGCTTTAAATTATAGCAATGACCCGCTTATTCAGAGGTGGAATTTTTGACAACCTTTAACCTTGGGAACTCAGCCCTAACTTAGAAGAAAAAACAGCCTTGAAGGCTGACATAGTGGTTATAAAGGAACGCACTTAACTCCTAGGGTCAGGGCTTTATTGACTTCCCTTTAACACACAATTCTTAACAAGTGTGGTTATCTGGTTTCCCAGCTCATAGCAGACAAGCAACCACAGACTGAACAAACTGTTGGAGGCAGCCATCAAAATAGCAGTGATGGCTCACAGTCTGGCAGGAGAGACAGAGACAGAATAGAATTACCACCCTGGCTAATGAGGATCCTATATTACACAGACAAAGCACAGTTATATTCTGCATCTCCCATTGGAGGAGAAGTCCTGTGTAGCAGTGTAATACTTTGACATTGAACTGTGTATTTTTTCCACTTCCTTCTACCTTTTCACTTCTCCTTATTGAAACAGTGTGAGAGTAATGCAGCGCAGGGTAGAGATGGTCCAGGAAGAAGACAGAGTCCAATTCTTGGCTCTTGAGCTGTTGTGCATACTTTTATATATCTATAGCTGAAGTTAAAGTCTTAAAAGCTACAGCTTTCAATTGAAAGAGCCAGAGACTCAGGTCAGAAAAATAAATTTCATGAATTCCCAAAACTTGGCATTAAATAGTAAGGCCTGAAGCCTAGAAAACCCAGTGCCTAGAATTTGGGAGATCACCCCTAGAGTGGGAAGCATGCCTGATGAAGTAAACATGATTTTGCTGGCCAGAGAAGATAAGAGAATTGGAGTGCAGTGTGACGAGAGCTTAGATACTGCCCAGGTCCCTGATAGGGGCCTTGTGCCCCTTTCTGCTTTGGTGAGTCTTGGGGGAAGGCAAGAGGGATTAAAATCTCATAGATTTAGAGGGCCTGAGAGCAGTGTCTTTTGCCCAGGGCATAGAATAGGAACTCTATGAGACTCTTAGGTAAGCCACGTGTCTAATATGACACCGGGATGACAAAGTTAGCAATATGTCCATATTCCGAGGACAGGAGTCTTTCAGAGTTCTCCAATGTAGTGTGAGAATACACCAAAAAAAGTTTGGACCCTCCCCTTTGAAAGCTCCCCTAAAGTGACTGAGGTGAGCCTGCACACCCACACACTTCCTGGCATCGGGAGGCCATGTGTGTGGACCCGGCTGCCCTGGGCTGAGGCCAGAGCACTGAGGAGGACTCAAGAGAGGGCATTCAGTACTGGTGATGGATGGCCTGTTCCTCTCCCCTGCACCCTCCTCTTTGTGCGAACCTGATGGACACCAAGTGAGAAGAGAGGGAAGAATGTGAGGGGAGAGAGTCCCGGGCAGACTGAGTTGTTGCTCAGAAAAGAGTGACTTTCAAACCGGAAGGACTGAGTTGCGTTGAGTCGAGTTGACAAAGGTGAAGAGACAGGGGCTCTTACGGAGAGGTAAATGGAGTTATAAGGAAGAAACGAACATTATCAGTTTTGCACGTTAAGTATGTAGTCTAAAAATTTAAAGAGCTTTTCATTTGAAGTGGTTAAGATGAAAAAAAGTTTTGGCATTTAGAAGAGATTAAACTTCATTTATAAGGACTCACTTTAATAGAACATCTTCTCTCCTCATCGTGGCACTGAAACAAAAAAATTCTCAATGTTTAATTGAACAAAGACATTTTTATAGCAGCCTGCTCCTCCTTTTTTTTGGTAACAAAACCCAAAGTACGTTGCTCTTGTAGACATTGGTTTTTAGAGAAGAGGAAAGCTTCCAGGCCACAAGTGGTTAAATGCGCACCATCATGTATGTGATGGGGGTCCTAGGAATACTGATTGTGTCCTAGAAAGGAGGCAAGTTGTCTCTTGCTTCCTCTGGAGTTGCACGGATATGCGTCTCAGCCGTCTCTTCCTGCCGCGTTCATGTTACAGCAAGGGAATGCATTTCTTTAGTTACTCAGAGTCCTCTCCATCCTCTTCCGCTCGGTGGCAGTTTTCATACATGATTAGCACTCAGCATTTTCCACATTAACCTTGTGATGTCTGATAGGGAGGACAGAGATGGATACTGCCTTGCTGAAATGTGTACACATAATCCATAATGAATAAGTGCAGCTCCGCAGTGACCATGACGGGGCATCACAAGCAAAGTAAGGACCACATTGTGGAAAGTACTGAGTCCAAAGGAGTGATATTTTGCTATTTGGCAAAGCATGCAATTTAAAACACGGGTAGAATTCCTCCTGTTTGGCCCAACACAGGCCTTTGATTCTACACCCAAGGAGACTCAGCCACAGTTGTTCTTAATATCCCTTTCCCATGGGGCTTTAGTTTGGATTCCCTAGGAGAGTTCCTTTCCCCTGTTGTGCTCTGATTGGGTGAATGAAGCCTGCTCAGGTATCTTTGTGATTTTTCTGTACTCCACTCCTCCCAGCAGAGAGCAGTGGTGGCAACAAAGTTTGGGACTAAGGTTCCCCAACATGTGTGTGTCAGGCAGTCTAAGTGAATGAGCTCATGAGGCTTGCAATGCTGCTGGTGTCTCCCAGGGGTGGAGAGTTAATTGGTTTTGAAAACCTAATCCTGAATGGACACATCTTCATTTTATGTTTTCCTAAAAGGCTAAAGCTAATTTCTTGAATTAGTTTAACTTTTTCCTAATCCATGCATCAGTAATACATAGAGTGCCTCATAGACTTTGTGCTCATACTTTGACTATTGCCAATGATATTTTCCTAATGTGGAATTTAAGGCTTATGAGTAAGTGATAGAATTGCCCTCGATGACTCACACATACTCTTTCAGACATTTTGAACACTAATATGGAGACCGTATTGCATTACTGTCTGTTGAGAATTGAAGTCTTCCCTGAAGAATTGCTTTGTGGATGAGCAAATACCTAATATATCACTACGTTTTTTAGTTCTTTGCTATGTTCATAATGGAGTCAAATATGACTCAAAGCAGCATGAGTATCCTGTTAGTGTTGATATGTTTAGGTAGCTTTGTCCTATTTAATATTAAGAATGGTCCAATCCTAGTTCTTACCCATTACTCATTACTGGTGCATTGTGAAATCTTATAAAAAATGGAGTAAGGTGTTTCTCAGACTTAATTGTGTGAGTCACCTATATATTTTGTTAAAATGCAGACTGATGGATTCATTAGTTCTTGGGTAAGGCCTGAGGGTTTACATTTCTGGCATGGGGATGGGATGATCCATCTACTTTAGTAGTAAGGCTAGAGCAGGCAATATGCTGGGAGAAGGATTGAGATTGTAAGTGTTCCATCTGTGTCCCCCCACCCCTGCCACCCCGCGCCCAGTATTCTTGCCTTGTCTGTGGCAGGGTGTTGTTTTTATTCTTCCCAACCTCTCCTATGAAGTTGCTATAATCTATTGCGTGGTACATATCTATAGTATGTGATGGAAGTGTAATTTGCATCCTTACTCATCCTGTGATCATGTAACAGGGTCCACGTAAACTCTAGATTTGTATAGAATTCTTTGTCTAGGCAAAGTCCACTTGCCTTAGGATCTCTTTGTTCTAATTCTTGTTTCTTCAACTGATAACACACATTGACACCCAGGCTACTGAAATCTTTGCCTAGATTAATAAAGAGTTGCAAGTGAAACTTTATATTCCTCAAGAGCGTACCAGAGAAAAGAATGAGCACATTCAGCTCATCAAGTGCTTACTGACTTCCTTCTCTATACGAAGCTCCATGAGTACCAGGCTGCAAAGATAAATAAAATATGGGTGATAGGGCCATATTTATAACACTACAAGTATTGATAAATAATGCATACATTTACTCAATAAAATTTATATCTGGCAATTTTTATCTGATATTCCATATAACAGTAATTGTAGAAATAACATTTCTAAAAAAATTGTTAGTCCTCAGCCCCATGATGTGTGTTTACTCTATCAATCCCTCATTGGCCATTGGATTTCAGGTTGAATAACGTGAGTGAGGACACAAGTTAACAGAGATTCTTTCCTCTTCAGGTAGAATGAAACTGCTCCCCATCTCTAAAACTAGACTTAATACATTTCTTGCCACTTAATTATCTACTATGTGCACATTTGTTTGTTTTGTATTCCTTGGGGAATAGCATAAAACCAGGACCAAACATGGGACAAATCAACCATCATATTAAGAGAATGAGGGAAATGGAGAGTTGAACAAAGTTTGAAATGACCACATGTGTTTCCTACCCATTAATCCTTTGTGCAATATTTGGTAATCTCACCGATATATTTTTAAAGATTTATTTATTTTAGAGTGAGAGAGACAGAGCATGAGTAGGGGGAGGGGCAGAGGCAGAGGGAGAGGGAGATAGAGAATCCTCAAGCTGACTTCCCGCTGAGTGTGGAACCTGACACAGGGCTCCATCCCACTACCCTGAGAGCATGACCTGGCATGAAATCAAGAGTCAGGCACTCAACCCACTGAGCCACCCAGGTGCCCCCACTCACCAATATTTTGTAATGATGTTTATCATGTTATGGCTACCATGTTTATGATTTTGAGGAAGAACTTATTCAGGTTGCTGTACTGTCTGACATTTTCCTCTCAAAATTAGCTTTCTGAATTAAATTCATTTTTCAATAAAATTTTTTGAACAAATCTCTGCTAGATGTTTCTTCATAGAGGATGGGGATTTTCTTCTCCCAAGTGCAAAATTCAGTGACAAAATAATTTTAAGATAAGATGGAACAAATAAGAGAATTTAACACTGTGATTCTAGAGATTCAGAGATAGGCAGCACTGGGATTAGAATGGTTGATCTTATAAATTCTATAGAATTCCAGTGGGGAGGTAAGGTACAGGGAGACAAATGATGAGGTCTTGAATTAGGTTGGTGAGAGAGAAAAAGAAGGTCAGAAAAGTGAAACAAATTGCAGAGGAAGAATCTATAAGGATTGAGTGTATAGTACCGTAGTGTTTACCGAATTACTGAATGTAAGGATAGGAGATGACAAGATTCCAAGATACTATGCAAGAATGCCTGGATGGATGTTGTCATTAATAGAACCAAGGAAATTAGGAGGAAGAATTAGTTAATGAAGAATGTAGAAAATGTATTTATTTTGTACATGGCGAATTTAAGTTTTGGGGCAGCATGTCAGCTATGTGAGGCAGGTGGATTTTGCAGCTCGGGAGAGCACTACTTGCCGTGCCACAAAAAACTGGAGAATTCTGAGCAAATATTTGGAGGCAAGCTGTTGAAGGTTGTTCAGAAGATATGCATTCATATCAAGAAGGAAGTGAACGGTAGTGTCAAATTTCAGGACATGAATGCATTTTGCTCACTGTGCTGATTGTACCGTCGGAGTAAAGTGTTGAATTCTGCCATAGTGTAAGACTGTTTTCTGTTACATGAAAAAAAGAAATCTGCCTAGTATAGAGGCTAAATAAAATTATGCTCAAGTGGTTTTATCCAAGGATCATTTGTCTTTCTTTCTTTTTTGCCTTTCTGGGTTTGGATCTCTAATTTTGGAGTTTGGAGCCTCTAACTCTATCGGTATGGATGTGGTCTCTCTCCCTTTTCCACTGCCAGGTGCAACAAAAATAATCCAAATATTCTTTGGGTTCTGTTGTTACCCATAGCAATAAAAAAACCTCTGTTTTGAGTATGGTGTAGTGAATTGCTTACTTATTTTTTTGTTTTGGTAAAAATATAACATAAAAATACCATCTTAACCAATTTTAACTGTATAGTACAGTAGTGTTAACCATATTGTATGTTATTGTGTAACAGATCTCTAGAACATTTTCATCTTCATTACCAAAACTCTATTACCATTGAACAACTTCTCTTTTTCCCTTCCCCAACCCCCTGGTAACCACCAGGCTTCTTTCTAAGAGTTTAACTACTTTAGATACCCCGGAGAAGTGGAATTATGCAGTTTTTTTTTTTTTTTGTATGACTGGCTTATTTCACTTAGCATAATATTCTCAAGATTCATTCATGGTATAGCATATGAAAGAACTTCTTTTTTAAGGCTGAATAATTGTCTGTATATACATTTTGTCCATCCATTCATCTCTCAGTTGATTTCTAGGTTGTTTCTACTTGTTGGCTGCTGTGAATAATGCTTCAGTGAACACTGGTGTGGAAGTACCTCTTTGAGATCCTGCTTTTAATTCTTTTAGATATACATCCATAAGTGGGGTTGCTGGATCATATGGTAATTCTGTTTTTAATTTTTTGAGGACCTTCTATACTGTTTTTCAAAGTGACTACACTATTTTACATTCTCACCAACAGTGCGCACGTATTCCAATTTCTCCACATCTTCACTACCACTTGTTCTTTTCTGTTTGTTTTGATAGTAGCATCCTAATGAGTGTGAGGTGATATCTCATTGTGGTTTTGATTTGCATTTCCCCGATGACGAGTGACACTAAGCATCTTTTCATATGCTTGTTGACCATTTATATATCTTTTTTGGAGCAATGTCTGTTCAAGTCCTTTGCCCCCTTTGTAATTAGGTTTTTTGGTTTATTTTGATTTTGTTGTTGAGTCATAAGATTTCTTTGTATATTCTGAGTACTAAGCCTGTATCAGATATATGGTTTGCAAATATTTTTTTTTCCCATTCTGTAGGTTGCTTTTCACTCTGTTGGTGTTTCATTTGCTGAGCGGATGTTTTTAAATTTGATGTAGTCTCATTTGTTTGTTTTTACTTTCATTGCCTGTGGTTTTCTTCTGTCTTATAAGGTGGGAAAGTGGTGTTACTGACTGTAAATGATTTTTGGACACTGACCAAGAAAGATCACTGATGTTGAACTTCACAGACCCATGAGGCCTGATATTTCTCACCATTTGGAATTGTGTATTTAATTTTTCTTAATGAGAGTTAGTTTATCAGGAGTGAATTCTTCCATAGGATCCTTGGAAGGTCATCCTTCTGTTTACTTGTCAAGATGGGGCCTATAATCTCACTGAGGGTATCATTGTTGGGTAAGGACTGGGTCAGAAGACTGTAACTAATGTTTTTCTCAGCTGTAACACCTTCTTTTTACTTTTTATACACAACAAAATTCAATGAAGGGAAGAACTTCTTCCAAAGTCAATTAATCAGGAAAGGCAAATAGTCCAGAAATCACAGAGGAGTTGCGTGTTGTCCCTCTATTGATGATAGCTGGAAACAAAGCTGCTTAATACACTCTGAGAAGTTGTCATTGCAAGCAGGATTTTGCTCAGTTTACTGAATGTATTGACTGTAGGATATAAAGAAATCCCTCGCAAACAGATTTAAATATATTACAATTACAAAAACAGCCATCCATTTTTCTTAGGAGAGAGGGAATGGTGCTGCCATTTGCCTCAAGGAAAGCAGCACACATAATAACACCTCTGGTTCACCCTTTATCCCTCCCTTTTTAGCAGCGCATCTTCCACTCACCATTTGATTGATTTGAAGAGGAAGGATTACTGTCTCCTGTCAGTCACCATTTCCCTATAAAACTAATTAAAATTTCTGATAAAACCTTGTAATTAACCTTGCACATGATCAAGGAAGGTCCAATAACTTGGTCATCGATCCTGTTGTATGACAAGATAGCCAGATGAGTCTATATGAGCTGATTATACCCAAGCATCAGGGTATAATAATGGGGCTTCTTTAGGCTTGGAGGTTCTAGCTAAAATAAAGACATTGCCACAGTCAACTGTATTTTAAGATCATGGGCTTCACTTTTTTTAAGTTGACCATTGAAAATATTGGTTCTGTATCTCATGGCAATTTTTTAGGAATTAATTATCTTTTTTTTTTTTTTAAAGATTTTATTTATTTATTTGAGACAGAGAGAATGAGAGAGAGAGAACACATGAGAGGGGAGAGGGTCAGAGGGAGAAGCAGGCTCCCTGCCGAGCAGGGAGCCCGATGCGGGACTCGATCCAGGGACTCCAGGATCATGACCTGAGCCGAAAGCAGTCACTTAACCAACTGAGCCACCCAGGCGCCCAGGAATTAATTATCTTTAATTGAGCTCTGCTTTCCCACATCTAAAATATTCTGGCCTCAGCCACCAAGATCCTATTGCTTCCATACTTTTCCTTTTGCTTCTTCTGTTGTCTTAGTCCATTTGGCCTATTATAATGAAGTACCATAGACTGGGTGGCTTATAAACAACAGAAATTTATTTCTTACAGTTCCAGAGGCTGGGAAGTTCAAGACCAAGGGACCAAAGATTCAGTGTCTGATGAGGGCCCACTTCCTGGCTCGTAGGAGACCATCTTTTGCAGTGTCTTCACATGGAAGAAGGTACAAAGGAAGCTCTCTGGGATCTTTTTTTATAAGAGTACCAATCCCATTTACAAGGGCTTCTACCTTTATGACCTAATCACTCCCCAATGGCCCCACCTCCAAATACCATCACTTGGGGAGTTAGGATTTGACATATGCATTTTGGGTGACACAAACATCCAGTCTATAGTACTTGCCATGTGGTTGCTTTCATCTTTTCAATGCTGATTGGCAAACTAAAGATAAGGGTGTTCTTAGGTTCTCACTGTCTGCAGCATGGTGGATAGTAATGTCCAGAACATATTTAAATTGTTTAGGTTAGTAATCATGCTCCAGCATATTCAGGGACACTACTCTAACATGCCCCTACCCAATAAGAAGAGTGAAGAATGATTTCACGAGAAAAACTATCTGGAAATTTGAGGATACCACGCAAAGTCAAAGAGATTACATTTTTCCCTTCCAACATTAGAGCATATTAAATCAGCTGTTGTGATACAAAAGAAAATTAATATTTCACCAGAAAGATAAAGAAATGTGATCAAGAAAATATGATTAGAGGAAATGTTTAGTACCTGTTATAAAATCACTTTTCTGATGATGAAAGTACTTTATGAAGAACAAATGAAAGAAAATGAGTACTGCAGTGAAGTAAGAACACGGACAAATCTGCATTGAAACTCTATTAACAAGATGAAGTGTGGCCCAGTTGTCTTACAACTGCCAACAGGGCACTTTTTCTTAGCTCTTGGAATGCCATTTGAATGCTTGTAAAACAGAAAACCCTCTAAGAGGAAGTTAGTATGACTAGTAGTGTATGGAAATGAACCCCTGTAGGTAACACAATTCATAACCCTTAAACCAAGGGATTGGCCACTTGATTTGTAATGGAAGCCCCATTTTTGATTTCTGTTAGAAGTGTCCCTTAAGATTTCTTTTAATTTTTTATCTTGAAATAATTGTGATTCACAGGAGTTTGCAAATAAATCCATGGGGAAGTCCCATGTATCCTTTCTTCAGCTTCCCCACTCATGTGTTAACATCTTGCACAACTATAGGATGATATCAAAGCTGAGAAACTGGTGTTGGTACAATCCATAGAGCCTATTCAGATTCCACCAGTTTTGTGGACAGAGGTTTTCTTAGAATTTTTTTGTAATTTTATTGTAATTCTTTTTTTATTATTATGTTATGTTAATCACCATACATTACATCATTAGTTTTTGATGTGTGTTCCATGTGTTCCATGATTCATTGTTTGCATATAACACCCAGTGCTCCATGCAGAATGTGCCCTCTTTAATACCCATCACCAGGCTAACCCATTCCCCCACCCCCCTCCCCTCTAGAACCCTCAGTTTCTCAGAGTCCATAGTCTCTCATGGTTCGTCTCCCCCTCCGATTTCCACCCCCTTCATTCTTCCCCTCCTGCTATCTTCTTCTTCTTCTTCTTTTTTTTATTGTAATTCTTTAGATGGTCTGGATCTAGAGCTTTTAAACCTAAAAGTCACATCTTGTCTAAAATGGCAAAAAGCAGAAATTGGTATTTGTTGTCCTGAAAGAAAAGCTGCACATGTAGTGTGTGTGGTAACCTCGAGTAGTCTACTGCCAATCATCACTCAGAAGGGACTGCCAGCCAGTCTTTGATTTGATCCTGAGCAGTAGTGAAAAATATAATAGCATCCTTTTATTCAGTAGACTACATTTTCTTTGACTAAGAAGGATAAATACAAGCAGTCTTTGATAGTGTTCGTACTACAGTAATAGTCATCCAGTTAAATGTTTGGCTTTCATTTTTTTAAGATGTGCTCAGATTATTTTTGCTGAGTGGTATAATGTTACCTATTTATTTATAATTTGGTCTGAATGTTTGTGTAATGACTGGAGGCTTCCTGTGATCTTGCCCATTTTTTGTTTGTTCTCCTTGTTCTTATTAACATTGTCAGATGTGTTCAGCCTGGCACACTGTAGGGAAGCAATAAATATTGTTGGAAATGAATGTTCTTTTGACTTCTCTCTTCGAACTAGACACTTCATTTTTTCTTAAGTTTGTTGCAGCCATTGAGGTTTCTCTGGCTCCTGCCCTCAAGAACTGAGGGACAAAGTGCAGACGTGATTTCTTTGGAAGAACAAATGAAAGAACTCCTGCCTTCTTGGTTCCTGTGCATTCAAGCACCTTATCACACATTTTCTAGCTGCTCATTCGTCAGTTTATTTGAGGAACTTCCTTTCCCTTTATTGATTCATTAATTCCTTCTAGTTCTAATGCTAGTCTATCTTTGAGACTTTGGGTACCTCGCTGTCCCCTTTATGGTTATTTAGTCATCTAAAAGGGACCGTGAACCTGATAGTCTTAACTTTACATTTCATAATTTGGTGATTAACTTTTAAATGTAACTCCCAAGAAAAAAGTTCTAAAAATTTTTATCATTAATCGGAAATTATCTTCATTGAGAGAATACTGTATTTTAGAATAAATCTGTATACATATTCATATCAAAGTAATACATGCTTATTAAAACTCAAAAAGAAATTTTTTATAAAATATTCAAATACAAATTTTGTGGTAGAAAGTGAAGTTCTTCACTTCTTCTATTATCCATCTTCTAGAGATGAGCAAAGATAATATTAAATAATTTTATACCATTTATATAACAATATATGCATATATACAATATGTAACCTGTAGTCCAATTTGTTTACAAAAAGCTAAATTATGCACTATATAATTTTTTTGTAGCTTGGTTTTAAAAAATTTTTTAAAGAAATTTTCAAAAGTTTTTATTTTAATCACCTGGTGCTCATCATGACAAGTGCACTCCTTAATCCCCATCTCCTCTTTCACCCATCCCTCCACCCTGGTAAACCATCAGTTCTCTATAATTAAGAGTCTATTTCTTGGTTTGTCTCTCTTTTTTCCCTTTGCTCATTTGTTTTGTTTCTTAAATTCCACATACAAGTGAAATAATAAGGTATTTGTCTTTCTGATTGACTTATTTCACTTAACATTATACTCCCTAGCTCCATCCATGTTGTTCCAAATGGCAAGTTTTTGGTTTTTTGTGGTTGAATGATGTTCTGTTGTGTGTGTGTATGTATATATACATACACACACACACACACGCATCTTCTTTATCCATTCATCAATTGATGCGTGTGTGTGTGTGTATGTATATGTGTATGTCCATCAATTGATGGACACTTGGGCTGCTTCCATATCTTGGTTATTGTAAATAATGTTGCTATAAACATTGGGGTGCACGTATCCCTCTGAATTAGTGATTTTGTATTCTTTGGGTAAATACCTAGTAGAGCAATTGCTAGATCAGAGGGCAGTTCTATTTTTAATTTTTTGAGGAAACTCCATATCATTTTCCAGAGTGACTGTACCAGTTTGTGTTCTCACCAGCAGTACAAGAGGGTTCCTTTTTCTCCTCATCCTCGCCAACATGTGTTGTTTCTTGTGTTTATTTTAGCCCATCTGATGGGTGTGAGGTGATATCTCATTGTAGTTTTTGATTTGCATTTATCTGATGATCAGTGATGATGAGCATCTTTTCAGGTGTCTGTTAGGCATCTGTATGTCTTCTTTGGAGAAATGTCCGTTCATGTCTTCTGCCCATTTCTTAACTGGATTATTCATTTTTTGAGCATTGAGTTTTATAAATTTATATGTTTTTGATATGACTCCTTTATCAGGTAGGTAGTTTACAAATACATTCTCGCACTCAGTAAGTTGCCTTTTAGTTTGGTTGATTGTTTCCTTCACTGAGCAGAAACTTTTTATTTTGATGTAGTCTCAGCAGTTTATTTTTGCTTTTGTTTCCCTTGCCTCAGGGGACCTATCTAGAAAAAAGTTGCTATAGCTGATATCAGAGAAATTATTGCCTGTTCTCTCTTCCAGGATTTTTATGGTTTCAGGTCTCACATTTAGGTCTTTAATCCATTTTGAAGTTACTTCTGTGTATGGTGTAAGAAAGTGGCCCAGTTTCTTTTTTCTTTTTCTTTTTTTTTGCATGTAGCTGTCCAGTTTTCCCAACAGCATTTGTTGAAGAGATCATCTTTTTCCCATTGGATATTCTTTCCTGCTTTGTGGAAGATTAGTTGACCATTTAGTTGTGGGCTTATTTCTGGATTTTTCTATTCTGTTCCATTGATATGTGTCTATTTTTGGGCCATTACTGTACTGTTTCAATTACTATAGCTTTGCAATATAACTTGATGTCTGGATTTATGATGCCTCCAGCTTTGCTTTTCTTTTTCAAGATTGCTTTAGCTATTTGAAGTCTTTTGTGGTTCCATACAAATTTTAGGATTGTTTGATCTAGTTCTGTGAAAAATGCTGCTGGCATTTTAATAGGGATTGTATTAAATATGTACATTGCTTTGGGTAGCATAGACATTTTTACAATATTTGTTCCTCCAATCCATGAGCAGAGAGTGTCTTTCCATTTCTTTGTGTGGTCTTCTTTCATCAGTGTTCTATAGTTTTCAGAATACAAGCCTTTCACCTCTTTTGTTAAGTTTATTCCTAGGTATCTTATGGTTTTTGGTGCAATTGTAAATGGGATTGTTTTCTTAATTTCTCTCTGCTGCTTCATTATTGGTGTATAGAAATACAACATATTTCTGTACATTGATTTTTGTGTCCTGTGACTTTACTGAATTCATTTATCAGTTCTAACAGTTTTTGGGTGGAGTCTTGAGCATTTTTATACACAGTATCATGTTATCTGCAAATAGTGAAAGTTTTACTTCTTCCTTACTGATTTGGATGTCTTTTATTTCTTGTCTGATTGCTGTGGCTAGGATTTGCAGTACTATATTGAATAAAAGTGGTGAGAGTGGACATCCTTTTCTTGTTCCTGATCTTAGGGGAAAAGCTCTCAGTTTTTCCCTATTGAGGATGATGTTAGCTATGAATTTTCCATAAGTGGCCGTTATTATGTTGAGGTATGTTCCCTCTAAACCTACTTTGTTGAGGTTTTTTTTTTTTTTTATCAGAAATGGATCTACTTTGTCAAATGCTTTTTCTGTGTCTATTGAAGTGATCATATGGTTCTTATTCTTTCTGTTATTGATGTGATGTATCACATTGATTCATTTGTGAATATTGAACCACCCTGGCAATCCAGGAATAAATCCAATGTGATCATGGTGAATGATTTTTTTAAATGTATTGGATTCAGTTTGCTAGTATTTTGTTAAGGATTTTTGCATCTATATTCATCAGGTATATATTGTCCTGTAGTTATTATTTTTTTTTTGTGGTGTCTTAATCTGGTTTTGATATCATGGTAATGCTGTCCTCATAGAATGAATCTGAAAGTTTTTCTTTCTTTCTATTTTTTGGAAGAGTTTGAGAAAAATGGGTATTAACTCTTCTTTAAATGTTTGGTATAATTCACCTGTGAAGCCATTTGGTCCTGGATTTTGTTTGTTGGGAGTTTTTGATTACAGATTCAGTTTCTTTGCTGATAATCAGTCTGTTCAAATTTTTTATTTCTTCCTGATTTAGTTTTTGTAGGTTATATGTTTCTGGGAACTTATCCATTTCTTCTAAGTTGTCCAATTTGTTGGTATATATTTTTTCATAATATTCTCATTTTTTTTTGCATTTCTGTGGCATTTGTTGTTATTTCTCCTCTCTCAGTTGTGATTTTGTTTACTTTCCTTTCCCTTTCTCTTTTTTTTTTCTTGGTAAGTCTGGTTAGAGGTTTATCAATTCTATGGATTTTTTTTTTCCCAAAGAATCATCTCCTAGTTTCATTGATCTGTTCTATTTTTTATGTTTCTATTTCTCATTTATTTCTGCTCTTATGTTTATCATTCCCTCTGTCTGCTGGTTTCAGGTTTTATTTATTTTCTAGCCCCTTTAGGTATAAGGTTTGGTTGTTTGAGATTTTTCTTGCTTCTTTGAGGTAGACCTGTATTGCTATATCCTTCCCTCTTAGACTGCTTTTGCTGCATCCCAAAGGTTTGAGCTGTTGTTTTCATTTTCATTTGTTTCTCTGTATTTTTTTATTTCAACTTTTATTTCCTGGTTGATCCTTTCATTGTTTATAGCATGTTGTTTAACTTCCATGTATTTGTGGTATTTCCAGATTTTTTTTTTCCTTGTGGTTGACTTCTAGTTTCATAGTGTTGTGTTCAGAAAAGATGCATGGTATGACTTCAGTCTTTTTGAATTTGTTGAGGCTTGTTTTATGGCCTAATATGTCATCTCTCCAGGAGAATGTTCTTTGTGCACTTGAAAAGAATGTGTGTTCTGCTGTTTTAGGATGTAGTATTCTGAACGTATCTGTTAAATCCATCTGGTCCAGTGTGTCATTCAAAGCCATTGTTTGTTGATTTTCATCAATCTATCTATTGATGTCAGTGGGATGTTAAAGTCCCCCACAATTATTGTATTATTATTAATTACTTCCTTTACATTTGTTATTAACTATTTTATGTATTGGGGTGCTTCCATGTTGGGTGCATAAATATTTACGATTGTTATATCTTTTTGTTGGTTTGTCTCCTTTATTATCATATAGTGTCCTTTTTTGTCTCTTGTTACAGTCTTTATCTTTATAATAGCTGGTGTATTAGGCAAGTACACTGACCACTTTAAGGTTCAGAATGCAGTTTCCCTTTTGATATTCTTAGGATTAAAAGTAAAGTGCTTAGCACAGTGACCAAAACATTGTGAGTACTAAAAGAAACACTGTATGTGCTCAATTATTAAAGAAAGATTAAAAAATGAATGATAGAATGCCCTTAAGGGGCTCAAAAGCTAGTGGGGAGAATACCTATCTATCTTTATATCCATCCATCTATCCACATTATTCTAAAAAGAATTTGAAATATATTAGAAATATAAATGAAGCGCTATTAGAGACGAAGGAAAAAGTGATTAATTTTGCTTAGGAAGAAAAGGAATAAGTAGAGTAGACCAAACAAAGGAAATGACATTTATACTAGACTTTGAAAGATAATTCAATTTTTTGATAGAGAAATATAGTTGTGGGAACACCTGTTATGCATACAGAGAGAACAATATAATACATAATATGGGGTGAAGAAATTGGCATCCTTGTAGACTGAGAGCAAAGAGTCAGCATAGAGATAGAGGTTGAGTGGAAAGGCAGACAAAATAGAATTACATCTAGAGGAGTTAGGAATAGGAAATTAAGAAGTACAGGAAAAAAGTTGGCTTTGGAAAAAAGAAAGGTCTTTCCCTGAGTTGCTAGGAAAGGAGGTAATTAAAGTAGGAGTTCAATTTAGACATGGAGGAGAGGAAAATTGGGTGTTCATGGTTATGCAAAATATTTTTTATTATTTTGATGTGCTACAAGATGAAGGCTGTGAGGTGGTCTGTTGAGGGCTTGAAAAAAGTGATGAATATTTAGAAAAGCCATTTGGGAAGTCAACCCAGAATGAATGAAAAGGAAACAGCAACAGAAATTTACTTGAACTTATAAATCTCTTCCAGGTAAGGATTATTTCTTGATGTGATGGATTACTCCAATTAGTTTAGTTTTGACATCTCTTGCAAAGACTACTGCTTGAGGCAGTCATTCTTTCAATAAATATTTATTCAGCACTTATGAATGTTAGGCACTAAAATCCTCATGGCTGACATTTAGTGTGTGCTTACTGTATGGTTAGCATTTTTCTATCTATTATTTAATCCTCCTAAAAACCTTTGAGGTAAGTACTGTTTCCTTGTCATACTTCACATAAGTCATTGAAATTAGAGAAGTCAAGGTCAGAAAGTTAGGATTGGCAAAGCATGACTTGAATCCAGGCAGTCCATCTCCAGAGCCTATGCCCTTAACTTTTATGCTATGTGTTTCTTTTTTTTTTAAGATTTTATTTATTTATTTGAGAGAGAGGATGAGAGGAGAGAGAGAGCACATGAGAGGGAGGAGGGTCAGAGGGAGAAGCAGACTCCCTGCTGAGCAGGGAGCCTGATGCGGGACTCGATCCCGGGACTCCAGAATCATGACCTGAGCCGAAGGCAGTTGCTCAATCAACTGAGCCACCCAGGCGCCCTATGCTATGTGTTTCTGCTCAAGGTACAGTAAACAAAACTGCCCTTTGGAGCTTATAGTATGGGAACAAACAAAAAATAAAATATGTATATAAGTGAAATGATTACAAATTTTAATAAATGCTAAGGAGGAAATGAAGAGAGTGGTAAGCTAGCTAGAGGTAAGGTGCAGGATGGAAAGAGGAATCTGCTTTAGAGAGGTTGTCAGAGGGATAATCTTAAGGTAAAACTTGAGGGTTGAGAAGGAGCCAACCAAGAGAGAAGCGGGGGACAGAACTTTATTGGCAGAAGAAAATACCTGAAGGACCTAGAATGGGGATGAGCTTGGTGGTTTTGAAGACCTGAAAGAAGTCTGAAGCATAATGAGGGGAGGAGTGAGAAGCATGAGATAAAGATGGAGAGGAAAAGAGACATCATATCAGTTGAGGCTTTGAGGACCATGGTAAGAAGGTAATATTCTAAATGACTGTGAGAAGTCATTGAAGGAATTTAACCAGGGAAGTGAAAATATTAATTAAACCGATATCTCTGATTTTTGAAAAGAATGGATAAGAGTGGGTGAAGGTGGCAGCTGGGAGACTAGTAGGGGCCTGCCATAGCAGATCAGGAAAGATATAATGGTGACCTTGACTAGGGAAATGGCTAAGGAGACTGCAAAAAGTGAAATGGTTCAATGTGTACTATGAAGAAGGAATCAACCAGGAGAGGGAAAAATAGATCTCAGGGATGACTTCTAGGGTTTTGGTTTGAGCAGTTGGGTAGATAGAGAAGGTTTTGTAATGGGGGAGACTGTCGGTATGGAAAGCTTTAGAGATATAAATCAAGAGCTGATTTTGGATATGCTAAATGTGGGAAACATCCAAGTGGAGTTACTATGTCATTGGATATGCAAGTCTAGAACTTCCAGATAGTTCATAAAATTGCTGAATTATGCTTTCTGCTGGGAAATGGGCATTGACAAATGCTTTTAGAATCATAAACCAAATTTAATAAGATTTGACTAGATGGCTCCAAAGCCATCTAGTCAGGTATATTCTTTGTTTTAATAATGAGTTCAGGGAAGACTTTGATTTCTTAATATTTTTCCATGAATCAAATGAAATTTTGTAACTATCTGGCCAGTGATGACTTACTAACTAGAAATGTGGGAGTAGGATCTCTGCCATGTATACAAGTAAGACCAAATCACTGACTGGCTATTTTTTGGTAGGAGTTTGAGGGCATGGCCAATTATGTTTTCAAGTTTTATATGTACCAGCTCTGATCATGGGGAAAGATTTTCCACATATCATTTTGGCAAATATGTGGCATATACTGAGCCTGTGTGCATGTGCATCGTCTCTGACATTCTCAAACTGAAAAATTGACCACTGATACTCTGTTTTGTTGCTTCCTCCCAAACAGAAAAAGCAAACTGGACTGTATAATATTTGTGCACCTATAAAGCAAGCTGTGGGCTGACAAGGACCTTCGTAGTCATCTGGCATAACTATTGATTCTCTGTAATGCTCTTGCCAAGGGGATATCAAACAATTCTCAAATACCCACGGTGTTATATAAATCTCCAGATACAGGAGTCCATTTTTTCACTGAAAAGTCAAACTATTAGAAAGTTTCTTAAGTGAGTCAAAATTTATCTCCTTACTACTTTAATACAACTGTCCTTCTTCAATCTACTGGGGACATGGAGCAGAAGTTCACTTTCTTATGTGAAAGTCCTTCATATGTCCCCTCTGGTTCATTTCTTCCTTTATCCCTCCCTCCGTCCCTCCCTTCCTTCCTTCTTTCCTTTCTTCCTTTCTAATTCAAGTATAGTTAACATATGGTGCTGTTAGTTTCAGGTATACAGTATAATAATTCAACAATCCTATACATTTCTCCGTGCTCATCAAGATAAGTGTACTCTTAATCTTTATTTCATCCATCTCCCACCCACCTTCCCTCTGGCAACCACAGTTCTGTGTTTAAGAGTCTGTTGTTTTTTGGGAGATTTTTGATTACTGCTTCAATTTCCTTGCTGTTATGGGTCTGTTCAGGTTTTCTGTTTCTTCCTGTTTCAGTTTTGTTAGTTTATATGTTTCTAGGAATGCATCCATTTCTTCCAGATTGCCTAATTTGTTGGCATATAGTTGTTCATAATATGTTCTTCAAATTGTTTCTATTTCCTTGGTGTTGGTCGTGATCTCTCCGCTTTCATTCATGATTTTATTAATTTGGTTCCTTTCTCTTTTCTTTTTTGATAAGTCTGGCTAGGGATTTATCGATCTTGTTAACTCTTTCAAAGAATCAGCTTCTAGTTTCATTGATCTGTTCTACTATTCTTTTGGTTTCTATTTCATTGATTTCTGCCCTAATCTTTATTATTTCTCTTCTGCTTGGTTTAGGCTCTATTTGTTGTTCCTTCTCCAGCCCCTTTAGGTGTAAGGTTATCTTGTGTATTTGAGACTTTTCTAGTTTCTTGAGAAAGGCTTGTATTGCTATGTTCTTCCCTCTTAGGACCACCTTTGCTGCATCTCAAAGGTTTTGAACAGTTGTGTTTTCATTTTCATTTGTTTCCATGAATTTTTAAAATTCCTCTTTAATTTCCTGGTTGACCCATTCATTCTTTGGTAGGATGCTTGTTAACCTCCAAGTATTTGAGTTCCTTCTAAATTTCTTCTTGTGATTGAGTTCAAGTTTCAAAACATTGTGGTCTGAAAATATGCAGGGAATAATCCCAATTTTTTGGTGCTGATTGAGACCTGATTTGTGATCCAGTATGCGATCTATTCTGGAGACCGTTCCATGAACACTTGTGAGATACCACCTCACTCCAGTCAGAATGGCTAAAATTAACATGTCAGGAAACAACAGATATTGGCGAGGATGTGGAGAAAGGGGAACCCTCTTGCACTGTTGGTGGGAATGCAAGCTGGTACAGCCACTCTGGAAAACAGTATGGAGGTTCCTCAAGAAGTTGTAAATAGAGCTATCCTATGGCCCAGCAATTGCACTACTGGGTATTTACCCCAAAGATACAAATAGAATGATCTGAAGGGGCACCTGCACCCCAATATTTATAGCAGCAATGTCCACAATAGCCAAACTGTGGAAAGAGCCCAGATGTCCATTGACAGATGAATGGATTAAGAAGATGTGGTATACACACACACACACACACACACACACACACAATAGAATATTACTCAGCCATCAGAAAGGATGAATACTTACATCAATGTGGATGGAACTGGAGGGTATTATGCCGAGTGAAATAAGTCAGAGAAAGATAATTATCATATGGTTTCACTCATATGTGGAATATAAGAAATAACACAGAGGATCATAGGGGAAGGAGGGGAAACAGAATGGAAAGAAATCAGAGAGGGAGACAAACCATGAGAGAGAGACTCTTAACTATAGGAAACAAACTGAGGTTTGCTGGAGGGCAGTAGGTGGGGAGATGGGGTAATTGGATGATGAGCATTAAGGGAGGGCATGTGATGTGATGAGCATTTGGTGTTATGTACAACTGATTAATTACTGAACTCTACATCTGAAACTAATGATGTACTATATGTTGGCTAAGTAAATTTAAATAGAAGAGTCTTGTTTTGATTGTTTTTTTTCCCTTTGTTTCTGAAATTCCACATATGAGTGAAATCATAGGGTATTTGTCTTTCTCTGAATGATTTATTACACTTAGCATTATACTCTCTAGGTCCATCCATGTTGTTGTAAATGACGAGATCTCATTCTTTTTTATGGCTGATCAAACATCCTCACTTCATCAACATTCTTCACATGATGTGTTATTAGTCCCTTTACCATCTTGGTTGACCACCAAGGGCAGCATGTCTCTAACCATTATATAATTAAATATAATAATTTTATAATATAAATATGTGTTATTATTTTTAATTATGTTTATTATTTTATAATATAATTATATAATAATTTATGTGTGGTTTCATCAGCATACAATAAATTGAAATTATTTCCTATTTTGTTAGATATTCCACTTCTTTTAACTTATCCTAAAACTGCATTAGTTTGAGAGACAAATAAAAATGAAAATAGGGGCACCTGGGTGGCTCAGTCGTTGAGTGTCTGCCTTCAGCTCAGGTCATGGTCCCAGGGTTCTGGGATCGAGCCCCACATTGGGCTCCCTGCTCCGCGGGAAGCCTGCTTCTCCCTCTCCCACTCCCCCAGCTTGTGTTCCCTCTCTCGCTGTGTCTCTCTCTATCAAATAAATAAATAAAATCTTTAAAAAAAAAGAAAATAATAACAAAAATACCAACAAAAATACCATGGACTCAATATTGCCTATGTACCAGTCAATATGCTAAGCACTTTATATATAGTATTTTAGGCATTTGAATTTATAGTTGACCAAAACCCAGTGTCTTTTTTACATGCTGTCACAAACTACATCTTCCAACCCAATCTTAGAAATAGAGGTTTTGGTCAAGTTTCATTCTTCTGTATATAGCTGTTCAATTTTCCCAGCACCATTTATTGAAGAGACTTTTTTCCATTGCATATTTTTTCCTGTTTTGTCAAATATTATTGGACCATAGAGTTGAGGGTCCATATCTGGGCTCTCTATTCTGGTCCATTGGTCTATGTCTTTTTTTGTGTGTGTGCCAGTACCATGCTGTCTTGGTGATCACGGCTTTGTAATATAGCTTGAAATCAGGCAACGTGATGCCCCCAGCTTTGTTTTTCTTTTTCAACATTTCCTTGGTGATTCAGGATCTTTTCTGATTCCATACAAATTTTAGGATTGTTTGTTCCAGCACTTTGAAAATGGTCATTGGAATTTTGATCGGGATGGTGTTGAAGGTATAGATTGATCTGGGCAGCATAGACGTTTTAACAATGTTTATTCTTCTGATCTATGAACATGGAATGTTTTTCCATCTTTTTGTGTCTTCTTCAATTTCTTTCATGAGTGTTCTGTATTCCTAGAGTTTAGATCCTTTACCTCTTTGGTTAGGTTTATTCCAAGGTATCTTACGGTTTTTGGTGCTATTGTAAATGGAATTGATTCTCTAATTTCTCTTTCTACAGTTGCATTGTTAGTGTATAAGAAAGCAACTGATTTCTGAGCATTGATTTTGTATCCTGCCACATTACTGAATTGCTGTATGAGTTCTAGTAATTTGGGGGTGGAGTCTTTTGGATTTTCCACATAAAGTATCATGTCATCTGCAAAGAGAGTTTGACTTCTTCTTTGACATTTGAATACATTTTATTTCTTTTTTTTGTCTGATTGCTATTGCTAGGACTTGTAGTACTGTGTTGAACAATAGTGGTGAGAGTGGGCATCCTTGTCGTGTTCCTGATATTAAGGGAAAGGCTCTCAGCTTTTACCCATTGAGGATGATATTCACTGTGGGTTTTTCATAGATGGATTTTATGAACTTGAGGAATGTTCCCTCTATCCCTATACTCTGAAGAGTTTTAATCGGGAAAGGATGCTGTATTTTGTCAAATGCTTTTTCTGCATCAATTGAGATGACCATATGGTTCTTCTCTCTCCTCTTATTAATGTGTTCTATCACATTAATTGATTTGTGAATGTTGAACCACTCTTGCATCCCGGGGATAAATCCCACTTGGTCGTGGTGGATGATCCTTTTAATGTATTGCTGGACCCTATTGGCTAGGATTTTGTTGAGGATTTTGGAATCCATATTCATCAGGGATATCAGTCTGAAATTCTCCTTTTTGATGGGGTCTTTGCCTGGTTTGGGGATCAAGGTAATGCTGGCCTCATAGAATGAGTCTGGAAGCTTTCTTTCTGTTTCTATTTTTTGAAACAGCTTCAGGAGAATAGGTATTATTTCTCCTTTGAATGTTTGGTAGAATTCCTCAGGGAATCCATCAGGCCTGGACTCTTGTTTTTTGGGAGGTTTTTGATCACTGCTTCAATCTCGTTACTGGTTGTTGGCCTATTCAGGTTGTCAATTTCTTCCTGTTTCAGTCTTGGCAGCTTATAGGTTTCCAGGAAGGCACCCATTTCATCCAGATTGCTCAGTTTATTGGCATATAGTTGTTGATAATAAATTCTAATAATTGTTTCTATTTCCTTGGTGTTAGTCGTGATCTCTCCCCTTTCATTCATAATTTTATTAATTTGGGTCCTTTCTCTTTTCTTTTGGATAAGTCTGGCCAGTGGTTTATCGATCTTATTAATTTTTTCAAAGAACCAGCTTCTAGTTTTGTTGATCTGATTTACTCTGTTTCTGGCTTCTAATTCATTGGTCTCTGCTCTAATCTTAATTATTTCTCTTCTAATATGTGACTTAGGCATAGTTTGTTGCTTTTTCTCCAGTTCTTTAAGGTGTAAAGTTAGTTGGTGAATTCTCTAACACCATACACAAAGATAAACTCAAAATGGGTGAAAGACCTCAATGTGAGACAGGAATGCATTAAAATCCTAGAGGAGAACAACTTCAAACAGCAGATGTACTTATTTCTGGATGGGTTTGTTTGGAGAAACTTCTATTTGTAGGTAGCACACTAAGAGGTATATAAGGGAGGCTAAAAGGGAGAGAGAAACAAAGCAATATTGTGGTGGGTAGATATGAAAGACCTCCTGGGGTAAATGATAGAGGGACTTATTGATATGTTCCTGACATAGGTCAGAGACTTGGGACAGAAAAAAGATATGGCCGTTCAGATACAAGCACCTTCACATGGCTGTTACTGACAAGTCTCCATCAGTTATTACCACCTTTCAGATTATGAATTACTCAGCAAACTAGGAAGAAAATCTCCAAGGCTTTGAGAGAACTGTTCACCTTTCCCCATTCTAGTTTCTTCTTGGGAGTGCATTCTGTGATTTCTAGGTGGTATATTTGTTTTCAGTGACATAATCTTCCCTTGATGGACAAATATATACATTGATTATCTGAATTTTATTGTTTTTTTATCTGTTCTGTACTTTTTCTTCAGGGCCCTAGAGGAGAAAGTAGCCCTGGGATGAAGAGTGAGGTCTAGTAAGAAGGGTAGAAGATTTGAATTTTGGGGAAGTGGGCAATGAGAGAAATCCAAACCAAAAGTGCATCAGTGAGATATGGCAAAAAAATATTAACTTGAGAAATTTAAGCATATATGAGAGACTTCATGTTTACTCTCTGATCTTGTTTTAGGGCAATTAGCAATCTCAGCCACTAGTAGCAATGGAAAAACCTCTGAGAGCCATGAAAATGTGAGTCCACCCATTTACTAAGGTTTTCCCAAACCAGGGCCATAAAGTGCCAGGACCATAATGATGCAGTTCAGAAATGGTTCAGCCTGTATTCCTGAGATGGAGACAAAGCAGTTTCCCAGCTAGTTCTCTGTAGCTATGAATTTTCTGACAGTTTATCTGCATAAGTGGAATGTGGAAAATGGCTTAAGTATCCTTAAGATTGGGATTGAGTGAAGACTTGAACTATAATTTCCTTTTCCTTCCCCCCTTCTTAACTCTCTTCCTTCCTCCCTCCCTCTCACTCTCTCATTTTTAGATTTCAGATGGACCTTTTCCATGTTTTATAATCTCATAGAGTGACACATCCTTCTTTATGTCAATTGTGTCAAATCAAGAAGTTGTTGCAATCAATGAATTATTGCACCATAATTTAGACAAATCAGCCACTCCATAGAAGGGTTTTCACTTTTCATTGGGATGTAATAGCTCATTGAATTGCAGGTTTATATCACATACTTTCGACCTGCCCTATGGAGTCATTCCCATCAGAGTTCACCCTCCCTATTATGATGAATCTTTAACCAAATGAATTCAGTTTCAATGTGTTCTTCCCAGCATATTTTTGCTGAATTAGTGCAGAATCTGTTACCTATATCTAAGGAGACAAGTGTGCTACTATGAGGATTCTTTCTTTTTTTTTTTTAAGATTTTATTTATTTATTTGAGAGAGAGAATGAGAGAGAGAGAGAGAGCATGAGAAGGGGGAGGGTCAGAGGGAGAAGCAGACTCCCTGCTGAGCAGGGAGCCTGATGCGGGACTCGATCCAGGGACTCCAGGATCATGACCTGAGCCGAAGGCAGTGGCTTAACCAACTGAGCCACCCAGGCGCCCGAGGATTATTTCTTAAATTATGCTAACTATGGATAGTATTCATGACTTTAAAGACAATTTAAGCATAACACTTTAAGTCATGAAGATATGCCCTGACTTGCCATAAGCAAGCAAGCAGCCATCTAGCCACCTAATGAACCAAATAAGCCAACCACTAAACAAAAGAAAGTGGGAAAGAGGGAAAAGAATTAGAGAAAGAAACTGAAAGAAAAGTCATTTTACCAATGATTCTTTCCTGCTTTGTTTGGTTTTATGATGGAGGGGATTTGGTTGTATGTTTAGCGGATATTTGAAATACAGTTCAAAAAGAGGCTTGTTTGGAAGTCTGGTTGCTTTGGGAGCAGATACGGCCACAGTGATAGCCTAAACAAAAGTAAGAAAGACTAAAGATACAGTAGTTGGTTGAAGGTTTGTTGAATGCTTTGGATATGTGACCCTTTGGAAGGTGAGGAACATAGAGCTATTTTGGATTTTTTAGTTTATTTTGTTTGATAATACAGCAATTTACACACCCACCCACACCCACACACTTACTTTTCTATTTCCCCTTTGGAAGCTCTGTGATTTTTATAAACACATTTTCCCCCAAAGATCTTGAAATGAATTTTATAGGAGTCTGCAGTGGAAAACATTAACACACTTCAGAATACGACTGAATTTGGCACCTGTAATAAATTTCCAGTGTCATTCTCTGAACCTGATAGACCTTGCTAGAATTTTAATAGCTTCTCCACATACCTGGAAATACAGCTGAAGTGTCTGTCACCTTTAGAAAATAATCATTCTGACATGCTTTATTCACTTACAACTCATTTGACACATTTTCAGTTACATTTAAATGTGAGTTTCATTTAGTCCCTCATTTCACATAGCAAAGGTTAGGTATTCATTACATAAGTTGTTTCCAGAGATAGAAAGACCCAGATCCTAACAGAATTAGAATGTAACGTGAGCATGGTATTCTTGTTAAATCTTCTGTGTTCAAAATATATTTACAATTAATTACAAATGTCTCTAATGGGATTTCAGGCTAATGGAAATATCAATATTGACTGTATCACTACCCACCTGCATTTTTTTTCCTAGATAAGAATCATTTCTTCTGCTTATTAGGAAATATTTTATACTTGAAAATGTGCAGTTTGCTGAAGGGAGGAGAGAACTGAGTCATTATTCAGATCTTGCATTTGAAATCTTCAATTTGAAGTATTTTCCTTTTCATTTCAATTTGAGAAGGCACAGAAAGAGCTCACATTTTGGAGGCATGGTAGTTTATTTCCAAGCTAGAATGATCTGGCAATCTGTTGAGGACACAGGTGGACCAGGAACTCAGATTTTCTGTTTTTATTGAAAGGGAATTTGGGGCTGAGGGAAACTCATAAAGAAGACAAAAGCTCAAGAATTGGCTAGCTTTTCACTTAGTGATTAGTTTTCTGTTGCCAAACTCTAGTCTTGAGGATTAATGTTACTTCATAGTGCCAGCCCCCGATGAATGCGTTGGCAGATGATTTGGATGATGTAGGGCAGATGTCTACTAGGTAGGTAACTCTGTGGCAGGGGACTGTGGCTGACATTCAATTTATGGCCTGGAGGTGGAGGCAAAGGATGATTTCAGCTTCCTCCAGGTAGAACATGGCATGTTGAAGAGGGCTCAAAATAGGATCTTGTTCACTCTCAAGCTCAGGCAGCTGGGGTCTTTGCTAAATAGATGTGCAAATTGTTATATTAATTAAACAAGGAGGCCATTAAACTGAGGTGGTTTTAAGACTTCAGCAGACTATGTAACAGCAATCCAAAACCTAAGCCTGTAAATGCCTCAGTGTTAAGAAATCAAAACCTAAAGGCAAGCACTAAACTATAGCCAATCAAATAATTCCCTTGCTTTGCTGCTGCCTTTTTCTATGAAATCTTTCACTTAGCTCCTGTAGGTGGAGCACTTCCAAACACATATGGTTTGGTGCTGCCCTATTTCCACTGATAAATGTTTAATATGCCTCAGTTCATCTTTTTTTTTTTTTAAACAATGTATTATTTAACTATGGTTTCACATGGCAATTAGCAGAAAAGGAAAGGGGGAAGAGGAAGGGAGGGAGATGTGGGGTTGGGGTTGCTTAATCTTATCCAGTTATTCTGCAGAGAATGCCAGTCAGAGTACATCAGGCCTCAGCTTGACATGGAAATGCTCTTTAGATTGAATGTTTATACGATGAAAAGATCCCAGTAAGTAAGGGAATGATTCTTCCTCCCAGGCACAGTGTAGAAAGTGAGCTTAAAGGAAGATTGTTCATTTAAGATGGTGCTTGGTCAATTACATTTGTACTGGCCTTTGGATTTTTCCAAGTGCCTTAATTTTTCATAATCTCTTTTGTCCTCTAAAACAGCCCTGTGAAGTAGTTCAGGCAGGCATTTTTCTCAGAGGCCTTCTGAAGCTTGTTTACTACACTGCTTCCCTGGAGGAGCAGTAAAAGGAGAAAGATAAAAATATCCTCATGGTGAACACAGTAGGGTCACAGCATTTATTCATTTAATCCAGACACTGGCTTTAGTATATTACTTCAACCAGCATTGTTCCTCCACTTCACTCTTCCACTCCCAGATGCACATTAGAAGAGCTTGGAGTATGGAATTGGGCATTCACATGCAAAAACAAACAAAACTTTAACTTCCATAGGACCTAGCCACACAAAACTCAACCACAATGGATCATAGATCTAAATATAAAATGCAAAACTATAAAACTTCCAGAAGAAAATATAGGAAAAAAGTCTGTATAACCTTGGGTTTGAAAATGAGTTTTAAGATATAATACCAAAGCTTGTTTTATGAAATAAAAATTTGATAAATTAGACATTAAAATTAAAACATTGCTCTATGAAACAGTTAAGAGAATGAAATGATAAGTCACTGACTAGAAGAAAATATTTACAAATCACTTCTCTGATAAAGACATCTAAAACCTATAAAACTCCTAAATTTCAAGAGTAACCAAAAACTCAAAAAATTGGCAAAAGATCTGAACAGACACTTTACTAAAGAATGTATACAGATGGCAAATAAACATGTGAAAAAAATGCTCAACATTACTTGTATGTTAAAAGAACAATAGGATACCACTGCACATATATTAGAATGGTTAAAATCCAAAGAGCTGACAATACCAATCTCTGGCATAAATACAAAACAATAATAACTCTTGTTCATTGCTGGTGGGAATAGAGAGGGAGGCAAACCATAAGGGACTCTTAACTACAGGGAGCAAACTGAGAGTTGCTTGAGGGGAGGTGAGTGGGGGGATGGGGTAGTTGGGTAATGGGCATTAAGGAGGGCACTTGATGTAATGAGCACTGGGTGTTATACACAACTGATGAATCACTAAATTCTACCTCAGAAACCAATAATACAGTATATGTTAACTAAATTGAATTTAAATAAAAATATAGTATAGCCATTTTGGAATATAGTTTGGCAATTTCTTACAAAGCCAAACGAAGTCTTATCATACAATCTAGGAATTGTGCTCCTAGGCATTTACTCAGTTGACTTGAAAATTTATGCCCACATAAAGACTTGCATGTGGGTATTTATAGCAGCTTTATTCATAACCCACTCAAACCTAGAAACAACCAGAATGTTTTTCAATAGATGAATAGATAAACAAACTTCGATACATTCATACTATAGAAAGTACTCAGCAAAAATAAAAAGGAAAGAACTATTAAGCTATGCAAAAACATGGATAAAGCTTAACTGCTTATTGCTAAGTGGAAGAAGCCAGTCTGAAAAGGCTTGATGTTGTATCATTCCATTTATACTACATTCTGAAAAAAGTAAAACGTTGGAGTTTCCAGGAATTTAGGAAGGGGAGAAGGATTAAGTGGGTGAAGTAGAGGAAATTTTTTTAGGGTGAGGAAACTCTTTTATACGTGATGGTGTATACATACTATACATTTTCAAGACCCATAGAACTTAACAGCAGAGAGTGAATTTACTGTATGCAAAATAAAAATAAAAGATTTAAGAAGTTTGGGGATTCCAGGATGGAATGCAGAGTGTGATGAAATAGTCTAACTGTATTAAATATGTAAAAAATAACCTCACCAGTGGAGGTGGAAAACTGCTGACCTAAGTAACTTTGGAAATGGGCAGAGACTGAAAGACTGAGGGCAACTGGAAATGCACATTAGCATGTATTCTAGTTGATGAAATTTTTCCCACTGAGATATGGGTAAAAAATTCTGAAACCACTATGCACGTATGTATCCTGGAATTGAAAAATGGCTGATGTTGCGAGTGATTTTTTTTTTTTTTTTTTTGGTTACTGCTGGAGTGAGAGGTTACAGACAAGCAAGGGGAGAAAGCTAGAATCATCCATGAAATTTTGAATCAGATATTCCTGGAATGTCTTGTAGTCTTGTGATGCTAAAAGGCATGGAAGTGCTAAAAGAAAAAAACCCTCCAAAGTGGTGCAGAAGCCAACTGACAGCTCTTGCTATGGCCAAAGCTAGAACAATTGAAGCAACACAGTTAATAAAGCAGTATCTAAGTATAAAATAAGTATTCATGACTCATTCATGACATAAATGAATGATTAAATAAATAAGTTGGGGAAATAGACAAATCTGTGCCCAGGAATTCCAAATAATTTATGTAGATACTGTGTCCTCGAGGAGGAGGATCATGATCATAATTCAGCTCTCCTTAAATGTGGTATGAATAATTTTCTTCTAAAGAGTACCTGCAGTATATCAAGAGAGGAAAAGAATAGCTTTACACTGAAGGAACCTGATAAACCCTCAGCTTAGGGAGCAAGGTTAACATCAACGGTGATAAATCATGTTGATATGATGTGATGAGAGTGGCACTTTATGTCTGTGGATTTCTTTCTAAAACTCCGTAACTCCAGTCAATCTTAAGAACATCAGACAAATCCCAATTGAGGGACGTTCTACCAAATACCTGACCAGAACTCCTCAAAACTGTCAAGGTCACCAAAAACAAGGAAAATCTGAGAAACTGTTATAGCTAACAGGAGCCCAAGGAGACATGACAATTAAATATAATTTGAGATCTTGGATGAGCTCCTGAAACAGAAAATGGGTAAGATTGAAGAAATATGCATAAATTATGACCTTTAGTAAATAATAGTGTGTTAAAATATTGGTTCATAAATTATAACAAAGGTACCACACAAATATAAGATGTTAACAATTGGAGAAACTGAGTTTGGGATACATGGGAATTCACTGAACAATTTTTGCAATTTTTCTGTACATCTAAAGCTGTTCTAAGATTAGAAAAATAAAAACCCCTGAGAACTCTTAAAAGATTAAAAAAACCCAATTAAATAAATCTTACAGGAAAGTAAGAATATTTTGAAAGTATCCTCCCATCCCCATTGGCTGCCAAGCGTTTGAATATTATAGTAGCAGAAATGTTCAAATAATCAGAAGTCTGCATGGATGATTTTTTTATTCCCTCCTTTATTCTAGCTAACTGATTCTCAAACTTTGATATGCATAATAATTACTATTCAGGGTTATTGATCAAAATCATGTACAGTGTACTTTATGCTTGATATAAGGAAACTTCTAGGTTAATTAGATTTATGTGATTCTTGTCCCTGTACTGACTTTGTTATCTAATCCTGGAATAAGATTTTGTTCTGCTTCAACTTATCTTGGTCAAGAGACTTTGGATCCTTTGATTTAGACCATTAATAATGGTGTGTAATAGACAAAGGATTATGACTGATCCAATTCTTTGCAAAGAATTTTTTAAGGCTGCAACAAAAAAGGAAAGGAAGGAAAACCTAAGCCTGCTATTCTTTTTTTTTTTTTTCCCCTTTCCTTTGAGTGTAGTTTACATACAATGTTACATCAGTTTCAGGTATACAACTTAGTGATTTGACAAGTTTATACATTATGCCATTTTCACCACAAATATAGCTACCATCTGTCCCATTACATTGCTACTACAACATCATTGACTGTATTCCTTATGTTGTGCCTTTTATTCCCATGACATATTCCATAACTGGAAGCCTGTATCTCCCTCTCCCCTTCACCCATTTTGACCAACTCCCACCTCCCACTCTTTGGGCAACCATCAGTTTGTTCACTGTTTTCATAGTTCTGATTCTGCTTTTTGTTTATTCTTTTTTTGGATTCCATTTGAGTGGAATCATATGGTATTTGTCTTTCTCAGTCTGACTTCTTTCACTTAGCATAATAACTTCTAGGTCCATCCATGTTGTCTCAAATGGCATGAGCTCATCCCTCTTTATGGCTATGTAATATTCCATTACCCTACTGTTTTGATTACTACAGCCTTGTAGTATATTTTAAAATCTGGAATTGTGATACCTCCAACTTTGGTCTTTCTCAGGATTGCTGTAGCTATTAGGGTCTTCTTTGGTTCCATACATATTTCAGTATTATTTTTTTCTAGTTTTGCACGAAAATGCTGTTGGTATTTTGATAGGGATTGTGTTAAATCTGTAGATTGCTTTGGGTAATATGGACATTTTGACATTAATTCTTCCAATCTATGAACATGGAATATCTTTCCATTTGTCTCATCTTCAACTTATTTAATCAGTGTTTTACAGTTTTCAGATTACAGGTCTTTCACTTCTTTGGTTAAATTTATTTCTTGGTATTTTATTTTTTATTTTTTGGATACAATTTGCAAATGGTGTTGTTTTTTAAATTTCTATTTCTGTAACATCATTGTTAGCATATAGAAATGCTACCAATTTCTGGGTATTTTTTTTTGTATTTTCCTACCTTATTGAATTCCTTTATTACTTCTAGTAGTTTTTTGGTGGAATCTTTGGGATTTTCTATGTATAATATCATGTCATCTGCGCACAGTGACAGTTTTAACTTCTTTACCAATATGGATGCCTCTTATTTATTTTTCTTGTCTGATTGCTGTGGCTAGGTCTTCTAGTACTATGTTGAATAAAAGTGGTGAGAATATATATCCTTAGGGGGAAAGCTCTCAGTTTTTCATCATTGAGGATAATGTTAGCTGTGGGTTTTTTATATATGGCTTTTATTATGTTGAAGAATGTCCCCTCTAACCCCATTTTGTTGAGAGTTTTTATCATGAATGGATGTTGAATCTTGTCAAATTCTTTTTCTGCATTTATTGAGATGATGATATGATTTTTGTTTCATTTTGTTGATTTGGTGTGTGACATTTATTGATTTGTGAATATTAAACTATTCTTGCATCCCAGGAATAAATCCCACCTGAGGGTGATGAGTGATCTTTTTATTATATTGCTGTATGTGGTTTGTTAATACTTTGTTGAGGATTTTCATATATGTGTTCTTCAGGGCTATTGACCTATAGTTTTCTTCTTCTTCTTTTTTTTTTTTTGTAGTATTTTTGTCTGGTTTTGGTATCAGGGTAATGCTGGCTTCATAGAATGTATTTGAAATCTTGTCTTCCTCTTCCATTTTTTGGAATAGTTTGAGGAGAATAGGTATCAACTCTTCTTTAAATGTTTGTTAAAAATCACTTGTGAATCCATCTAGTACTGGATTTTTATTTTTTGGGAGTTTTTTTAAATTACAAATTCATTTTTGTTACTTGTAATTGGTCTATTAAGATTTTATATTTCTTCCTAATTCAGTTTTGGAAGATTGTAGGTTTCTAAGAATTTATCCATTTCTTCTCGTTTGTCTAGTTTGTTGTCATATAATTTTTCATAGTATTGTCTTATAATCTTTTGTATTTCTGTGCTATCAGTTGTTACTTCTTTTACTTATTTCAGTTTTTTCTCCTTTTATGACATTTTTATTTATTTATGAGAAGGAGGGAGAGGTAGAGAGAGAGAGAATGAGCAGGGAGAAGGGCAAAGGGAGAGGGAGAAGCTCCAATCTTTATTTCCTTTCTTCTGCACACCATGGGATTTTTTTCTTTTTGTAGTTCCTTTAGGTTTAAGATTAGGTTGAGTTTTTTGTTTTTTGTTTCTTGAGGTAGGCCTGTATTGCTATATACTTCCCTCTTAGAACTGCTTTCACTGTGTCCCAAAGATTTTGGACAATTGTGTTTCATTTCATTTGTTTCCATGTTTTTTTTTTTTTTTTTTTTGTAATTTCTTCTTCAATTGCTTCATTGACCCATTGGTTGTTTAGTATCCTGTTGTTTATTGTTCACATGTTTGTGGGGTTTTTTTTGTGCCAATTTTTTGAAGAATATTTTATTTAGTTGACAGAGAGGGAGAGAGAGAGAGAGAGAGAGAGTGCACATAAGCAGGGGGAGCAGCAGAGGGAGAGGGAGATGGAGGCTATCTGCTGAGCAGGGATCTCAGTGTGGGGCTCTATCCCAGGACCCTGGGATCATGACCTGAGCTGAAGGCAGATGCTTAACCAGCTGAGCCACCCAGGTGCCCCTTGCCAATTTTTTTTTTTCTTGTGATGTATTTCTAGTTTCATACCATTGTGGTCAGAAAAGATGCATGGTATTTCAATCTTAAATTTATTGAGGCTTCTTTTATGGCCTGATATGTGATCTGTTCTGGAGAATGTTCCATGTGCACTTCAAAAGAATGTATATTCTGTTGTTTTGGTTGGAATGTTCTGTATATATCTGTTACATCTGTCTGGTCCAATGTTCATTCTAAGACATTGTTTCCTTATTGATTTTCTGTCTGGATGATATATCCATTGATGTAAGTGGAATGTTAAAGTCCCTTACTATTATTGTATTACCATCAATTTCTCTCTTTATGTCTGTTAATATTTGTTTTATGTATTTAGGTTCTCCAGTGTTGGGTGTATAGATACGTTATAGCCTCTTGTTAGATTGATCCTTTATCATTAAGTAATACTCTTCTTTGTCTCTTATTACAGTTTTTGTTTTAAAGTCTATTTTGTCTGATGTAAGTATTGCTACTCCAGCTCTTTTTTTGCTTCCCTTTGCATGGTGAATGTTTTTCCATCCCTCACTTTAAGTCTATATGCATCTTTAGGTGTGAGTTGAGTCTCTTGTAGGCAGCTATAGATGGGATTTATTTATTTATTTATTTAAGCCATTCTGCCATTCTATGTCCTTTCATTGGAGCATTTAGGCCATTTACATTTAAAGTAATTATTGATAGGTATATACTCATTGCCATTTTAAAATTTATTTTCTGGTTGTTTTGTTTTTTGTTCTCTTGCTCTCTGTCTTTGTTATTAGTGAGTGTCTGTAGTGTTTTGTTTGGCTTTCTTTCTCCTTATTTTTTGTGTGTCTATCATAGGTTTTGGGTTTGTGATTACCATGAGGCTCATATATGACAGTATAAGTAAATAGCAGTCCATATTAATTTGATGGTCATTTAAGTTTTTAAACACATTCTATAAAAAAGAAAAAGAAAAACCTTATTTCTTTTTCCTCGTCCCTTTTTACTCCCTTCTCCACATTTTATGTATATGTTGTTATATTTTACATCCTTCTATTTGTATTTTTCTTATGTTTAATTATGGTCTATCTTTTCCGGTTAACAAAATCCCTTTGATATTTCTTTTGAGGCTGGTTTAGTGGTAAACTCCTTTTCTTTTGGTTGTCTGGGAAATTTCTGTCTCCTTCAAATCTGAATGATAACCTTGCTGGGTAGAGTATTCTTCGGTGCAGGTTTTTTCCTTTCAGCACTTTGAATGTATCATGCCACTCTCTTCTGGCTTGCAAAATTTCTGCTGAAAAATAAGTTCATAGTCTTACAGGTTTTCCCTTGTAGATAATTTTTTTTTGTTTTTCTCTTGCTGCTTTTAGGGCTTTCTCTTTTCTTTAATTTTTGATATTTTAATTATGTGTCATGGTATGGACCTCTTTGGGTCCATCTTGTTTGGTACTCTTTGTGCTTCCTGGACTTGGATGTCTATTTTCCTCCTTAGGTTAGGGAAGTCTTCAGTTATTATTTCTTCAAATAAGTTTTTTTTTTTTTTAACAGAGAGAGAGAGAGCACAAGAAGGCAGAGTAGCAGGTAGAGGGAGAGGGAGAAGCAGGCTCCCTGCTGAGCAAGGAGCCGGATGTGGGATTCGGTCCCAGGACCCTGGGATCATGACCTGAGCTGAAGGCAGTTGCTTAACCAACTGAGTTTTCTACTTTGTTTTCTCTTCTGGGACCCCTATAAGGCAAATATTTGCTTGATGTTGTCCAAGAAATCTCTTACTCTATCCTCATTTTTTTAATCCTCATTTTTAAGTTCTTTTTTCTTTTTTTGTTGTTCAGCTTGTGTGCTTTTCATTACATTGTCTTACAGATTGCTGATACATTTTCCTGAATCCCCTAATCTGTTGATTCCCTCTAGTGTGTTCATTTCAGTTATTGTATTCTTCAGCTCTGATTCTTTTTAATATTTTCTATCTCTTTATTGAAGGTTTCATTGAGTTCTTCCATTCTTTGCTCCAGCTGAGTGAGTATCTTTATGATCATTACTTTAAATTCTTTTCAAGCATACTGCTTATCTCTGTTTCACTTAATTCTTTTACTGAGGTCTTTTCTTTTGGAGCATATACTTCTGTCTCCCCATTTTGCTTGACTTTGTATTTCTATGGATTAGGTGAAATGGCTACTTTTCCTAAAGTCGAAGGAGTGGTCTTGTGTGTGGCAACTCCAATGCGGACTATGTGCGTGGTGACTTTTGCTGGCTGGCCAGAGCTGCAGCTCTCTATAAACCATGACTTTTTACAGAGAGACGATAACAACAACAACAACAAGAGCAACAAAGAAGTAAAGAAGAAAAAAGAATAATAAAGAAAAGAAAACCAAAAAGAAAAAAATTAAAACAAATTTTTGAAATGTAAAACAGAAAACAAAAAACTTCCCCAAACCACAGCTTGTTTTCTGTGCTGGGCTTGTGGTCCCTGGACTCACTGAGGTTGCAAGTTCCCTGTGAACCAGGCCCTGCTCTGGTCTGGGATTCTAAGGTGGAGGGGGAGAGAACATTCCCACAGTTGTCTCTTTTATATGCTAGATGCTCTATTAAATCTCAGGGTTTTTTTTTTTTTTTTCTGTTTTCAAGGACAGAGGAATCTGTTCCCAATTCCTCAGTACTATCCCTCCCCACTGCTATTCATACATTGGGGGTGGGGATTCCCTTTGTTACTGTGTCTCCATCTCTCTTCCTATACTTTTGCCATTCTCTCTGTCTTTGGCTGTTTTGTTAGCCCTTAGTTCTTCTTCAGGGGGAATTGCTCTATTAATAGGTATAATTTGGTGTGTCCTATGGAGGAGGTGAGTTCAGTCTTCTTACCTCTCTGTCTTGAACTGGAACTCTCCTCCCTGCTATTCCTTTTTCAAGGACAAATTCAAGCACATCCTTTGAACTTTTCTTGATTTCCATAGTGGAATAAACTGATCTCTGACAACATGACAACCTGTAAATCTAGGTATTTTTAAAATATATCTTTAAGATTTGATGCCCCTCCTCCTTCTTAGAGTATATATGGGACATTTTAAAACCTGGACTGATATTAGGATTCTGCTTGTTTATTCTACAAAATCTAAGCTGGATCACATTTAATGTGCTCTACAAAACCCTAAGTTAGTCCTAGGGAAAATGAGTAAGTGAAACCTTCTTTTGTCCTTTCTTTTTCTTAATTGGTGCTCATCCTGGGCCTGTCCTTTAGAACCAAATGGATTTTTCTTTACACTTTCCTAAGCCTTCCCACCTCCACCAGAGTTAGCTCTCCTTTCCCTCATTTGTGAAGGCTGTGCTGGGTATCTGACTAAACTATCTCAATGTTATTGGATGTCAGAACTGGAAAGGACATTCATTTATTCATTCAATAAAGCAGTTGTTTTAGGTCCTGTTTTTAGGTGTCATGCTAGGTGTTGGGGCTACAAAGATGAATGAAAGTTGGTTTTTTTACTTGAAAGGTATTTATAGTCGGATTGTAGCATAGCATGATAAATGCTTGGGATAGGTGAGCATGAAAGGCTTCTTGTAGAAGACAATGTTTGAGCTAAATTTTGAAAGATAAGTAGGATTAGAAAATTAAAAAAAGCAAAATGTCATTATGTATACTCACTACACACCCGTCCCCAAGGAGTGTGGTTTGGATGGGAGAACCTTCATTCACCCTGTGTCTTGTACTGCTTCCTTATGACACTTATCGGGGGGCGCCTGGGTGGCTCAGTCATTGGGCGTCTGCCTTTGGCTCAGGTCATGATCCCGGGGTCCTGGGATCCAGCTGAGTGTCAGGCTCCCTGATCAGCGGGGGGCCTGCTTCTCTGTCTTCCACTCCCCCTACTTGTGTTCCCTCTCTTTCTGTCTCTCTCTGTCAAATAAATAAATAAAATCTTTAAAAAAAAAGACATTTATCTGAATATAACGATTTCGGAGAGAATTCTATGCTCAGTCAGGGTTTCCCTGATGGAGTCTCCTCCTACGTGCTTGAGTACCTCCACTGTGAGCCCAGCCAGCAGCCCTGGGCTGACTCCATCCTGCACACTAAAAATAGTCATAATGATGCTACTGTTTGTTTTGCCTGCAGCATTTCCTCAGCCCACAGCTGTTATTGTAAACTTCTCCAGATACAGGGGTGCATTAGGATAAGTGATATTTTAGGATAAATCATTTGAAAACCTAGAATGTGGCAGTTCATTGAGGTTAATTATGATTCTTGGTGAGCATTTGTGTGGGTTTTCTGGGCTGCTGTGAATAGCTAGAATCCTGAGTCTTCCTTCTTATTTTTGAAGTGGGGAAATTCTATCCTGTCTAGTGCCAATGTTTTCACCAGATTATCTAGGTCGTACTGGGAAAGTGTGTTTCATGGGATTTCTGGCTAATACTGCCCATTTATTTAATGTTGTTGCCAAAGACACAAAGTTGAGTAGCCTGAGGAAAGTAGTAAGTCCTCTCTTTTAAAGGCAAAAACATCCTATGTGCCTAAGCTATTCAGTCTTTCTGATCTGAAATGAGGTTGTTACAGATAAAAGTATTGTCATCTTCTGAGTAATAACAAGCGGAGCAGAATCAGGGAAGTGGCATTAGCTGAAAGGATTGGCAGAAGATTATAACATTGCTGAAATACATGGGAAAGTTGCAGGGTTTTTTTTATTTAGAATTGTTTCTGTTTCATATGCATTGCAGTTTTTGAATGCTTGTGGGGTAAAATGACTTGATCAATTATTATGATAATGACACACGAGTCAAATTATGAGTTTAATTATAATTACCATCTTTATACAGAGTTAATTAATCATAAAAGAGTACATTATATAATGTTTCTATTTAATGAAATTCATTATAGAGGCTCCCAAAAGCCTAAATACAGTTTTAAACAAATTAAACCTGTGACCAGGGTGAAGGCCATTAAGGCAAATGTGGTGTGGATCAGTCACTAAAAAGGACTGAATAAGACATTAGGCCCCCAAAGTGTTAAAGCATCATACCCTGATGACATATCCTTTTCCTCTGGTAAGCAGAACACATAATTTAGTGACTTTCTGAGCAGTCTGGAAATTTCATGATAAAGCTGAGACTGTATAATTTAACTAGCACATATGAAACAAATGGCTGTGTTCAACACCTCTGTGTGTAGAGTTCCATTTTAAAGAGTTGGAGTCATTTAAATGTAGTGAAGAGGAATCTGTTGAGGATATAAGCTTTGCACCGCTGGCTACCAAACCTTCACACTGAGTGGCAGTAAATGAGAGGAACATAAATAGTAAGAGATGAGTATGGAAACAGAATATGTTTGGAGGACAAAAGACAAGACACAGGCCTATGTTCTTGACAGAACTAGATGCTGTGGATCTGTGCACAGAGGAAATCCTGCGTTTTCAGGAGTTCCTAATCAGGATTTGTGTTATTTTATTCCTTTGCATAGCTGAACACATTGGTCCTGGCCCCAGGGTTGAAATGAAATGAATTACTGCTAAAAGAAATCAGGCCATGGCTAATGCAGGAGCATAACGGGTAGACCCTAGTGAGACCATGGGGATCTGATTGTTCAGGAACAGACTTGCAAGTTGTGAAACCTTGTCAAACCTTTCTTCCCTGGTTTGGCTTGAGCTCTACTTTGCTGGGTGGATCGTTTTTCAGTGCTGTATCTTAGGACAGTTCCACTGATAGGTTTGCTTTTATGCATGGTTATAGATCTTCATATATTTTTGTTTTGCATTCTTAAGTAAGTATTTTATGGTTTAGATACTTACCTATTTTGTAGTGACTTCATGGGCTTCGGTTATTAAAATTTCCATAGTAACCTTTATTTTGGTTATAAAAGTAAATCACTCGAGAAAAAATAGAAAAATAAAGATAATAAAAATAAATGACTTCATATATATATAAATGAGTTCATATATATATAAATGAGTTCATATATATATATAAATGAGTTCATATATATATATATGAGTTCATATATA